>NC_086153.1:159129363-159460613 GCF_035149785.1 Candoia aspera
CTCTATTCAATACTTTCCTCTACAGGCAGGCATATAATAAAATACTAGTTGATATTCTTGAAGTACTTTGAAGGCTCATTGATCTCTATTCCAGCGGATCACAAAACCAACTGTATAGGAAATCATGCAAAACTCTATTTCAATAGCTACCCATTCTTCTTTTTTGAAGTGAAATCTTAACACAAATAAATCACTAATTGGACGTGGAGTTTCAAGTGCCCTTTCTCAGTGTTTTTTACAATCAGAGTCAGGTCATGTTGATGGAACAGTTCAAGGAAGCTGCCATTTTGTAGGAAAACACTTAGAAGAAATAACAGATTAGGGAATGCATGCAGAACAGATCTTCTAGAATTCTTTCCAGCCCCTTAATAGTGACAGCACTCTGGGTCATGTGACTGGGAAGGAAGAATAGAAAAGACAACAAGATACTGAACTGCTGTGTAGCTGCCTCTCCTAGAGGGATGCATTTGGGGATCTGTTTCTGCAATACTCTTCTCCAAATCCCCATCAGGATCCAGCCCATTTCCAAATTCGATCCTTATTTTGCTGGCTCCTCCCCCAACATCCAATTTGATCCAGTTTTATTCAGTTTTTAGAGAATCATCCTGCTGATGGAGAGGCAAGTATATAGACAGCACCCCAAGCTTCTTTTACATAATTTCTTTCCGACATTCCATTGGGATGGAAAAAATTAGAGCTGTGGATTTCAGCAGTGATGTTCTGCCAGCTTACATGGGCATCATGAAATGTAATTATAAATAAAATGTATATCCTGGTCATTTCCCCAAACCATTATATTATTTCATACATCCCATAGTAATCCAAAATGGTAAATATTTACTAATCTGTTAGTCATGTCTACCTGACAAACAAACATGATAAGGGCACATTTCGAATATTATATCCTGTTCCAGGTATCACATTTTAGGAAGTGACAAACTCATATTTAGAGGAAGGCAGTGTGACAGTGAGGAGTCTAGAAGCCAAGACTTAGAAAAAACAAGCTTTTCTCTCCGATTTAGCTACTAGCTGAGATAGCTGTAGAATAACTGAGATAGTTGGGAAGTGTCCTAACAGTCAGGAATCACGCTGAGACGACGAGTAGGTCTCTAGTGTTTATTACTGCTACATTAAACGGAATCCTAACAAACTGAAGAAGCGTGGGAAAAACCCAGACAGATAAACACCGAAAGTTAAGGCGGGTCTGATCTGTGTCTCTTTGAATGGCTGCTTAATTCCTCAGTACTACGCATGCGTTTTCCCCCTGGATAGGGGCCTTCAGTACTCATGACAGGAAGTCTTGACATCATTCACCCATAAAATAATTTCAGCTCTTGTTCATTTTTTGCATGAAAAAACGTTTTTGCCCACTGGTGAGTTTCAGCCATTTATGTGGATATCTGTGAATGCATTCTATATGATATATCTGTGCAATATTAATGCAACTGTATTGTTGATTAATATTCATGTAACAGAGATGTTGATTAATATAAGTTTACCAAACCTGCATATGTAAATTTATTGGCTTCAGGGCAAAATGGGCATGAGCTTTTTATCACTGGTGGTGGGCAAAAGAGGGAAAGGAACTATAATTTCATGTTATAGGCTTTCAAATACCATCTTTTCTCTCTGGATTATGACCTTAGTTATCTTAGACAAAGCATGTTTTCGCTTAGATTTCTCCAGATTTTTTTAATAAAAAGAGGAGAAATTTGAATGCAAGAAAGCCAGTTCATGTGGAACCATTTGGCATAGAAACTGTGAGTTCATTGTTCACTTGCCTTACTAGACGACTATATTCAGTCAACCCATTAAGATAAACGAGAACCTTATCAATCAAGATGAAGACTTCAAAAGCCCTAGGCAAACTGCTTGTCACATCACTCTTGAGTACATAGAAACCAGCTCCTTAGCCACCCCAGGTCACCGGCTCAGGACTGGCTCACATTAATCGGTTCTTGCGTATATGAGATTATCGTATTTACCTAAAGGACCTCAGCCTTGAATTCAAGAGAATTTTTACCACTCCCAGAAGGAAGATTACACAGAAAAAAGGTGTTTCCCTACAATATGATATTCTCAATGCATTTAAGATGACCCAGGCATTAAATTATTTGGGAGAAAACCCTTCCTTCCTTCCTTCCTTCCTTCCTTCCTTCCTTCCTTCCTTCCTTCCTTCCTTCCTTCCTTCCTTCCTTCCTTCCTTCCTTCCTTCCTTCCTTCCTTCCTTCCTTCCTTCCTTCCTTCCTTCCTTCCTTCTGAACACCCTATTGAGAGACAAGATGAAATTAGCCATTGAAGCATTCTTTTTAAAAGTTACATACTGGCCATCCATGGGCTGTAAACTGTCCTCAACTCTCTGTGGAATTCCATCCCCAATTTTTTTCTGCTGGAAAACTTCAGGACTCCAACTGTGCTGGAAATGACTTCCCAAGCTGAAGTAGACTAAAGATCCCCAATGAGAAAAGGCTGACAAAGCAAGTGTGTGGATGAATGAGACATAACTTGTCCTTGACTGTGGCCTCCAAAGGGTTCTGTAAGGGCCAAGGCAGCCTACCATGATCCAAAAACCTACAGCTGCCCTCTGATTATCTCTCATCTCCCTATCATCTCTCATCTCATCTAAAGTACATTTGAAACAATTCATAAAGGGTATAACAGGAATTGCAACAATAAGATATACCTTAAGACATAGAATTTAAAAAAACGAAGACATTCCAGTTATCTAGATAGACAGGCAGTGATGAAAAGAGAAGTGAGAGTCAGGCTTGGCTTCAGCAATCACTTGGCATGGAAATGTAGTGTCCACCACAATAGCTGCTAGTCTCCTACTCTTTTGCCATTATAGTTAAAGCTTCTGCATTACCCTTTGTTGCTGTGAATCAAACATCCACAGTCCCTGCCATGTTCCTCATCCCTGGGCCTTCTCCTTTATGTTCACTCAGTGTAAGGAGAATGACAGCCCTTGGCCTAGCTCTGATAATAGAAGTATTGGGCCAGGTGGCTGTTCCAGACTTCATACTGTTTGCCCACAATGCTTCTGGACCTTGGGTAACAATGCTAGAACACCCCTGCTGCTCCCTTCTACTGTTGTTGATGCTGCTGGTTCTGCCTACTCACATCTGGCATTGTCTACTACATCTGTCTGGTATTACTCTGGTAGAGAACACCAGAAGGGGGTAGGCCTGGAAGAGTTGTCATAAGAAGACTCTTAGCTCAAAATGCCTTCAGCCCTGAGGTCAGCCCTGGTGCAAGTGACACAGGAAAAATCCTTTCTGGCACCAGAACCAGCTATATTGATCAGCCTCAAAATGTTGGAAAACAAATACCAGGTTTGTTGGTATAAACAGAATTTATACCAACAGTTGGTATAAACAGAGACTCAACCTGTTTATCTTATTAGACTCTGTAAGACAAGTGCAACATGCAGGATGTCTGGTCCCTTTCTCCCTAGTGACTCACAAGTGCCAGGTTAAGAAAGAAAGATGTTCTTTCCAATTTGCCTTCCATAAGAACACAAGTAAGGAAATTGGTTTCTGGGAGGGGAAGAGTTGCCCTGATGCAGTCCTTTTTTTTGAGACAATTCTGTGGATGTGAGCACATTGTGACTGTAATATAGAAGACTGGGCACTAAATTTCTATTAATTCATAAAAACTAAAATAGAATCCATTAAGAGTAGTTTGGAAGTAGGCAGGATCCCCTGGAGCCCAAAAGTGTTCCCTGGATAAAGGAGAACCCTAGGAATTACCCCCGTGTCCTCCGGACAGCTGATCATAGCCAGAAGATCGTAAACAGAGTTTATAGATTGAGCAGTGAGTGATCAACTGGGAGGTGGAGTGTCATCCTTTCCCAAGCTGTGCTGAAGCTGTTTAAATGGACTCTAAAACTGACCACCCCATTTCTTAATGCACCAATTTACTTGCCTTTTCTTTACTTAAAAGAGGCTTTTTCCAACACAGAGATGAGGTTTCTCTTGGTAACTTTTGCATTATTTTTGAAACTTAATTGCTGAACACTCGAACTTGGTTTTGTACTTTATGTTTTGGGCAAAAAGAACTGAAAGCTGAACTGTGGATTTATTTTATAGAAGCAAAGGAGTGTGTGTGTGTGTGTGTGTGTATATATATATTAATTGGCGGTATTTATATTGTTTCCTTTTGGGATTTAACGAAACTGTCCTGTTGGAATTGGAATTTTCATGGCTATCATGAGAAAGTGAGTGTTGTTGCTTTTTTCTTAATGAATTAATTGGATACTTCCCATAAACACCTCTAGTGGCAAGACTTTCGCTTTTGAACGATCTCAGTCTCTAGTGCTTTTCCACTGACTTTAAGATTTGTATTGGCTAATTCTGACCACCAGAGGGAACTAATCATGGCTTCTAGGAGACGACCTCGTCATGGTTCTGATGATGGGGAGATGATGAGAAATATGATTGATGAAATTTCTAATACCTTTAAACCATCTGTTGGTGCCTTTGAGAAGAAAATGGAAAATAGATATTCTGACTTTGTGAAAAAGTTTGAACATCAAATGGAAAAAACTGCTGGAGAGGTGAAACAAATAATGGATCAAGTGGAGGTGTTAGAAACTAAGATGGATAATACTGAGCAGGACAGAGACAAAGAGCTTGATAAAATGGCTCTGTTAGAACTTAGGGACATGGATTTTTGTCTGAGACTGAGAGGAGTTCCTGAGGTGAAAGGGGAGAATATTGTTGAAAAAATCCTACAGACTTTGGCAAAGTTATTGGATTGGGAGGAAAATAGAATGGAGGATGAATTAGTTTTTCATGTCAACTCAAGATATGCAGCTGTAAATAATAAACCAAGAGATGTTTTGGTACATTTTGCTAGAAGGAAAATAAGAGATTGGGTTTTACAAACTCACTTTGAATCAAGATTAAATATTGACAATCTGGATATAATTGTTCTGAAACAGATTCTGGTAAGGATTTTGAGGAAGAGAAAAGACTATGTTTTTTTTAAACAGAAATTCTGAAAAAGAATAAAATTGTTTTTCAGTGGGAAAGATTGTAAAGTGTAAGTTTTATGTTCCAACAGTAAAGATTCAGATTGACCTTCATCCATAAGGCCAAGGATTTTCTTGCTAGATATGGATCTAGTTTGGATCGGGGTGTAGATGAGAAATCTGCACCTGGAACTTAACCCCAAGAATCTGCTCTACAAGGTGTAGATATGGGTGCTACATCTAAGGACATTGATCAGATGCCTGCTTAATCATGGTTTGCATTTACCTTCCTTGGAATGTGAATGGGACAAATGCCCTGCACAAAATAATTTTTTTTTTCATTATTTGAAGAAATTAAACCATGATGTGATATGCTTACAGGAGACTCATATAAGGAAAAAAGATATTAAATATTTGATGAATAAAAAATTCGGAGAGGAATTTATTTCTGCAGGTTTGAAGAAGATAAATGGACTTGTAATATATATTAAACCACAACTGAAACTACGTTTATTGCTTTCTGATGAACATGGCAGGAATGTAGCAGTAGAAGTTGAGCTTAATGGACTTAAATCTATTGTTGTGGGGATATATGTACCAAATGAGGATAAAAGAAAAAATTTAAACACCTTCTGAGTGTATCAAAGCTGGTGCCTACTAGGAGATTGGAATGCTATAACTTCCCCATGATTGGACAGGACATCTGAAAAGGAAATTAAGTTTAAACAAGGAAGACTCCTACAGTCCTTTTTTGACATGATAGACTATTTGGCATTAGTAGATTCCTGGCAACACAAAAATGGATTGGCAAGGGAATATACCTTTTACTCAGAAAGACATAAATCCTTTTCAAGAATTGTGGGTTTCCACCCAATGTGGGTTTCTACCCAAAAGGCAATTAAGAGACAATGTGAGAATAGTGTTGGACATTATAGAATATCTACAACAACACAATGAACAGCAAGCAGCTCCCACCTTTTTAGATGCAAAGAAGGCCTTTGACAATTTGAACTGGACTTTTATGTTCAAAGTTTTGGAAAATATGGATTTTGGAGATAATCTTATTCAAGGAATTAAATCAATTTATGTGCCTCAAAAAGCATGTATTATTGTAAATGGTGATTTAACTGAGCCTTGTCATATACAGCAAGGACCAAGGCAAGGATGTCCTTTGTCACCTTTACTCTTTATCTTAGTTTTGGAAGTCCTGAATAGAGACATTAGATAAGACAATCAAATAAAGGGTTTGAAGATAAAGAAGGAGGTCTTCAAACTGAGGGCCTTTGCAGATGATATAGTTTTAATATTACAAGACCCTTTGAATGGTGTTGAACATTTGATGAAGAAATTAAAGGAATTTGGGTCATTAGCTGGACTTAAAGTAAATAAACAAAAAACAAAGATGTTGACCAAGAATATGACTGTAGATAATCAAGAAATGTTGATCGGTAAGACTGGTTTTAAAATTGAAAAAAAGGTCAGATATTTGGGGGTGACATTATCAAACATGAATTGTATGTTGTTTCAGAATAACTATGTTAAATTGTGGAGTGATGTTAAGAAAGACTTGTTAAGGTGGGAAAAATTATAACTGTCAATGATGAGATGGATATCTGTGATTAAGATGAATGTTTTACCTGGAATGTTTTTTTGTTCCAGACAATACCGATTTTGACAACAGACCTACCATTTAAACAATGGCAGAAAGATATCTCTAAGTTCATTTGGCAATGGAAGAAACCAAGAATCAAGTATAAATTGTAACAAGATACCAAAGAACGAGGAGGTCTAGGTTTGCCTGATCTGAAATTGTATTTTGTTGCCTGCTGTTTGCTATGGATGAAGGATTGGGTGACTTTGAAGGACAAGAAATTATTGGAATTAGAAGGACATGATCTCCAATTTGGGTGGCACACCTTCTTGTGGTAAAGTTCATAAATATTTTAAAAATCATTTTGTTAGGCATGCCATACTGAGGGTTTGGAATAAATATAAACCAATATTGTCTCCTAATGTACCTATGTGGTTGTCCCCTCAAGAAGCTTTTTTTAGAAGAGAGATGGCAGGCAAACCAAGCTGGTTGAGATATGAAGGTTTGCTGAATTTTGAAGAAGGGATACCTAAACTTAAAACAAGGGAACAACTAGAATTGGAAGGTCATATTTGTCACTGGTTTAATTTTGCACACTTGTCAGAACAGTTTAATTTGGATAAGAAAGTATATAATTTTGTTAATGAAAAAACACAATTTGAAATGGAACTTTGTACAAACTATGAGCATCTTATTAAGAAAATGTATAAAATGTTGTTGCAATTGAATTTAGAAGATGAATATGTTAAAGATTGTATGATTAAATGGGCTAGGAATTTTGGGTATAATATTATGCTTGAACAGTGGGAGAATATGTGGAACAAAGGTATGAAGTTTACTTTGAACTATAATTTGAAAGATAATTTTTATTTAACTTGGTATTTAACTCCCAATAAGCTGTCCAAAATGTATAATGGGGTATCAAATGTTCGTTGGAAATGTTTACAGGGTGAAAGAACTTTCTATCATTTATGGTGGACTTGTGGAAAAGCTAAGAAATTCTGGAACCAAATATTCAAAAGATTCTCAAACAGGACTTACAATTGAAACCGGAGCTGTTCCTCTTGGGTCTGATGGACCAACAGTTTGAGAAGCAACATGGAACTCTGTTCTTATATATGATAACAGTAGCAAGACTCTTATATGCTCAAAGATGGAAGGATGCACAAGTTCCCTCAATGGAGGACTGGATGATTAAATTGATGGAATCAACACAAATGGCTAACTGACAGCATTGATAAGAGAAAATACTGTAACTGGATTTGTTTCTATTTGGAAGCCACTTTTGGACTATTTGGTTGTAACAGAAGACAATAAAGTTCTGATTTTGGGTTTTGATGATTAAATGGTTTGATTTTAGAGAACTAATGTTACTAAATGTTTAATGCAAGAGATTAACTTTTATGTACTTTTGTATCTGTGTTGGAGAAGGTCAGAAGCCACCTGTCTTATATGCTCTTCTGTCTATTCTTGCACTGTTTCAGTTTCTCTTGTTTCTTTTTTAGACTTGTAGTCTATCTGTTCTATATTCTGTATTTTGTGTTTTAATTATATCTTGAAAATTAATAAAGCTCTATAAAAAAGAGTAGTTTGGAATTAGTTGAAAGGAAATGTAAATTATCTACTATCATGCTTGAAATACAGTTCCTAATCATGTTTGGCACCAGGCCAGCTACCATTAAAGTAATTATTTTTAATCATCAG
Source organism: Candoia aspera (assembly GCF_035149785.1). NCBI lineage: Eukaryota > Metazoa > Chordata > Lepidosauria > Squamata > Candoiidae > Candoia > Candoia aspera. Next base: position 159,137,631 of record NC_086153.1, read on the forward strand.
TACTTGGTGACATGAATACTCATATTTGTTGATTTACTGGGGAAAGCACTTTAAGTTGTAAATAAAAAAGCAGAGAAAATATACATTTGGATTTTAGTGTGTACAATAATAATTATTCCCATGAAAGGGGGTTGCTTTTCAGAAGCCAGTCATTTTGTTTAACAAAATGGATCTCGAGTCCCTCTTATTACAACTCAAAGTACTTACAATCCAAAACACATTCAGAAGTCATAACCTAGGAGTATTACCTCCAGGCACAATTGCACCGCTGGGGAGGAATGGGAGAGGTAGTTCCTTTCTCACTTGCTTGCATGAAATTTCATTATGAGGTTCTTTTAAGAAAAGGGATGTGGCTGGCTGTGATTTGTTCTAGAAGATGCAAAGGGAAGGGACATATCAGGCCAGAGAGCCCAACCATACTGTCTAGAACTTGGATCTCCGACTTGGTACCTGAGGGGTGCCTGTGGGCTTTATGACACTTTACCTGCCATTCAAATACTCCATGCCCCATCTGATTTTATGCTGGATACTGCTAATTATAAAAGAAGGATGGGACAGCTGGCATGCTGTGAAAGAAAGCACTAACCTCAAGCATCACACTTTTTTCCAAAAATGCTTCTTGGTTCCACAAAAGCATCTTGAGAAAACAAAAGTGATGGGCCACTTAAATCAGTGCTTTATCTGGAAGAGGATCCACTCGCTCCCCAGGACCAAAGGGCAGCTCTAATCTTTCTTACTTTCTCATCAATTCATCTTGGCTTGGCTGCTTCTTACTTCCAACTTTCTGATCAACTTTTTCTTCTGTCCTCTGCAGCAAGTATCATCCTGGCTTCTTATTAATTTCTGTGCAATTGTTCCACGTTCTGAGCAATTTTTTTTGTCTTACACATATCCATATATGCACACAATTTAACCCAAAATTTATTTGCCTGTCTCATAGATTAGACAGACACAGTCCATGTCTGCATCACCCCAAAAATAAAATCTATTACCATAAAAGAGGGCAAAAAAGCACATGTTTGTAAACAAGCCATATTTACTGATTTATATGAACAGATGCAAATTTGGAAATATTTATCGTAACTTAAATTGATATATATTGCATCTCAGCATGGAAGAGGAGGACAATCAGTAAGTCTATTCACTCTCTCTACTGAAAGGCAACTGAAGGTCCCAGTTTCTTCTTCTTAAGGTGCTTTGTGATTAAACAGAGAGCTGTTGTTACCTTATCTGTAGTTTCTATCTTAATTCCTCCTCTATTTCAGATTGAATGAGAATAGTAGAAAAAAATGCAGAAAAGATGATTGGCATAACGCTTGTCTGAACCTGCAAGTCAGTTTTCTTCTTGAGCAAGATGATCAGTTAACATAGGATCAGTCAATATATAAAAGAGTTAGAGGTAAAGAGTTATGTCTTTACCTGATGAAATACTGAATATACCTACCTGCATTTTAAATTTAAAGTATTTCCATTGATCATAGCCATTAATAGACTATTTATGGGTTCTAGTCAAAAAAGGCAACTAGAGTACTAATATGTAAGAAATGATTAGTCCCGAATGGCTTTACAAAACTATCTCCATTAACTTAAATGGGCAAGATTCTGTATTTTTCCAACTTAGCAATCATATAAAGTGCATGGCTCTAGATACCATCTCTGCGTTTTCAATCTCTAAGTGTAAAAGGTGCACAACTTTTCTTTGCCTGAGAGTTGCACTTTATTTTTTAAAAAGATTGCTTTGACCTCTGAGGGCTACAAGGAGCCTGAGCCAAAAAAATGGCCTTTGTATGCATGTGTTTGCTAGAGACTGAAAAACCAAAATGAATGTGTTGAGACTTAGTTCATGCGAACTGACCTTTTATAAAACATATAAAACAGCTCAACTGAATATCAGCCATTCTGCTGCTGAATCTTCATGGCAGAGTTTGGGTGTACTCCTGGGTCAGGGGGTACAAGAGGGGCAGGGAGACGCACATAATCCACAGCCAGTGAATGTAAGTGAATGCATACCACTGAAATGTGTAAGGTGATATTTTACAAATATGACAGATGCCTCAATTTTGCCCCATACAGTCAAGCTTTAATAATACGTTTTTATGTTGTGTTATGTCAAAGAATAATTTCTATTCCTTCTAGGAAAATTAACTGCACAAGAAAGAGAGCTATAATTACAAGAGCCTAGAAAAAGAGACCTCCAGAAAGGTTGTGGCAAGATCAGTGGCATGACTAAAAGGCATTTCTAGTTATATGAAAACTGGAACAAATGTATTGAAAGCATTTGTTATAAATGGGAATGTTCTATCTGGCAATACATTTTTATACCTTACAATGATTACCAACACTACCAAATTATGATAGTACCCCTTGGATACTCTCTTGTGTAGATACTGAGCTAACAGCATACTCTTATGAGGCTTTCTCAGAAATCAACACCACACTGTCTAGGACACACTCCCAAGTCATATTCATATTTATTTTTATCTGATGGAAAGACAAGTTTGCCTCTTCCTCAAAATTATGTGTCAACTGGAGGGCCTTTTTTCATCTTCCAAGAGTAAAAGTCATTGGAAATGGTGCAAATGATATATGTATGTCATTCGGATCGTGATGTGACAGATGCAAATGATATAATTTATGTCATTTGTGCAACAATGTCATAATGCACATGATGCACATGATGTTCAGCATGTAATTTGTGTCATTTGAACAATCATATCATGACACATGGGAACTCAGTTGCCCCCCTTGCTCCCACCCTCAAGGACAGCCATGCCTGCTATATAGGGCTTTCTCCCAAATTTCTTATCACAATGGCTTCAACAGAAATCTGTCTGAAAGTCATCCTTGACCCTCACATTCCTAGAGACATTTTTAGAATTAGAGAATGATGGTAAAGAAAGATAGATGACACTAGGGAATGAAGCAAGGAAAAATGAGGAGAGAGAAAAAGTGGGAAAGGGATTGTGAATAGTGTGTATGTGGCTGGGTTGTCATATTAGATTTATATAACACACCAAGCCATCATGGTTTACAAGCCACTGTGGTTCTATCCCTACCATGCGGTAGACCAAACCCAAATAAATCAGATTATGGCTTGATTCAGTGCACAAAACCATCTTTCTTTCTTTACATACTGAAGGAAGAAGCCAGGACTAGGGAAAATGAAATGAAGGGTATTCCTGTCTTTGTGTTTATGTGTGTGTGTGTGTGTGTTTGTGTGTATTAATTGTTTATATGTATATGTGTATATGCTGTGTGAGAGACAAGTGAAAAATAGTTGCACTGCCCACTTTTTCTGTGACCCATGCACCTTGGGCTGTATACCCAACCACCCTCTTGATCCAACATATGGGCTTCTGGTAGGTTCCCAAAAGGCAATGCAACCCTGAGGCTGGTAATGTTTCCCCAACTTAGCATACAGTGTGTCTTTAGTACATTGAGTACAAAGCAAGCCAAGTGTCTCTCTGACAATTCATTTGGATCTTAAGAACTCCAGTTTTCTTGGCTGAAATCAAAAGCTTTGAAAAGCCTTCCTTCTATTCCTGTATTAATAATGGTTACATCATTGGGGGCTTTTCAACTTTTAGCAAGGATGGGCAACCTGTAGGGGACATGCAGGTTCCAGTACCCTTTTCAGGTCCCCTAAACACCACTGGAGTGCTGGACCAAACTTTTGCCCCCCTTTTCTTTTTGGCATTTGAGTGGGGGAGATATTAAAGGCAAAACTGATGCCTTTATTTTGCCCACTTGGTGAAAAAAAATGCTGCCTTAATCTTCAAACAATACTGAGCAGAAAAATCAAATTCTGCCCACTTGGGTGATCTCATGACATCCTTGGTCATACCACCTCAACCCTAAACATAAGAAAACTGTTCCATTCTCTGACTTAGAGAAAAAGTAAGTAAAAGGAGCCATGATAAAGATAAATTGTTTACAATCTAGCAAAAGTTGGATGAGGGGAATTTTTCTCCTGTTTTCATAAAACAAGAGCCAGTGAGGCAAATTATGGGGGACTCAGGACAATCAAAAATAAAAATATGGGTGCAATGAAAAATAAGCATATGGATTGAGGACAAACAACAAAAAGTAAAGTATAGATTTGCTACCACACACAGCATAGCGATGTTGCCAAATTGGATGAATTTAAAAGGAATTTATATAAAAGCAGTGGAGGAGACAGCTACACATGATATTAGGGCTGGGCAAAGCATTCTAAAGAGGCACTTCACAGTGTATAGGAGTGTGAACATAGCACCTCTCTTCAGATCATTAAAGCAACCACATCTTTTGCAAGGCTCAAAAGCTGCTTTGGAAACCTTGCAAAAGACACAGCTGTTTTAATAATTCAAAGAGAGGTGCTTTGTTCAGGAGCATGGATGTTACTCAGTGAGATGACTCCTTCAACTACTTTGCCCAATTGTACTATATATTACCTCCCACTATCAGAGTCAAGTCAAGTCAAGTCAAGTCAAGTCAAAGTTTACTGCAGTCAAAGACCAATATAGAACAAAACAATTGACAAACTGTTCAAAAGTAAAAGAGGAAGAAGACCAGATATAAAACACAAGCTAAAAGAATAATGCAGAATATTATTGTCACTATTATTACCAGTGTAAGCTACATCTCTAGAACTAAGAAACAGAATACCATTAAATAAAATTAAGACATAGAGCTAAAATTCTAAGATAGAAATAGGTTAAAATCAAATCAAATAAACTGACATATATCTGTCTTTATATACTTATTTAGTATTGTTCAAAAGTTAGGCACAGTTATTCTATATTGAGGAAAGGGCATTAGTCAGCTTTAATCTGGTCTTACTAGCAGCCTAACAGAATTTGGCAACATCCAGAGAGGTACAGTCCTTTTGATCAGAAAGTAGAATTTGTATGTAGAAAGTATCAGAATGGCTTGGGTGTCCTACCAGGTGATGGAGGGGAAATAAAAGGGATTCTAATATCTGTATAAAAACAGCAGTGCAGTAAAATGTGGGCAATTGTTTCTATGGCGCCTGTATCACATGGACATAACTGAGCAGTGTATGGAATTCTTTTGTATCTGCCTTCCAAAATGGCTGAAGGAAGAGCATTAAATCGAGCCACTGTTAAAGCCCTTCTCAGCTTGGATACTGTAACATTGTTTAAGTATCTCGCTGGTCTGAACATATAAGGTTGGCTGCTCATTCCTGGGCAGTAGTCCCTGGTCTTGTTGTCTTTCTACATCCAGAACATGTTGTATCAGAGCCAATACACCTCTCAGAACTGTTTCCTGGAAAACAGGTTTGGCTAAGCACTATTGCACTCAAGTCTTGTTTTGGGACTTCCTGTTGTTATCATCTTGGTCACTATGAAGTCAGAAGGCTAGATTTTTAGTCTGCCCCAAAAGGCTTTCCTTAGTTTCCTTATGTTTAGTAAGGTAGGCATCTTAACGAAGTTTGGCTGAACCAGGCATATAAAGTATTTCAGGAAAGTTTCTGCTTGGTTCCTCAACTGAAGATCATGGAAGCAAAATGTCTTGCAAAATTGTACATTCATATGCACCATTCTCTCTCTCTCTCTCTCTCTCTCTCCCCTTTCCTCCCTCCCTCCCTCCTGTCCCCCTCCAATTTAATTTTTTACAGTAGGAAATATTTTGAATAAAAACCACACAATGCTGAACTCATTTTAACCTGTTTTTCTTCAACTCCGTTCATTGCTGCAATCTGTTGCTGGTTACAAAATTGTGGCCTCTTGAATTCTGAGTTTGTTTGGCAGATACTGCCCTTCAAAGGAACAAATAATATATGCTGCTGTATGTTGTTGAAACATTGCACTGCTGCAATTTTCTTTGTGAATGAGTGTAGATTAAAATGCCATTTATCCAAGGCCCAGAGGCTGGGGGAAGGCAGCTAAAACATCTTGGCTGAGAAGCTTCCCCATTGTCAGAGAGTGCAGAGTTACTTTGGCAGCTTCCCTAGAACCAACTCTGAAAAGCTCACAGCAGGGTGGGCATCCTGAAGCCCATTGGCAACAAAGTGTTGGAGAGTCTTCCCTTGACACCTGCCAAGCTCTCTGCCCAATCTGAGTTTCATTATTTTTCAAGAAATGGGGAATCAGCATGCAGCAAAACAAAAGGCCAGCCTCTCTTTTCATTATTACGTCTATGCTGGCCTGTTATAGAAGAAAGACCAGTCTCAAGCATCATCTTTATTCCAGAAAATAAAACCAGCAGCTTTCTCTGCCCAGGACAAAAGTGCCCAGAGAGAAGGTGAAGGTAAGCTGTAGAACATCCTGAGGAGTCAAGATCATTGTGGAGAACAACCTCCCCTCTTTGTTTTCTGGAAAATGGGACTTTAGTAACAGGCCACGCTCATTCATCATGTAGCCACAGAGTGAACCGGTAAGCTCTATCATGGCAATGATGTTCTGAGAGTGCCCACAGCATGTGTCCCTGGCCCTTATCCATTATATCCTCTCTCTCTCTCTCTGTGTGTTTGTCTTTATGCATATGTGTGTATAACAGACGTTCACACACATACACTTTCATCCTTCTGTTTATACACCCTTTGTAGACTTGCAAAAAAAAAACAACCCAACAGATTACAAAAAGAAATGTGTTGGTTATGGAATTAAAAATACCTTTTCTGTAAATACCTTGGAGAAATTCAGATTCATCTTTCCATGAATTGTGCTGAGCAAGTTACCAGTAAATGGTTGCGTTATATGACTTCTGGAAATCCTATCTATAGGTGACTTTGCAGGATTTATCTGTTCTGCAGCTGTGGATGTTTGTGCATGTATGTCTGGAATAGGGCAATGCCTCTCTTCCTAGGGCTAATTCTGATGTAAGTTTTAAAACTTTATCTTAGTTTGGATCACCAAACTCCAAAGTTGCAGTTCTTCTTAGATGCAGGAGCCTTCCATGCCACTCCTGTTTTCAGCACCAAATCTCATGAAACCATTTCAGGTTGACCCATGGGTCCTCTAAACATAGATGATCTCAAAACATTGACAATCCCTCTTTCTTCCCTCCAGTCAAATGGCTCCCCACCAGCCCCTTGCTCCCATGCTATATTTAGTAGATATGGTGGTAGCTTTTAGGGGGAGTTGGGTGTGCAAATTGCCACAGCACCACTGCCTGGCTCAAGGCTGGCCAAAAGTTGAGGAAGGGAGGGAGCCCAAGAGCTGGGAGTTCTTGTCAGTGGGAAAATGTCAGAGTCCCCTAACTCTGCAGAACAAACTCTGCATTACAAGTTGACACTGGACTTCTTGCCATTTCTATTGTACTGCAGCTGACCTAGAAATAAATCAGCCTAGATACCCAACAGCAGGGATGGGGCACAACATAGAGGCATGTAATGCACTTTACATGGGGCTACCCTTGAAGAGTATCCGGAAGCTACAGCTGGTCCAGAATGCAGCCATGTGAGCAATCTTGGGTGCCCCAAGATTGGCACATGTAACACCTTTGTTGTGCAAGCTGCACTGGGTCCCATTTTGCTTCTGGGTCCAATCCAAGGTGTTGGTTATTACCTTTAAAGCCCTACATGGCATGGGGCCAGGTTACCCGAGGGACCATCTCATCACATTGACCACTCCCACCCAGACATGCAGAGAGGGCATGCTATGAACCCCATCTGCAAGAGAATTCCACTTGGCGGGGTCCAGGAAGCAGGCCTTCTCTGCAGTAGCTCCCGCCCTCTGGAACATTCTTCCCCCAGAGGTGAGACAAGCCCCCTCTCTCCTGGACTTAAAAAAAAACACCCTAAAAACCTGGTTCTGCCAGCATGCCTGGAATGAGAAGGGGAATAGTTATTCCTGGTGATGGCTAGTCCCCTAGAATGGCCCTTTAAACTCACAGATTGATACAGAATTTCTCAGTCCATCTGGATCTTATCATATTTTATATTTTATATTTTATATTTTTATTGTTTATTTATATTTATATTTATTGTTTTTATAATTGTATCGAATTTTAACTTTTTTTTTTTTTTGTAAACTGCCCAGAGTCCGTCCTTTGGGAGGAGATGGGTGGTGATAAAGATTTAATAAATAAATAAATAAATAAGCCACTCTGAGTCACTTGCTGAGAAGGGCAACTATAGAAATCTAATAAATAAACAAATAAACAAATAAATAACACCTGGGATGGGGTATGGCACCAAGCATGCCAAAGCCCCATGGAGAAGTGTCCACAAAGCTGGTGCAACTTCCTACTTGGGCTTGGTGCAGGTCTTTCTCATTCTTATTTGTCCATGAGCAGCAGCAGCAGCAGCAGCAGCAGGAGCAGCAGTAAAAGACCAACTGACCCAAATGAACTAGTGCACTAGAGCCTATCATGCCTGCTTATACCTTCACACTGGCATATGTACAAACTATTTACCCATGTGGAGTGTCACTCTGACATTCTGAAGAATACATAGGTTTTCAGCCATTCTGTTTAAGAAAGAGAGATGATAAGACGTTTCTTTCTATTCAGAGACTTAAAGGGAGACTCATATTCTTGATGGGAACTAGGAGCTAATATTCGTTTCTTATTCTTTCAGTGCACTAATTCAAAGCAAGTGATTCCCTTTTACATGACAGTTTGACCTGTCATATATATAAAAGTAATTTTTGTTGAAATCAGCATTCAAAAGCATTGAATCTCCCATTGAGCTATAGCCCAATCTTTCACTTGTTGCTTTTAATGTACCAAATGTGAGCTGAACTGAAGGTGCAAACAGCTGGTTCCCCCAACTCTGCTGAGATGACCTGATTTTCATAAGCAGGAGGAAAAGAGGAGCTGATTGCAAATGGACTGTGAATTTAAATTGTACTTAAACTTATATTCCTGCATGTCTCAGCTGCAGTTATTTATGTAAGAAGGGATCAGCTATTCACTCAGACAATTTGCTTTCAGCACCACGTTTTGTCTTTCTGTGATAAGAATGATCCCACTCCAGAACAACTGACATTCATGTAGCAAAGTGAATCACAGTCATCTTTCATTATGTGAACCTGCTTTAATGCTCCATACGGCTTGAATTCTTTCAGGAGATTGTTGCTGAGAGAGCCCCCTTGGTTCTGAAGGAGCCGTCTTATCTCCTGAAGGAATGGCAGATAACCATTTGCCTGTCATTCATTAAAGTTTCACTCTTGCCATGATTTTTGCAATGTTTTCTTTGGGCAGCTTGGACTGAATAGTTCTCCATTGTTTAGATGTGTGTGTATGTATGTACTGTAGGTGTGTGTGTGTGTGTGTGTGTGTGAAAAAAATATGTATATTTAAAATTAAGAGACTGCGCTTGGTGACTAGGCTTTCTTGCTTTGCTGTTTCAGATTAAAGCAGTCCTGGGACTGATAAATACTAACAAAGTGTAACGAATGATCAAAGCTGCATTTATAATGCATTGAGCTGCAGATGATTGATCTGGATGACATAATAATGATAACCAGTGAGGTAAGGCATGCAACATTTCCCCTCCAGGTACTTAACAGGATAAGGAGGCAGGTACTACCCTTACCTCATTGAGTTCACTCCAGCTCTCCTATGAGCAATCTAACTACGTAAGCTGCCCTAGTTCCATAAGAGAAGCCCTGAAACATATTTGGTCCAGTTCTGTTCCCTTGATAGTAATCTCTTGTTTCTGTACAAATGAGATCTGGACTGACCGTGGCAAGAGCTTGTGTGCACAACAGTTAAGTCATTGGTCTGTTTTGCATTTGTTTATTTTTAAATTGAAGTCCATGAATGCAGACTGCTTGGCATTTGATAGCTGATGAAGGTGGGTCTCTTTGTTCAGGTTATGGATAATGGAAAGTGGTATTCCACTGGTTTGGCCTTACTCTGCAGCAAGAACAATGACAGAAGAAATTTTGTCTTGCATGGGAAAAGATTTGGGCCAAATCATGTTAGCTTATTTCTGCATAATTGACAGGAGCCTGTCATGGGATGAAGAAGAGCAAGCATTTCAGCATGTACCTGGTGCTTTTTCATTTACTTGGCATAACTTCTGAAAATCTGAAGGATTTCCAGATAGTTCCATGTAATTTTCAAGTGGACCTGAGCCATCTGTTAAGAAATTAAGAACGGTCCTTTGATTTAGATGCACCCACAGCTGAAAAGTTAGTGTGTTAGGCAGAGAGGTCTAGATACAGAGAGCTCTGATGTGCTAGTCAACACAGATCAGACCAGCATCATAATAACATCTCATGGTAAAGACTGTCACTTCATTTATTTGTCTACAATAAGCACAACCAATACAAACTCAATAGAGATAGTTTCCCCTCCCCACGCTATGACTGAAGCATCACTGCTGTGACAGTGGCAATAGGCAGAATCTGCACACAACCTTTAAAGTTCAGTTTATGTCTTTACATGTATGTGGGCTAGACCCAAAATATGTATCTCCTCACAAGAGCAACCAGATGGAGTTCTGGAAAAAGTCTACATTCTAGAGAAGGTTGACTCTAGCTACTCCTACAAACAAAGAGTTAATAAAGTTTCTCCCAGATTCAGAGACAGAGATAAGATTGGGACTGTGAAATGCAGAGACCAGCAGTTAAGGCTCATCCTCAAGAAATTTGTTCATCCACAGCATGTGTATGCTTAGAATTTTTTACGTGAGGTAAAGGTAAAGGTTTCCCTTGACGTAAAGTCCAGTCGAATCCGACTCTAGGGGGCGGTGCTCATCTCCGTTTCTAAGCCTTGGAGCCGGCGTTGTCATAGACACTTCCGGGTCATGTGGCCAGCATGACGACTCGGGACGCCGTTACCTTCCCGCCGAAGCGGTACCTATTGATCTACTCACATTTGCATGTTTTCGAACTGCTAGGTGAGCAGGAGCTGGGACGAGCAACGGGAGCTCACCCCGCCGCGCGGTTTCGAACCGCCGACCTTCCGATCGACAGCTCAGCGGTTTAACCCGCAGCGCCACCGCGTCCCTTTTTTACGTGAGAAGAAATTTAATTATGCAGACCTTGTCTCCATTTCCATTCTAATATGTCACATTCCCAGAACAGCAGAGCATCACTTTCCTTTGCTTTGTGTTTAGATCATCTCAAAGATCTGATTGTTTGTGCCATATGCTAGGTTTTTGTTGGCTGCTTGCTGGTGGGCGAGAGCCACCATTCAGATTTAACACTGGTGCTGCAGACTCTGCATTGGCTATTAATTCATTGTCGATTTATTAAATCAAGTTTCACGGAGCCACCCAATGCAACCAATTCTGGGCTGCTTACAAGAAAAGCAGACAATACAATAAATCCAGTAAAATATCAAGACAGGATCAAAATGACAGAAACCAAAAAGAAATCAGGCCTAATAATAAAAAGTCATCTAAAAACAATTCCTCATTCCAAGATCTGGGGAAAGAGCCAGGTCTTCAAGGCTCAATGAAAGGAGATTAGAGTCAGGGCAACACATACCCCTGGAGGGATGCCATTCCAGAGAGCAGGTGCCATGTCAGAGAAGGCATGATAGGCTTATGGACCCAATTAAAAATGCTCGTTTTGGCTTTGAAAGCCTTGCATGGCTTGGCACCTGGGTACTTGCAAGACCATCTCCATCAAGTAGACCCCACCTGTCTACCATGGGCACCCCAATTTGGGTCGCTGAAGTCTCCTCCCCCATGTCAGGTACAGAGGAGAGCAAGAACAGTTTGTTTCTCATTAGTGGTGCCTACCCTGTAGAGCCGCTTCCCACTAGAAATCCAGTAGGCACCTCCTTTCTGACCTTTAGAAAAACCTTAAAAATTATGCCATTCAGATGATCATTTATTTAAGCTCTGTCATCTGTGTACCGCTTATTACTATGATTTCTGGGTATATTAATTTATGAGAGGTTGTTAGGGTTTTAAATGTAAGTTTCTTCAATTCTTCCATTATGATTATTTTGTTTTTTATTGTACACCACTATGAACCCATACTGACTGGCTGTATATAAATAAAATATGTGTGGCTCAATAGATATCCAATGACTTTATCATTCTCCCTTTGCCCAGCTTGTTACTGGGAGCTGGGAAGGGATGGTGAAAGATGCCTTTGTACATTAACGTGTGGAACTTCTAGAGGTGGCAAAAGGTCTTCCCAGATGCAGAGGGGGTTAAACAGGGGAGGGTGGTCTGGAGCACAATAGGTGGTCTAAACCACCATTGCTATGAATTTTTTTTTTTTTTGCACCACAAAGTGGTTGTGGTTTTGGCAAAACGTTTGCAATTAATTTAATATGAGACCTGGCACTACAGACTGGTCTGTCTCTAGAGTTTGAACAATGTTCCCAGCCACAGATTAGCCAGTCAGTATTTCTGCACCACTTTGTCTTGGCCTTTCTAGTTCGCAATTCTCCATTGTCATTGTATGATACTTGATTATTCATTCAATGTGCAGACTACTATGATATAGATCATATGTGGTGCATTTGCACATTGAAAGCAAGGAAGAAATGGCATGTTATTTTCCTGCAGTGACTGGTGATTGGAAGCTGCATTCTGCAACAATACAAATAAATTTCTCCCTGCCTTTTGAAATCCTCCTCCTCATCTCAGGCTAACAATGCTGAAAGTGGATGAAAGAATTTTGCCTACAGGGCTCTTTGCTGTCACACGGTCAAAATATATGAGCCATCATACAAATGGCTTCACTTGCTCTCTGCTGAAATGCTGGCTGCTCTTATGAAGTATACCCCATGACCCTAATTTTCATTTACTGTAGCAAAACCACTTTTCAAAGCTTTGTGACCATCAGAATCCCTCGTTCTGGGTGGGGATCTAATTTCAGCTGCTCATCTACTGGGGAAAATCTTTAACAGTTTTGATAGACATATTAGCAAATGAATGAAACCACTTGTGAGATATGTCTATTTCTGGTGGCCTCTGCATATCTTCTTCTTCTGACTTGAGCCTGATTCAACCAAGCAAAGGAAAATGCTGATATCTGTCCAATCTATCACACAGATAGTTCATTCTCTGCTTGGCTGTGATTGTTATTATAAAATAGTGTTCATTTTTAAGATTTTCTGGGAGGAGAGCAAAATAGCTTTAATATTTTTAATCATCCCACATTTCTCAACTACATTTAATTCAAATGTACAATACAGTAGTTTTTCTTTGTGAGTAATTAATTAGTATCCTGCTTTTGCTTTGGACATAAAAGGCAGTTCCTGTGTGGGTCTCCTCTCATTTTATTCTGAGAACAACAATCCTATGTAGTAGGTCGGGCTGAGATACAGCAGCACATACAAAGTTGCTGTTTATTCGTTTAGTTGCTTCTGACTCTTCGTGACTTCATGGGCCAGCCCACGCCAGAGCTTCCTGTTGGTCGTCAACACCCCCAGCTCCCCCAGGGACGAGTCCGTCACCTCTAGAATATCAACCATCCACCTTGCCCTTGGTCGGCCCCTCTTCCTTTTGCCTTCCACTCTCCCTAGCATCAGCATCTTCTCCAGGGTATCAGTATCCAGGTACAACGTTATACAGAGTGAACTTCAGATTCAGATGAGGACTTACATTTGGCCTCCTCAGTCCCAACTGAATACCTTAATTCTTCTACCACTGGCTCTGAAATACTGGATTGATTGCTTGATTGATTGATGGGGGGGGGGTATTTGTGTGTGTGTATGTGTTTGTGTGTGTGTGTATGAAAGAGGGTGTAAGCAATACCTAACCTTCTTTATAGAATATAGCCTTCTCACTTCCCAGATTCTATACTAGTAGAAGGCTTGGCACCTCCAACTGTATTAGGCAACAATACTACAGGTATTGTCTTATCATCATCACCATCATCACCATCACCATCATTATTATCACTTATTGGGAGTAAGCACCACTGAATGTAACAGAACTTTTTTCTGAATCAATATCCATAAGATCAAACCATGAAGGAGCATAGATACAGATATAATCATTTTTCATTTACTTTCAAATATTGCAAATCATACCTTCCTACTTTCAGGATACCACCTGCAGCAAATATGATAAATGCATGTATCATTCAAAGTGTTTGTTGCCATCTATAAAGCCCTTCATGGCATAGTGCCTTGTTATTTGATGGACATCTTTTTCCTGTGGTGTCTGCTGTTCCTGTATGATCTGATACAATGAGCATGCTTTGGGTCCCATCTTTCAAGCAATGCCTTCTGATGGGACTCAGGAGATGTGTCTCCTCTGTCACAGTACTTGCCCTCTGGAGCAGCATCTCTGGGAGATCTGAACAGCCCCAATCCTGCTTTCTTTTAGATCAGCCTTAAAGACCTAGCTTTTTCCCCGGGTGTCAGGTTAAGACATGGTGTGGGCTTCTTGTATGCTGGTTTTGTGGTGGTGGTGTTGCTGCTTCCTTGTTCAACCATCCTTTTCTTCTTCTTTTTTATACTTTTGATTGTTACTTGAGTTTTTATGTTTTTAATCTGCATGCCATCCAAGTCACTCTGAGTGGGCAGCCTATAAATGTGGCAAACAAATAAATAAATAAAGTGCCAGAAGCATTTTGAAATGTCTTCGACAATGTGATGACATTTCAAATTGTATGCCTCCCACACACACACACACACACACATCCAAAGAAAAGAAAGAAAAGTAAATGTTTTATATTAATCTAAACTGAATGAAGATGCTATTTAGAAATGAACTGAAAGATTTTTAACCCATTCCGAGCCCCAACATTTTTTTCCCCTTCTTATAATAGCACCGTTAAGACAGACAAGCAACTTGATGGGGCTTATTTCTCAGTGAGCCGTTTGCTCTGAGAAAAAGATTGCTCTGTCAGACTGCTTCCAATGTTCAGCATCCTTCTGTATTTTAAAAGTCACACAGAGAAATAATACCAGCAGCTAGACCAAAAACCAAACCAAATCAAACCCACCCAATACCTCCCCCCCCCCAATTCCAAGAACTTCTCTGGTTTCTTTGTGGTTTCTATGCAGACCTAGTATTCGGGGTGTTTTAAAGATTTCCCCATCATTTCTGTTTATTTATTTATCTATCAGTTTTATACATCACCGAATCAGTAACATCTCTCAGTGACTTAGAAGATTAATCCTTATTTACAAGAGAAATTGTTTTACAAAAATATGCATTTGAAAAAGGCAGGTGTCAGAAACAGATATTAGCAAATGCAATATACAAATTCTAAGCAGATTTACTGCATGCAGAAGAAATCCCTTCAGTTTGGTGGGAGTCACTCCTAAGTAAGTTTGTACTGGATGCATGTTAAAAATTCACTTGATACACACTTGCAAAGGGGTAAGACCGACTAGAAACCCGGAGACCGGGAGTTCTAGTCCCGCCTTAGGCACAAAGCCTGCTGGGTGACCTTGGGCCTGTCTCTCTCTCTCTCAGCCCCAGGAAGCAGCCAATGGCAAACCACTTCTGAAAATCTTGCCAAGAACACTGCAGGGACTTGTCCAGGCTGTCTCCAGGAGTCAACACTGACTCGAAGGTACAAACTTACTTCGGAATAAACTTCCATGGGGTTAAAATTGCATGCATTACATCTTTATTAGAGTGAAATGCAAAGCCCTGATGAAGCCCAGTTCATTTGTGCCTCAAATCCAATGAGAAGCCATGGCATGACATCATCACTTCTTGGTTAATCCAGTTATCCCTTTTTTCAGACTGGCTGATTCCTGGGTCATTTGAAAGACAAAGCAGTTAAATGCTTAAATGGAAGGAAAAGCTGCAGTTTTGTTACTTCATCATACTATTTTATCATAACTGGGAATCTGCGAAAGTTGCATTAAAAATACAATTCCTGCTGCCTCTTATCAACAGAGGATTCTCTCAATATAATCAGCCTTTGACAATACTGATGATTCCATCCTCTATACTCCTCCAATGATCAATTGATTCAAATCAATACTATTCACATTAATGTCTCTTCATCTTTTAGATGCTGTAGAAAATGGAGTAACCCACCCTTCCATATTTTATAAGGCAGCAGATTGGGCATGTAAGTTCAGAAATAAGCTCCACTGTATTCAGTAGTGCTTGCTCTAAAGTAAGTCCATGAAGGGCAATAGCCAAAATATGTGAACCCACTATATTCGATATGTAGAACAAAACATTGGATAAATATAGAATTGTTCGCAAAATATGATATACTCTTTTAAAACATTAGTCTTCAAATATGTTTTGCAGAGCAGAACAGCTATCCTTTCTCTCAGTGGAAAGTGGTAAGACAGAAAAATGCAGGTTTGTTTCTGAAGCCCACAACCATTAGAAGGCAGGATCCTCAGTCCCACTGACTGAAAGGGAAAGTGTTGGCAATGGTACTGATTAAGCCAGTACAAGATATTTTATGAAAGGAGACTGTAGCTGGTGCAGTGCTTTCAACAAATGGAGGTTCACCTCTGGATTTCAATTCTCATTTCTCAGGCAAGAATCATAGAAAAGGTCACCTGCATGTGTTAGAGGCCTTCTGCCATGGCTGTTAAAAATGTCTGCTGGGCTGGCCCTGTATTGCTTATCATTGCTGACATACCGAAAGCTTAGAAAAGGCAAAACAGCTGACCAGCCATATCTCATCTGTTAACGAAAAGACTTGAGCAAGTTCGGGAAAACAGCCGAATGCAAGGAAGAAGACATTTCAATTTCTAGCATCCTACTTGGTGTCTAAGCAGTAGAGCAAATAGAGCCACACCAATGACATTATAATCCAGGAATGTGATGTAACCAGTGTGATATCATTACCATCTTTCTTGCTAGCACTCCCAGAATGCTCTTACTCTCTAGAGCTGTTTAAAATAATTGTTCTCATGGTGGGTGAAGAGAAACACTAGTTTTTCAAGAATAAATCCTCTTGGTTTTAAGGAGTTGGTTTTGAGCCAATAAAGCAAAATTTCACATCCATATTCTCACTGAGGAGGGGAAAGCCTGCCTTTTGAGATTTCAAGTGTTAAAACTGATATTCTGTTACTAGGAATAAGAACTTTAGTAACAGGGAGGGCGAGAGTAGGCTTTGATTTTTCTTTTCATCTCTGTTTTTGCTTGTTTGGATTTTTTTTATGATTTACATTTCTGAAACAAGTAGATCTGAGTAAGCTGTTTCTACCAGAACCAAGTAGGGTCATGGGTGAAATCACATCTGGGAGAACACAGCTCTGGTATCAAATACTTTTCAGAAAATGATGACTTCAATGGCTATAGAATTCTGGAGAGAAAGTGTGCTTTCTGATCGGCTTCCAGTGATGTCATTTCTATGCCTGTATTGCCCAGTAAATGAGTTTTGCTTGCCTTTTATTTTTAGGCATACATTCCATTTAATAACAGAATCCTACAATCCAGGTGGTATGCTTCAGGCCGATTATCACATATTTCTCAGTAGCCAGAGTTCAACCTTTAGGAGAATGAAATATTTATCAGGATTAGAAACTGATGAAGCTGATGTTGGTATCTCTGACTTTTTCTGTCTTCATTTCATTTTATTTCATGTCAATTGTTTTCCCCATAAACTTTGCACAAAAAGCTCAATTTTTATATGTGCATTTCTCCTAATGTACAGTATATTTTATCCAGTTTTGTCTAATGGATGCATACTCCTCCTCTGTTTTTTGTATGCTATTTTCACTCATATACAAAGTTTGACAGGGTTATATTCTCCTAATACTGTACATATAGTTTTGTATGCCTTCCAAAGTAGAGAATGACCATGCAAAAACCAGAGATCCATGAATCTGGGAGGGTATGTGTTTCAGTTCACATTGCCCAGTTGCTTACCTGCATAGCCCACTCTCAACTCACTCCAGCAAACTGAAGTTTAGTATCAGGGCCAAGCCACATGTTATACATCAGGTCTTATTGGAAACAGCAGAGCAAATGATTGTTGTAAACCGCCCAGAGTCCCCTGATGGGAGGAGATGGGCGGGGACAAATTAGATAAACAAACAAACAAACAAACAAATAAATATGCTTCAGCATGGACTTATATCTTGTGATAGAAAAGAAAGAAAATCCACAAGCATAATAAGAACATATAAGGAGTAGACCATAACAAATAGTGTGGGGAGTTTTGCTTCCTGAAAACTACAATAAGCACACAGTCAACAATGTCTTCCACTTTAAATTCTTAACTGAAAAAGGAAAATACAATGCAAAACTCCCTCCCAACAGAAGTTCAACAGGTGCCAAAACTGCAATATTTGTTAGGCCAGATCAAGAGTGTATGTGTTTGTCTGGGCATCTCAACTGGTTAATATTGTCAGCTCCTGTTTCAGCCATTCCATACTGATGCTGTTTTATTGCTTATGGTACATAGTGTATGACAGTTATGACTATACGGTTGTGCTGGACACTTTGCCAAATTTTAAATAAATGGAAAAAGAAAACAACTCAAACTCTCTCTAGGAAGATAGACAAAGCCTTATTTGTCATTTGTTCCTTTACTGACATTTACTATGCATACCTACACAAGTTTGGGATGCATAAATCAGCCCATACATATTTTGTACTGCTCGTTTGAACTCATTCCTAAGTACCTGGAGTGTGCCAATTGGTTTATTTATTTTTTTTACATTACTGTTTAATGCTATCTGTTGAACAACTGTGTAGGATATTTAATACTGACATTCTTTCCTACTAGGTGCAGGAGCATATAATCTTTTGGCAGTCAGGGCCACAAGGTGTTTTTTTAAAGAAAAAAAGAAAAGATTTGAGAAGCCACTGAAATGATGCCATTGGTGAAACGGAATTTTGACATGTAATCTTTTATGAATTGATTTTTTGAAGTATGTTTAGCCAAGAAGGATTACATACTTTTTTAATGTCTCCACAAATTTTGGGAAATAGCAACCCACCCACCCCTTTTTTTTTTTAGTAGTTTGCCCCAGGAATTTAGTGGCATAATTTTCTGGGCCTGTGATGCCACAAAAAGCTGTTGGGGACAACATTTTCATGTTGAAAATCACATTTCAGCATTGGCCTTTCAGGTAAAGGACTTCTGAGAAGGCTTTCAGGAGAATAGTGTAAGAACTGTGGAATATCATGAATGGCAGCCTATAGAGTAAACTTATTCTGAGATGATATTTCCTTGACATTCTTAAGGACTGGGGGACAATTGCACATGATTATAAAATATATCAAAATGATAAGTCAAACTTCAGGGAAGATGTTTCCTCTCCATTCGATTTCAGCCATCCACAAATGAAATGTCAGGATTCACAAAATTATTCCAGATACCCACAAGCGTTTTTTTTTTAATGCATCCTTTATTATTATGTGTTGGAATGTTGTTTCATTTATGTATTAATTTGCTAGATATTGTATGGAGTGTGATTCATGTTCCTTTCTCTAGAATCAATGGCAAAACATTTCACTGACTTTAATAGGCTATACTGTACTCTAGCTTCAATTTGCTTAGGAATCAAAAACCACTCCTAAATTTATGGGAAAGCTAAATCCATTCATGCTTTCAGTTACCTACACCCATGTTTGCACAGGTGTAACAATGGAAAGCTAACCATACATTAACTATGCGCGAAATCTGATTTCAGCCCTATGGATATAATAGCTGTCCATGTTAATAAATACACATATATACACACACATCCAAGACTGGAACACTGTCTGTCTGAAGTACCAAGTAACAATGTTTGAAGAAGGAATGAGATGTTGATATGAACTAAAAATAAATTCACCTAATCTTGGAGTAAAAAAAAATTAAAAAGCAAGCACAACACCAAAATATCTTTTTATGACAGAAAAAAAAGAGTTAAAGTGCATCATTTCAGGAGCTATGCATTCTTTTGAAAATGTTTGATAAAATCAACAGTAGCAAAATTGTTAAAATCCCAAAAGATACATGAGGAATGCTTTCCAAAGATGGAATGAAGAATTTCTTCTCATGCTAATTTCCAGGATATGACAATTGATCTTTCTGAAGCATTTTGCTGTGATTCCTACAGTAGAGAACAAGAAAAAACTGGGACACAGCAGACTATTGATGATGTGTATGTCATGTTCACTGTTTCAAGGTGCACTGTACATCGTAACGTTTCACATGCCATGGCGCTGATGCGCGTTTCTGTTTGGGAGGGTCAGCTGCTGTGAAACCTTGTGCCAAGCTCTGTATCTGTGTTCATTTCAATGGAATGTGTTTGGGTTATGCGCTCTGCTCAAGGACTTTTCCCGCGGACCATCAGAAGCCATTAGGAGCACCTGGGATTGTGAGCCTGGGAAGATTCTATGGGGGGAGGGATCTCATTTGCACCAAGGGTTTTTAGTTTGCATTTGGTGCGCTTTTATCATTCTCAGTTTTCTCTGTGATCCTGCATACTATTCTTTAATAAATCAGATATCTTTGAATTCCTGCTCATGAGTCTGAGAGTGTTTTAGAATAGGCAATCATTACATAAGGCTGAGAATCACCAAAGTTGTACCGTTAGCTCCTACCAAGATTAGTTGCTTGTGAGGGAAAATAGTTAACGATGGCCAAGTCCAAGCTCACGACCGGGGCACTTGAGGAGCTAGCTAGCTTGATGCCTGAGTCGACGGTCAAGAGCGGAGAACTGAGCCTCACCCCAGAACCTTCAGATTTCTGGCAGGATTCGAGTTCCAGCCCTGAGGTGGAGGAATCTGACGATGGGGGAGAACCAGAGCAACTGGCACCCAGAGAATCACCCGCAGAGTTGATCACCTGGGATGAAATGGGAGAACCCCAGCCAGGGATGTCCCAGGCATCCTGGAAGTATTGGTTCCTGCTGACCCCAGACGTAGAATCTACCATGGTATCAACAGAGAGACAGCCTAATACACGAGGGAGGAAGTAATCTCAAACCCCTGAAAGGCTAAGAGTGGTGGAGGCCAAAATAGAATCAATGGAGTACATGTTAAGAAACCTGTCTCTATCATTGTGGGGGCAGGGGAGGCGCAAAGGAGATCCCAGCTTCACGCAACCATCCCCCATCCTCCCACCTGGACCGCCAGCAGAGCAGGGCCGGAGATGGCTTCGGGATGAATCTCCACCCTGCAGAGCTCGACCGCCAGTGTCCCCACCCTGAAGAGGGAGAACTACTGTAACCTGGGGCCCAACCACTCAAGCAGCCGCTGATTCCACTCCAACAGGAGTGGGGGTGAGAGACTTTTCTGTCAAGTTTGATGGGGATCCAACCAAGTTATCTTTCTTTCTAACCAATGCTAAAAGTTACCTGAGGCAGTTTGGAGCATACTTCCCTTCCGAAGAGGCTAAGATAACTGCCATTGCCACCAAGTTGAAGGGCCGAGCGGCTGACTGGTATGTTCAATTAAGTGAGGCTGACTCTCCTGAACTTGAGTATTTCGAGGACTTCATGGGGGCATTCAAGCTGCATTTTGAGGATCCTCTGGCCAAGGCAAGAGCTAAGAAGGCACTGAAGGATCTTACCCAGGGCCAGCTGTCTGTAGCTGATTACGCCCTGGAGTTTAAGGCTTTAGCTGGGAAAATCCCCGACTGGTCTCAGTCAACCTTAATAGAACGGTTTAAAGAGGGACTCAAGCAGGATGTCCTACGGTGGGCATTGTGTAGAGACGACCCAGAGTCATTGTACGAATGGATCTGTCTGGCTGGCAACGCTGAGCATGCCCAGCATACCTTCATGCAAATCAGACAACCTGAAAAACCACCAGCCACCATGAGGGGACCCTGAAGTGCTGCAACTGCTGCCTGGCCAGGCTATAGAGCCTGGGAAGAGGAGAGAGATTGGCGCTATGCGAGGGATCAGTGTCTCCGATGTGGAAAGGAAGGACATCGAGCAGCTGATTGCCCAAAAGCCAAGGCTGGAGATTGAGCGGGCAAGCTGCCAGCCAAATTGCCCCCCCCCCCTCATGGTGGATGATAGCAGCCAAGGGCGCAGCTGACGCTGAGGAAGTATTCTACTTCCCGGGATAGGCTGAAGATGACTCTGAGGAGCTGGCAGGAAATGCCAGCCACCTGCCATGAAGAGCACCCGCGGGCAGGTGGAGGAGGATGGGCACGAGGATGCTATGGTGAGTGCTGACTGTCCCACTTTAGCAGTAAAAGTGAAATTGGGCTCCCACACAAAGACTACAGAAGTCTGGGCTTTAGTTGACTCTGGGTGTTCCAGGTGTCTAATTCACCCTGATCTGGTTGCTGCTTTGGACCTGCCTAGCTTCCCCCTCCAGCAGCCTTTGATCTTCACACAGTTGGATGGTTCAATGGTAGGGTGGGGGGGCTGGCAACCCATTTCACTGGAACTGTCGCAATGCAAATGGACAGCCACCGTGAGACTTTAAAATTCGTAGTAGCACCTGTTGGCAATCCCTTGGTAATTCTGGGGATCCCCTGGTTGACCTATCGAAGACCATATATAAACTGGAAACACAGAACTGTGACTTTTAAAGATGGGTTTTACCAAGCTCCTACAGCAGAGAGAGCTTCACGTGCGGGGGTTGGAAGGGCTGCAATTGCCACACCGCGCCCTAGCTTGGCACATTTAGAAGGCTTGCCTGATCGATACCAAGACTTTGCAGACATTTTTGGGGAAATGGAAGCAGATCAGCTACCCCACCCCCCGCCATCGGAAAACTGACTGTGCAATAGAGTTGGTTCCCAATGCTCAATTGCCCAAGCCAAAAATTTATCCAATGACTCAGAAGGAGCTTGAGGCATTACGGGACTTTATTGCAAAAATCTGTCAAGGGGGTTTATTGAACCTGCAAATTCCCCAGTTGGGGCCCCTGTGCTATTCCGGGAAAAGAAAGATGGCACGCTTCGACTCTGTATGGACTATCAGGGGTTAAATTCCATCTCAATTTGCAACAAGTACCCTCTTCTGCTCATGAAGGACATGTTAGCTCACTTGTCTAAGGGCAAGATTTTCTCCAAGCTCGATCTTTGTGAAGCCTATTTCCGCATCCGCATATGAGCTGGAGATGAGTGGAGAACTGCTTTTAATTGCCCACTGGGTTCATTTCAGTACAAAGTCCTCCCTTTTGGGTTGGCAGGGGTGCCCGGAGTCTTCATGCAATTGATTAATGAAGTATTACATGATCATTTGTTTAAAGGGGTCCTGGTTTATTTAGATGATGTTCTCATTTACACTGAAACCGAGGAGGAACACGAACGCCTCCTCAAACAGGTGTTAAGCAAGCTTAGAGATGCCAAACTCTATGCCAAACTTTCCAAATATGAGTTTCACAAAACCCAACTTGACTATCTGGGCTATAGGGTGTCTGACAAGGGCATTGAAATGGACCCTGCAAAAAATTCAGGCGATTTTAAGTTGGGAACCTCCCCGCACCAGGAGGCAATTGCAAAGTTTCCTCAGGTTCAGTAATTACTATCACCAATTTATCCAGGGGTTTGCTGAGATTGCTTTGCCCCTCACTGATTTACTCCATACTTGGGGGAGACATGCAAAGTAAAAAACCCTGGGGCAGTGCTGAATTGGACACCTGAATGCCAGGCAGCATTTGAGAAGTTGAAAACCCTCTTCACTGCTGAGCCTATTCTACAGCACCCCGATCCTGAACGCCCCTTTGTGGTCCAAGTTGATGCTTCTGACTCCTCAGTTGGGGCTATATTGTTACAGAGAGATTCTGAAAATCACTTAAAACCCTGTGCTTATCTGTCCAGAAAATTTTCTGAAACCGAATGCCAGTGGCATGTTTGGGAAAAGGAGGCTTTTGCTGTAAAAGCCACTTTGGAGGCCTGGAGTCACCTCCTGGAAGGCGCTAAATGCCCATTCGAGGTTTGGACCAATCACAGGAATTTGGAAGCCCTCTGCACCCCCCCCCCACCCCCCCGGAGTATCAGTCCTAAACAAATTCGCTGGGCTCAATTTTTCAGTCCCTTTAACTTCCAGTTAAAATTTATTCCAGGAAAGAAAAACTTTCTGGCTGATGCTTTGTCACGTTTACCTCAGGACCTTGACCATGTGGCAGATGTGGTTGGGACTGTTCTCACTGAACCACCACTGGGCTTAGTTGCTGTCACTTGGAGCCAGACCTGTGCACAGGCAACCCCGCCCCCAGCCCAGTCTGGGAAGCAGAAAGTGCAAGTTCCTTGCCAGTTACAGAAAGACTTTCTCCAGGCGCTGAAATCTGACACTTGGTTACTAGCTAATAAAGACACTGTTTCTTTTGAAAACGGGCTGGCATGGGTGGAACACCACCTTTATGTACCCAAAACTTTAAGTCCTGACATTTTATAGTGTTCCCATGATGATAAACTTGCTGGGCATTTTGGTTTTGTTAAAACATTGCATTTGGTTCATCGTCAATTCTGGTGGTCTACCTTGAGACACGATGTAAAAGACTATGTGTCTTCCTGTCCTGTTTGTGCAATGTCAAAACGTAAGGGGGGAAACCACAGGGGCTTCTGCAGCCTGTGGCCAGCCCATCCCGTCCCTGGGACGAGATTTCTGTGGATTTTATTGTGGATCTTCCTCCCAGGCAGAAGAAAACTGTCATTTGGGTTGTAAAAGATTTTTTTTCCAAACAGGCCCATTTCATTCCATGTGCATCCATCCCGTCTGCCCCGCAATTGGCGTGCCTATTTCTCATCCACATCTACCGTCTCCACGGTAGCCCCTCCCGTTTGGTCAGCAACCACGGGACACAGTTTACTTCCCAGTTTTGGAAATCATTTTTAAAATTGATTGGCACCAAACAGGCACTGTCCACCTCATCCCATCCTGAGACTGATGGATCTACTGAGATTTTAAACTCCACCCTTGAACAGTTTCTTAGAGCATACATTAACTACCATCAGGACGATTGGGCGGAGTTACTGCCTTTTGCTGAAGTGGCTTACAACAATGCTGTCCATCAAAGTACCAGGCAAACCCCTTTTCGTGTGGTTTCTGGTCACGACTTTGTTCCCATCGCTGAACTGCCACAACCCCCTTCCCAAACATGTTCTGCCTCTGACTGGGCTGTTAAGCTGGCTGATTCCTGGCCGGTGATTCAACAGGCTTTGGCTGATGCCCAGGCTGCTTACAAGTTTGAAGCCGATAAGCATCGTAACTTGCAACACGACTTCAAGATTGGGGATCAGGTGTATCTATCTACCAAATTTATCAAGTCACCACAACCCTCTAAAAAGCTTGCTCCCAGGTTTATTGGTCCTTTCCCTATTGTTGGTCTTATCAATCCAGTTACTGTTAAATTGGACCTGCCTCACAATTTGAAACGCTTGCACCCTGTTTTCCATTGCAGCTTGCTCCAGCCTATCCACCACACCTCCCGCTGGCATCCCCAACCTCCTCCTCCTGCTCCGATCATGATTGATGGTCAACAGCACTTTGAGGTCAAGGAGGTCGTTGATTCTTGCAAGCTTCGGGGCACCCTCCAGTATCTGGTCCAATGGAAACATTTTCCTCATCCTGAATGGGTGTCTGCTCGCCACGTTAATGCTCCTGATTTAATTTGCTGTTTCCACTTGGCTTACCCTTTGAAGCCTGCTGCTTAGTGTTTTCTTTCTTTTGGGGGGCAGTATGTCATGTTCACTGTTTCAATGTAGTTTATACATCGTAACGTTTCACATGCCATGGTGCTGACGCACGTTTCTGTTTGGGAGGGAGCTGCTGTGAAACCTTGTACCAAGCTCTGTATCTATGTTCATTACAATGGAATGTGTTTGGGTTATGTGCTCTGTTCAAGGACTTTTCCTGCAGACTATCAGAAGCCGTTAGGAGCACCTGGGATTGTGAATTTGGGAAGATTCTACGGGGGGAGGGATCTCATTTGCACCAAGGGTTTTTAGTTTGCATTTGGCCACGCTTTTATCATTCTCAGCTTTCTTTGTGATCCTGCATACTATTCTTTAATAAATCAGATATCTTTGAATTCCTGCTCATGAGTCTGAGAGTGTTTTAGAATAGGCAAACGTTACAGTGTAAGGCTGACCATCAAGAGAGTGATATCCACACCAACCTTTGGGGTAACTGATACAGAGATGGAACATTCAAATGAAGTGGACTCTAACCCAGAAGAGTTTAAACCACTATAAATGTCCCAATCACTAAGGAATCATGAGATGCCTGGGAAGGCCTTTCTTTGGTGAAGTGAAATGTGCTGACTTCTGCAACAACTGCTTAGGAGAAAAGAGGAGGATGCAAGCAGGACACCAAAGGCCAAGCTAGAGACATGTTTTTAGACTCCCTCCCTTCCTCCTTTTAAAATTACAGATATGAAGGATCCATAAGATGGGAAAAAGAGTCTCCTGAGTTTGTCTCATTTTCCTATCCTAGCTGCCCAATATGTCTGACAAGTCTTTACTCTAAGTTTTGTGTCTGCAATGGCAACTTTGTCCCAATTGACTTCTGAGTGGACTGGAGCAGCAGTTTGTATGCTTTCAAGATGAGCATTAAAAATCATGCTGAAGAAGGAGATGGAAAGAAATCTGTCCTTTGTCTTTCTTCCACTCAGGGTAACTTAACGAAGAGTAAAATCCCATAAATGTACAATACAGAAGTGCACATTACAAAAATATGACTCAAAATACAACACATGCCAAATTAAACAGCAGTAACATAAATGTTGTTGTTCAACTCTTCAAAGAATATAAAAACCATCCAAACTCATATCAATTCACAGACCCACCAAAATTCAGTTCCAGAAGTCCCACTGAAACAGGACAGTTTTTGACCGGTATCTTAAGCTACAAAAAAGAAGCCACAGGCAGACTTCCCTGTAATGTACAGTCTGGCTTTCCCTTTGCTGCTCAGCTATCTAACAGCCACAGACAAGACATGTACAGATCAGCCTCCAGAGAGGCCTCACTTCTGCCAAGTAGATTCATTTAGTAGTAAATGGCCCTTCCAATACCCTGATCCTAGAATGTGGATTGTTACTACAAGTTTCCTGGGATCTCCTGGCAGAGTGGAAAATGGAGGAGAAACTCCATGACACATTGCAGGTCCTTTAAAATGATGCCATTACTGTACTCACGAGAACAGAACCCACGCAGTGCTTTGAAATTTATCTCTAAGCAACACTAGGCAAAGTGGGGCTGATGTTTAGAATAGAAAGAATGGCTTCCAACAATATTTAATGTGGTCAAAAGCATAGCTTGTAATGGGTGATGAGAAGAAGATTCTCTTGGAAGAATTAGGGTTGCTTGAGGAATTCATTCTCAGTGAATTTGATGTGAACTAATCTTTTCCACACCTTCAGCATTCATGTGCAGGTAGGAACATAGCTGTTCATCAAATGTTGCATTTCTTTGTTGCAAAGACATTCTCAGCTCCCTCCATATATCAACGTGTGTTCAGATAGGTATAGTTAAGTAAAACAAGTTTAACTATATAACTAAGTGAGCTTTTCCATGCAGATTAAGAAATAAAATAAAATTGCAGATAAAATGCAGCAATTGGATGGAATGGATTTATGAATAAACACATTCCCACTACTGCAAACAGGAAGTAAATTGGTTTGTCCATCCATTTTGATAAGTTGGGCTCCCAACTTTACCTGGGAGTAAGTTTTATTGAATTCATTCCATCTTATTTCAGACAAGCATGCCTGAGATTTTGTTACAAAACACTTAAAAATGCACATCTATTGTAACAACATCTTCTTCTTCCTAGCATTATTCCCATGCTATGGCAGGGTCTGCTTGTCGGCATATCCGTCTCCATTTGACTTGGTCCAAGGCATCTTCAGGGGTGGCATTCATGCATTCCACATCCTCCTTAATGTGGTCCATCCACCGTTTCTTGGGTCTACCATGGGGCCGCCGGCTGCCAGGATCCAGGCACATGGCTGTTCTCGCCACCGAGTCTGCTGTGCCACGTATGATGTGTCCATACCATCTGAGCCTTCCTTCCTGCAGTTTTGCCATGATTGGTGCAGCTCCCAGTCATTGTTGGACATCATCGTTCATGGTGTGGTCTAATCATGTTAGTCCAAGGCACCATCGGAGCATTCGCATTTCCATCACTTGCAGGGCCTGCTCGTGCTTTGCTGCTGCTGGCCAGCACTCTGATCCGTAGAGGGTGACTGGGTGCACTACCATTCTGTAGATCTTTGACTTGAGGCATAGGAGCATCTGACGATCACAGAGGACTCCAGTCACCTGGCGCCACTTCATCCAGGTGGCGTTGACACGGGCGTGGGCATCTGGAAAGCTATCGCCATCACTGCATATGAGGGAGCCGAGGTACTTGAATTGCTCTACTTTCTTCAAGTCTTCTCCATCAATGCTGATGGTTCCATTGGTTTGGGGGCCGCATTCCATATCTATTGTAACAACATATACTTTATATATATATTTTATTTTTTTATGTTGTATTTTTTCACTTATTTTTTAAGCACTTGTTGTGTATTCTTTTTGACAATGTATGTAACTTTGTGTTTTGTTTCCTTTTGTTAAAGAAAATAAATAAATAAATAAATAAATAAAATGGACATCTATGGTTTAGGACTTCTAGAGTATAATTTGGTACAATTTGAAGAAGGTGCATGGGGTTGGGGGAAGGGTTATATGATCAGTAATAGCACATAAATCACGTTGAAATGCTTCATGTATTTTGTTCTTCTGTGATACTATCAAAAGTATCTCAGAATCTCTGAATCTCTCCTCCTGAAAAAGAAAACGTTACTGTGAGCACATTTGTCTCATCCCCTCTAGACAAATGACTATGTGTTGGGTGTGATGCTTCCTTGAAAGATGACCTGCGATTCAAGAGTAAAGTGGTGACAACAAAACCAGGCAGCCCAACATTCCAAACTGAGCTGGATCATGGCTCACATCTACCAGCAGCTGCATGTAAGAGCTTGCAAAATCACAGCCAGCTCTGGGCTTGGCAAGAGCCCAGTTCTGTCTGAGGAGCTCATAAAATGGCTCTTTTGGGTGTATCTCTGATCCTTTAAACTTTTCCACTGGGCTGCAGTACCATAATAGAAAGGAAGCAGGCCCACCAGTAGTTAGCCTAGCACCATAAGGCTTTATCTCTCTCCTGATGGTCCTCCTGCAGCAAACCCAGCAGGCAGTGGAAGAAAGAGAAGCTAAGATCCTTATAACAATAAGCACTGGGACCTCATTATTCCTATTTTCCTTTTCCTGCTACACTCCTTGTTCCTTTTGTGTCATGTCATGCCTTTTTAGAATGTAAGCTTGAGGATTATCTCTTTTTCTTGATCTGTAAGCGGTGCTGGATGGCTTTCCGACTAAAGCGTGGAGTAGAAATGCAGAAAATAAATACGATATAATCGATCCATCAAGTCTGTATGTCAAAGATATTCAGAGGGGAACCACATATTTAAAAAAAAACAATCCTGTGTGCTACACTTAGAAGAGATCTCATTCAGCAATAGTGTTCTACCTATGCATTCTGTGTGGATTGGATAGGATAGGATAGGATAGGATAGGATAGATGTAAGGGTAGGGCAAGGTAGGATAGAGGGGAGAATGTGATAGAGGGTTCAGGGTGTGAATGAGTAATTTGTAAAACAGTCAATCACAGCTTACATTTCATGTTCCTTCACTGTTGACTGTGGAGAGGGCGGCTTGCTTACATTATTACTCTTTTCTTGAAAGGACTCCTTTCAGGAGCCACAGGAGAATAATAGTACGAGAAGAAAACCCTCCCCCGAACTACCCTTCTTTCGCTAAAGCAACGCCAGCTGCAGGCTCATCCCAGATCCACCCCACCGTTCAGGCTGCAGAACAGGGCAGGAGATTAGCTCACGCAGGTGAGTATGTGCAGGTGGGGTAAAGGAGAATGTGGAAATATTATGGGCAAAGGTGAATGGGGGAAGGATCCCGACCGTGGATATACAACACTCATGCCAAATCAGTGTCTCCTGGGGAAAAGCTTGCGGATCCCTCTCCGTTGGGCATGGGGGCTGTCACTTTGGCTATGAACGGACCCATTTTCAGAAAAGGAGTCCATGAGGAGCATATAGGTACAGGATGATGCAATATTACAAAGTCACATTGTGATTAAGAAACTCTCTCTGTGGAGAGGACTGATTAGAAGCCTCTCTTTTCAACTGTATTGCTGCTGTTTTAAAGCTTTTAATTACATTTTTTGTTTAATTTGGAAGCTTCATTGGGAAGCTTTTTCCAAAAATGATCTTTTTAAAAAAATAACTAGGCCGCCAACCCATACAACCCAGCCTCCATTTAGCCACAACTGTGGGATCCAAAGCTAGGAGACCAGCTGCTGAGTGAGTAGCTAACATGATCTGACCTCAGACCTCATTTTGGACTGGGGCCATTTTCCCTGCAAAAGCTCAGAAAGCACCGTTTGAGCTTCAGCTGGCCAACACTGGATGGGCCTCAGCCCTGCGTGTTCCAAAGAAAGGAGAAAAGTACAAGGAGGGGAGGGAGCTGCGGAGCTGCTTCCTGCTCTGTACAACTCCTTCAGGGCCTGTTCCTGCAAGCAGAGGAGGCCGTGAAACGCCCAGCTGGTTTGTGGGAGACGAGGCCCTGCATGTAGAGCTATATGCTCACCCTGCCCACAGGCTTCTGAGTGCTCTTCACTTCACAGGCTCTGCCCATTTTTAATCCCTGCTCTCCACAATTCCCTTGAAATCAGCCATTGATCAAACTCAGTCGTCTTCACCTGCTGTCACAACCATCCCTAAATCCCAAGGCAGCTCCACCCCATGGGGGAAAAGCATCTGACAAGACACAGGAGTCCAAGAAGCTACACAGTCGTAAATTACTTCAAAATGGAATTTAGCAATAACTGGCTCATACACATCCATGCAGAAATGGCACACCAGAGCTTTCCCCGATACAGTATAAATCTTCTCTATGTGTCAGGCGAGCTACCATGTGAAACCAATGTCCTATTTATATATAAAAATAAATGGCAATAAAAAGGGTCTGCACGCAACAGCATGCCTAGATAAACCCAACTCTTAGGAGCTCAGGGTCTACGCATGCATTCCTTGGACTCCAGTAAAGTAGAATAAAACCTATTTCAGATATATTATTTGATGAAAGCAGATGTCAACAGATACTGCCTATGTAATTGATATTTGATTTATTCAAGATTTATGCATGCTGTGCCTTAGATTTATTAATGATAATCCTCTGCTCTTGTGTTTAATATAGTGGAACCAAAACATAATTTGCTGGGATCAGTCAGAAATGCATCAAAGTGATTAACTCTACATGCAAACCATTATCCAGTGACATCCCTACTGTGCATAGTGCAAAGGAGGCAATAATACCATAATTGGCTTCACTTAAGCAAGTTGGGTATTTGTAATGTTTGCTGGTAAAACTTGGTCCCTTTAATCTCTGTGACTCTGTAGCTTGTCAGCCTCCAACATCAAGCCTCCTTTTCCTGTTTCCCCAGAGTCACTGAATCCAGCGCTGATACCAATACTAAACACTGAGTGGGTGAAGCAAGACTCAAAACATATTGGGTGGATTAATACAGCACATGCTTCTCTTTGAATACAGTTCAGGAAACTGGGTAGCTTTCTGTTCAAGCTCTCTGAACTCATCCCACCTCCCTACCCCAATCAATTACCTTTGCCAAGCGTATGTGACCTATGGGATCTTCTGTCTATTTACACAGAAAGTGATCATCAGCTAATGACTCCTGAACTGACTTACTTGGGTTAGAAGTTGGTCTGAAAGGAAGAGAACATCCTATCTTTGGTGAGATCTGAGGCTTTGGGTTCTCCCCTCATTACCGAAAATCTTATCATGTAATACAATAGCAGAGATCCATACATGGGGCAGGGCGTGTGTTTGTGTGTGGAGAGAATGACCTGAAAACTATTTCTATTATGGCAAAAGAGGAAAAAATATGAGGACTCAGCCCCTGAATGGGAGGGACAATTCTAAGCAGGCAAAAGACTTGGAAGCTAGGATTAAATCACTCACATCAGTCAAGATTCCCCATCTTTGTAGTTGTTTTTCCTGGAAAAAAGTTCCATTGTTGCATTTGACCTGAAATACATTTGAACTTATGTAGAGCTTTAAAACTTTTATTAGCTTTTTAATTTGCCTGTGAAGTTCATCTGCAGCCCTGCTCCATATTTGGCCAAGGCCAAAAGCAGAGTTTGCTCAGTTCAAGCGCTAAGATTGCCTTTTAATTTAATAATGCGTAGTACTTTTTCTCTTTTATTTTATTGTGAGTTGTTTTGTAAGACACTTTGGATTATTTTAAAGAAAAAATAGGTTAATTTTAAAAATAACAACAAAGAAAACATGGCAATAAACCTAAAATAGATATTCAAATAAAAGATAAGGCTAAAACATTTAATCTATGTCTCTGGAAAATATGTATTAATTGCTTGCTTAGTTTGGCTGTTTCCATCAAACTGCTTCTGAATTTATAAAGACAGAAACAAGTTACGTGACATTTCTTCATTCTTTCCCATACTATTTTGATTGCTTCTGAAATACTAAGGATAGAAATATCTGCATATTTTTGGTCTGGGCCAATTCTGCATATTCTTATTCTTATTCTTATTATTCTGTCCCCTTCTTCCTTTAATCTGTATTTATTCTTTGTGTACAAAATCATTGTTAAAGGTATGATTTTGAGTACTATGTTGCAAAAGATAGTAAATGTATATTATTTCAGAGTACGTATTTCCAACTTCATTGTATTCTAAAAACCTCATTTTTAAATAATGTTTGGACTTCTGGAGGTGGGGAGGAGAAGGGCTGCACTGCATTATGATTTGCAGTTTACTTGGGAGCAAAGGATAAGATTAATTTGCATTAGATTTTTCAAAGATCAGATTCCATCCCTAATGATCAAATTAAAGCAGAATATGTCAACAGAGCTTGCTTACCTGTCTTATTTTTCCATAGCCTGAATACCTTTCAGCACAATATTGACCAATGAAGAAGCTACTTTTAATTGATATGGAGAAATTTAGGGAAGCCACGGTAATCCCAGAACTTGTGCTTAGGGAATGAAAATGCCAGCTCAGATAAGCAATGTGGGGTTGAAAAAGCAGCTGAAGGGAGAGGGTTAGGAAGCTTCTTTCCACACAACTGTCTCCTTCCATTTAGCTGCAGCCTGTGTGGGCTTCTCTGAACCTGATGCTGTGACAAAATAGCAGTGGAAAATATCATGGAAGCCACAGAATTTGTAGCTCAAGCTGGAAACAACCCATGACAAATGGAAATAGAAAGACATGCTTGAGGCCACAAAGAAAGAAGACCAGAAGACTCTTCGAGCCAAGTCCAGACAACAAACGAACATGATCTAAAAACTAAACAATTTGTTGACATCAAAGCACTAGTTACTGGAGACTGACGAAAAGTCTGTTTATGTCTCTTGCTGGTTCCTTTGGCTATGGCAAGCCAGCTCTTAATTGACAGCTCCGCTCCCTTGGGATCATTCAGTTTTGACTACATTATAGTTGGCCAGGCAACCAGACATGTACCTTCAAGCAGTTGTCTTGCTGCCTTTATGGCTCCCTAAAGCCCTTGGCATTGGTGCATTATGCTATTAGACCTTAATGTCATGGAAAGTCCTTTTCTTTCAGGGACCATCAAAGCAGGAGATTTTCTCTGAAGAATGTATTAAAACAACAGCAATAACTCCCCCTGTCAACAACACCATTTACAGCTCAAAGGCATCTCAGGTTTGAAAAAAACACATTGCTACCAAGCTCATCATTAACTATAATTAAGCTTAGCTGAAGCAAGATTACATAGGAACTGTGGATGGTTGTTCGAATGCAGCTGGAAGCCACCCAAAATGTCATAAGGAAAATCTGGCCCAGCTACAAGTAAGCCCAGTTTATATCACAAGACTGTGTAATGCACAGTCACAGAGAACGCCATCATTTTTCCAAGAATTGTGCTAGACTTATTAATGCCATATGAAGAATGACCACTAGCCTCTAGAGATTGCCACATGAGGAAGACATCTGTAACAAGAATGTTACATCATTTCAACATTGAGCATGTTCACTAAAAAGAAAACGGAACCATGCAGTTGTATGATAATGATCTCAGAGACCAATCACTTACGGCAGGTTGGATCCAGACTTAATTATGCTTTCAGTAGATCCACTGAATTAAGTTATGGCCCACCTAAGTGCTGTTGATTTTATTAGATCTGTTCAAGGTAAATCTTCATTTTCAGCTGTCTATTTTTGTTCTCTTCTGCTTCCTGCTGCTTAGTATAGATGTGCCTGGCATCCACCGCTGAGATTACTAAGACCCTAGCAAAGGCTGGTCTATTCAGCAGATGGAGCTCCTGTCCAAGTTGACATTACTGTTTATGAACATTCATAACTTCATTTCCTAGGGGTTTTGGGGAAAGCTGTCTAAACTGGCACAAAATTTAAAAACAAAATTACACATGTATAAAAGCAAAATTTATAGCTTTATAGAAGTAAAGCTACAAAGGATAACAGTCAAAAATATGTAAAATCTCCACTAAAAAAACCTTGCAAAATCAAGCTTCATCCAAAATGACTATTTTAGAAAGTTTGTTCCAATGAAAAGAGAAAGCACAGTTCAGTTCTTCCCCTCCACCCATGATATGCATCACTGGGAGGATTTCATTAATTTAGGGCACTTTGAACTAATTTGGGATATTGGATTTGGAAGACATAACAGGAACAGAGGTGTTTCCTAAAATATGTAGGACCTTAGCCATTGTGGCTCTAATTTATTTATTTATTTTTTAAACCTGACATCTTCCTCAATTTGTCCTGAGTTGAACCATAGTCACTAATAGGGATCATCCATTATTGAAAAACAAAGCTAATGAATGGTGTCTGAGTTGCCACCCAGAAAGCATTCTGCTGCATTCTGCAGTTCCAGAACATATTTTAAAAGCAGTCTATAGAGAACATATTAGAGCTGCTCATTCTTGAAATTAAAAAGGTGTGGATGATGGTAGCCTCAAATCCCAGTTTTTCTAGATAAAATTGGAGGAAAAATGCATGGAAGAAAGTTTCAGTTCTCCAATTCTGCAGCAGATGCAACTCTTTAAATGTCCTTCTTTATCCCTGCATCATTAAGATCTGGGTTGGGAATTGCTGATATAATAGCTAATAAATGCCCTAAATTGACTGAAAAGTGGAACAGTTGATAGTAGGGCATCTGGGTCATGGTGTATATATCATATGTACATACCCATCACACTCTTCCCTTTCTGGGAAAGTAATATGAAGTATGGAAAATGAGTAAGAAGTACTAAACAAAAAATTAAAAGCAGGAGAGAAAAGAATATTTAGTTTACAGCAATGCTATTAATCATGCCTCTCCATACCTTTCTATCCTTGCTGTACATCCTTGCCTCTAGTACATCCATACACCAATTTGTACATTGTCTTTTGTTCTTTGAGCTTCTTACTTCTCTTCCTTTGAGGTTGTCGTCAACTTAATCCAGCTGTGGCTTTCTGCATCTTCCCCTTCCCCTCAATGCGTTCACTTTGCCTGCTGGCATTTGTTTTGTTGTTTGATCCTTACTCATTCTCTCTGTGTGACAAAACTATCCTAATGTACTTCTTTCATATTGGCCACTGACTTTTGCATTCAGTCCACATTCACTCATCAACCATTCGTGAATTGATTGCTTCTTGTTTTACCACATACATTTCTTAAGTAACTCATTTCCACTGCATTCAACTTAGGTTTTATGTTTCTTCTGATATACCCAGCTCTTACTTTCATATAATAAAGTGGGCAAAAGCAAACTCTTATACATAAAATTTTTCACTACTTGTTACAAATTTTCATTCCTCCTAACAGTCTACATATTATCCATTGCCTTTCTACCAGCATTTGCATATCTTAAGACTTATCCACCCATTTTTCCTCCTTTAGCAAATATTCTATCAAGATATACAAATTCATCTAATTGCTCTATTTTTTCAACAATTATATTTAACTTGCACTTATGCACTCCATTTTCCCTGCCAAGCACAGTTACCTTGGTTTTCAATGCATTCAATTTCTGATCCATAGTTCTCACAGTATCATTCGATCTAATATTCACTGCAAATCAGTCAGGTCCTGGCATCAACTGAATACAGAAGTGCTTATGTATTCTTGTCCCTAACATATCTCTTGTTATTATAGGCATAACTTACCCATACATGCATTAAAAAAGGAAATGAGCCAGCATATATTCCTGTCTTATTTTCTGCTCAGTGTTGAACCATTCAGCACTAGAATTCTAAGAGCCTAGAAAAAAAGATAGCAATATGCAATATATGCATATATATTAGAAGTCATTTTAATCCTCATATTCCTTCTTTATCAGGAAAAAGAGTAGCTACCTTGTCATTTTAATCTGTATATTCCTTCTTTATTAGGAAAAAGAGTAGCATCAACAGGGTTCTGCCTTTTAACATCTTAACAACTTTTTCTTCATGACATGCAATCCTGTTTTAACCATTCTTCTACAGGCACTAAAAAATTCATCTGTTTAAGGAACAGATTCATTGGGATGAATATTTGCAATTCTTCTCATCAGAAGTGTAATGCAGCAAGTCCAAAACATGAGATTTTAGCTGAAGTCATGGACAGCATCTATACAGTTTGGGTCTCCTTGAGAAGGCTTCTGTATTTGGGGCAAGTGCTGCATTCTATGATTGTAAGTGTTTGAGGAAAAGACGACATGCCCAGAAAACACGAAAAAAGTTGCAGCTACAGGTCGCAGGTTGGTTGCAGCTTAGAAGCTGCTGTTTGTGTTTTAAAGGAAGGCAGGTATGCAGAGCTTTATATACAGTTTGCAAAATAAGCTATAATCTGAAGTTATCTTTTCGGTATCTAAACCAGTGGTTCAGGGTTGGAATACCAAAAAAAGGGGAGAAGAGAAGAATATAGATCTGGTTATATGTGCTAGTTCATATGGCTTGATGCATTTTTTAGAGAGAAATCATCCTTTTATAGTAAGGAAGTATTGATGGGCAAATTTGAGATCTGTGATTTCCTTTTGCCCTGTTAAGTTACTGAAATAATATTTAAAGGATCTGTCCATTTTCTTCTATCATCTGAGGTGGTAGGCCCATCCCTTCCTTGGACAGTGCTCTGAGTTTTAAAAGTCCTAATGTTCAAGCTGTTGGAACAAAGGGCAGGTTAGCATGAGTGTCTTATTTTGGCACTGTTAATCAATTTTACTGTTGATCTGCACAATTCACTCTCCAATCTGTCATTCTGGGAGTGCTCCCATTCAGAATATTGACTTTCTTTCCCTTCTTCCAGTTTTTAATGATGATTTTTCGAGATAATCATGGTATCCATGCAGTCTCAGGAAAAGTGTCTTTCAGATAGGTGGTATCTTAAGAGCCTGGCCACAGTGATTTTTGTCCAAAGAATGCAGGGTTCTCATTTTTTTTAAGGCAATGAAAATTTGAAGGAATGAGGGAACAGGGTTCAAATGTGTACAAGGAGAGGACGAACTTATCTTTTACATTTCATTACAGTGTATAACCCTAACCCTAATGGACTTAAAAACAGTTCAGTGTATTGGCAAGCAGAGACCACAACTGCTATGCTCTAGGTTATCAAAATTATATTACTTTTAAACACCTCCCACTT
The DNA here is from genome assembly GCF_035149785.1 of Candoia aspera. Taxonomy (NCBI): domain Eukaryota; kingdom Metazoa; phylum Chordata; class Lepidosauria; order Squamata; family Candoiidae; genus Candoia; species Candoia aspera. Next base: position 159,175,007 of record NC_086153.1, read on the forward strand.
TTATTAAAATTACACATTTTATTTTGGTGCATATTGCATAGTCACCAGTTAATCAAAGAGGATGCTGTTCCTTATCAACTGCCTAGTGAATAACAATTCTGTTTCAAAAACTACTACCACTGGGTAGCCTCATGCCAAGGTAGAACCTGAGGATGCTTGTTTCTCAGCCTTCTGTTTGTCAGCAAGACCAACTGCTTGTTTTCTCAATGGACTTTCCATACCTGGCTCTTGGATATCCTCTGATGTGGCTAGTACAGACACCTGGAATAAAGCTAATCTACTTTTTTCACTGAATAATGTTTACTTGTTTACTTTTTTATTTCGTGTTGCAATGGTTTATATTCCAACTTTTAAGATAAAAATTCTCAAATAAAAATGCAGTTGATTGTGTTTAAAAGCAAATGAACCACAAACTTTGGAGAGGCTTCTCATAGGGCAGATGATGGCAGGGATGTGCAGTGGTAGTTCTGGAACATACTATTGGTCTCCAAGAACTCACCAAACTCTCCAGAAAATGAAAGGGTTGGTTCTTCCCAGGAGAAAATGGAATGCACTAGGAGATGACAGAATATTTTGTTACTGGACCTGGACTACTTGGTGCCCATGATAGCTTAGCACTATGTACAAGCCAGGCACTATGACTTTTTACACAAACCATAGCTTTAAAAAAATCTGGTTTAGCATTCTGTGGGACTACAGCCAATAAGAGTTGTGACAAACTTTACTGGTCAAGTGAATAACCCCATGAAAAGATGAAATTGATTGGGAGAAGACAACTTCCTGTTGTTGTTGTTGTTGTTGTTGTTGTTGCACTTACATAATCCACCATTCAAAATATTGTGCCAATCTTTGGTAAAGCTGGAAAGATTTGGGGGAAGGGGAAGTGTTCTGAGAATGCAAGAACAATGTGTTTATTTCATGAGTTTATAACATGGGATTTTCATTCATTGCAATATCCCTATTTCATACCCGTACAGTTGATCACGTTGCATTATTCAATTCATATATTATTGAATTGTCATTCTTGTTGCCTTGCCAGAAATGGGGATGCTTCCTTGGCTTAAGCTAAAGCAGCATGGCCTTTTGAGTAAAACTCCATTCCTGCTCTGCCTGGCTTAATCATTGGAAAACTCCATTAGGCAGGTAGTACCGTATGAATGAAAAAGTAATGAAACAGGACTTTTCAGCCAGACATTGTTCCCCTGCCTGCTTTTCATGACAGCAGACTTCCTCTTTGGCATTGATAAGACAACAGCAAATGCAGATAGCAACCCGAGAGCAAAATCATTCTCTCTAATAGGTTCCACCTGTGCAGACTCCGGCTCATTTACATGGGCTGCAGAAAAATTAGAAATCATGCAGCAATTAGTCTGTTCTAGATTATGCACTCTGTCAACTGATACCACTCCAGAGAGCAGTAGTGCTAAAATGGTTTCAGAAGATAAATCTACCAGCCTATACAAACATTTTTAATTACCTGGAAAACTGGATTGCCTGTTTAGAAACCTCCACTGTGAGCCTAGGCTGCCCAAACAGCCCTGGCATCAGATGTCAGAAAATCCAAATGTTTATATAATTGACTTTTACAATGTTTGATGACTTGTTGAAACTGAAATTATGTCTCCAATTCTGCTGCTTTTGTACAGCTGAGTAGTTAAAAGAAATGCCTGTTCAGGGACATGGAGGTGCAATATGTTAGAAAGACACCCCTCCCCTTTCTCCCCTCTCCTGGCCTAAATATGTTTATTCCTTGTAGTCCTAGACTTGAAAACCTAATCAGTGCATTCTGATTATTTATTGTAAAATGATCCCTTCCATCCAAAAGCACTATGTTGCCCAATGGCAGACAATATCAATTAAAGTCCAGATTGTGAACTCTCTGCTCCCTTTGGAAAATAATTTCTCATCTAAACAGGGCAGCCCAACAAAAGGAGAGCAAACCAGGAATGGCACTTTGGGACCCCCGGAGGGAAGAGGGGATCCTACTGTGCCATAGACCAAAAATCAATCTTGGATGTGGCTCCCAGCCTCATTTTCCAGGCTCTGCAAGCTGTCAGCTGGGTGGACAAGCAGGACATCAGAAAGAGAAAGAGAATGAAGGAGAAAAAAGCCTGTCAGAAATAGAAAGGAGGGAAAAATGAAGGCAGGAGAAAGAATAAAGGGGGTATCAGCTATCCCCTTAGTGCTAGTTCCACTTCTTTATTTTAGCCCCGCTCTTTCTGCAGCTCTAAAGAGGAAATCTGGTTCTTAACAGGAAGAAATGGTTGCCAACTGCTGTCTCTAAACTGGACAACAGGCCTTTTTTATTCAATTAGTCCTCTCTATCAGCTTCTTTTTTCCCCACCCAAAAATGAGTTTCCCCCAAAGTGACAATAACATGCTGTAGTTTTTGATTTAAAGGCAATATACCTTTGACGACATGGGGGGCGGGGGAGAAATAATGATGACATTTGCTCAGTGATGTTATTCCCAAACACCATGAATTACATACTTCCCAAAACATCATCACCCATGTTTCATCTTTTGGGCATCACTGCAATTTGCCTGATTCAGCATTAATCTTATCAGCAGACAAAAGATGTTTATTGATCTCACGCTTTATTTACAGATTTTGTTGGACTTTTCCCTGCAAGGCAGTCAAGAATTTAATCTAATCCAATAGGGCGCTTTGACCTTTCCCCTTAGATTTTTTATTGCTTCCCTTTTATTGTAATCTGAAGTCAAGCCTTGGGTAACCCTTTTCTAAGAATATATTAAGGATGTGAATCAGCCAAAATCCAATTCAAATTTGAGATTCAAAGCTGAATGATTCAATCTGAATTTATTCATGATTTTATTTGTTAACAGATTTGAGCACAGGCTGAAATGGAGAAGCATCTAAAGGCCTGCAGTGGCTTCATATTTTGGTAGATTATGATGAAAATAGAAGGAATGATAGACATATTCACCTTGTAAAGTTTATGCCAGCTGACTGCAATAATATTTTGAAATATTTCCTTTTTACCTCTTTAAAGACAAAGATGCAGGGATAAGAAAAGAACAGAAGAACAATCTCTAAACTTCCCAAAATATAACAATTAAGGAAGCCATATGTAGGAACTGACATCATCAGTCCCAATATTGACCCAACTCATGCACAATTGGAATATGCAGAAATGAGGTTTATTGAGAACAAGTGTAGAGATCAGAAGAAAAGCTGCGATTAAAAGATTCTCACTTAAACTCACTCACTAAAATTTTCCAGCACCCCACTCTCCCCTCCTGCTCCTTTCTCACCCAACCTCCAACGGTCAGCCATACCAGCTGCAGATGTCTCTGGCAGTACGACCTTGACTCCCCCCTTCCAGCCCAAACAACTGTGATTCACACTCCTTGCAGTTCCCCCCTCCCATCTTTCTTCTGGATACGCGTTGACTCATTATGACAGACAATTCAGAAGTCATTTGATTGTGGAGTCTGACACCATACTCCAATTTTTAAAGAAAAATCTGTTCAAAGAGTAAGATCTTACTAAAGATCCAAACCACTCAATTTTCTAGGATGGCAGATTATTAGCCTACCACTAGTAGATACAATTTATTGATAGTGCTAATCTTTTCTGAGAATGATGCATTTATGCTTGCTTGTCAAGGATTCTTTTAAAAAAATAAACGACAAGCATGTGTGTTATCACTATTGCATATGTATACAATGATATGAGGCAATATCAGATTTATATGGAGCAAAATAAAAGTAAGTATACTTATCTCAAACCTACTCATGCAATGAAGATGACTCATATGGTACGAGTTAAGACTGAATTGACAAGTTGTAGAAAGAAACAGGAATGAAGAGGGAATGAAAGGCAGAACTGAAAAAGCTGAAGAAATGCAAAACAAAGACATTAAGAGCTGTCCTATAAGTCAGACAAATAGACTGAGGGTTAAGGAAGGATTAGGACAAAGGGGGATGATTTGAGGAAAGATAGCTACAGAGAGCTACTGTAAAGAATAAACCAGGCTTTAAAATTTCAGCATAATAAATCTGAGCCTCTCTCACTCTCTTCTCTCCAAGCACATCTGCCTAAGTAAATTCTACCAGAAGAGTGAGGTACACATAGCCTCAAACTGTTCCAAGTTTCATTAAAAATTGGACATTTTGATTGAATCATCTTCCACCTACCCCTCAGAATTTTGCACAGCCTTAGCATAAAGGAACTATCAACCAGTGAGCAAATTTCACCCTTTTGCATCACAGCTTTGAACTGCTCCTTGAGATCAACCAGTAAGGGTTGAAGCTGGTGAGGAAGGAGCACCTGATTCTCACACCAGAGACAGATGCAGAGAGCTTCAAGGCAAGAAAAGAAATGGGCAAAAGTCTATTAAGCCAAAGGAAGAGGCCCAGGTTTTGAATCTTTGGGTTAACTGACTGATAGAGAAAGGGGAGGAAAGCAGGATTCCTGTGTGGTTCTTTGTATGGATGGATCCCTACTTCTCTGCAATAAAACTATGTATCTCTCAGGGTTACATCCAGGCCACTGCAATCATTCTCTCCTGAAAGCTCCAATTCACACTCAAGAGGTTTTACCTGCAATCAAGGACAAGGCTTATATAGATATATTTCACTGTAGGTACATAGTGCCTAGAGAGACCATTTGGTGTAGTGGTGAAGGCATCAGGCTAGAAACTGGGAGGCCATGAGTTCTAGTCATGCCTTGGGCACAAAGCCAGCTGGGTGACCTTGGGCCAGTTGCTCTCTCTTAGGAAGGGCTAAGAGGCAATGACAAACCACTTCTGAAAAACCTTGCCAAGAAAACCACAGGGATTTGTCCAGGCAGTTGCCAGGAGTCAATACTGATTCAAAGGCACACACAAAAAAGTACCTTAATTATGATAAAGACCAGCTTCTAAGTGCTTAAGAAAAAAGCCTTAGGTATCCCAAGGTTTAAAAGCTAGGTTTGTTTCTCCAGCTTTTCACATCATAATGGACTTCTAGTAACTCTTTTCTCAGACCTGGCTTTTGATAGTACCTGCAGTGTTTACAGTGTTTTTGTCTGTTCCCAATTCCTCTATTCCTGCCTCGCCAGCTTTGGTCCTTACACGAAATAACCTTCTTATGTCTGCCTGGGAATGTAGAGCTGAGAGAGAGACTGAGGCATGGAATGAAGTTTGCTAAGCAATATTGACTGGTTCTTTGATTTACTAACCACCACAGTCCTCAACAATTCTGTTTGATGTACAAAATATGAAACCAACCTCTGAAGGCATTCTGAAAGAGTCATGTCTCCACTGTAATGTCATCAGAGTAGGAGCCACTCTTGCATCAGGGGTGCAAAGGAAGGAATGTGCCCTGTAAACCCCCCTCAGTCATACCTCACAATAGGAAGAGACCTTCAGTAGACACTCCCTAGTTGTCGAGGCAGAATCCACTTGAGAAAGGTGGTTTCTTAGATACCCAGGTCCTAAGCCTTATAGGTCTTTAGTAATGATCTCTGTGAATTGCATTAGGAAACGAACAAGTAGTCAATGAAAATTTCACAGTAAGTGTATAGCACGATGGTGGTAGGACTGATCAGTAAGCACGCAAGCTGCTACATTTTGGACCAGCTGAAGTTCCAATGGTGTTCAAGTATATTCTACATAGAGTGAATTACAGGAGTCAGTCACAGGATGACTAAGACATGTGTGACCATCATCAATGCCTCTAATCCAGGAAAGGCTGCAACTGGGCAAAGTCTCCCATGGCTACTGCTTTCACCTTGTCTTCCAGGAGCTGGGAGTCCAGGAGAATCCTCAAGTTGTGGGCTTGTTCTCTTCTGGAGGAATACAACCCTTTCAAGGGTCAAAGTTGGTATTACCCTGGAGGAGGATAACTTATAACTAAGCACAGTGCAGACAGAATAAAACAACAATTGAACAGTAATATATTACAATCAATTATAACATCAAACAGGCTTTTGGATCATTGCTAAGTTAATTGACAATTACAGTACAGCAAAGTCTGCATTTAAATTCAGAATCAAAAGACTTCTAAATTAACAGCCACTCCATCTTGCTTGGGTAGAGTCTGAGCCTGTTTTTCCCCAGGACCTCTATCACCTCCCCCTTTGGGTTGGGATACAGATCCACAGCTGGATATCATCAACATATTGATGATACCTGACCATGAACAGCAGTTGATATCTCCCAGGATTGGTAATAGGACCTAGCCATGGGGCATCCAATGATGGAATGCCTGAGATCTGAACCCCTCACCATTGTTACCACTGGTGGGAACCATCCATTTCCAGGCAGAACCACCAGAAAATGGTGTGTCCAACTCCCAACCTTCACAAGTGGCCCAGAAGGATATTTTACTTGACGGTATAAAAGGCTGCTGAGAGATCCAACAGGACAGGAATCTGCTGTGCCACAGGCTATCTATGACAGTAACCTCTGCCCAGACTTGAGTCCTGCCTGCCAAGGATTAAAATAATCCATATCTTCCAGGGCTCTTTGTATTAGTCCCCCTACCACTTTCTCAACAACCTTCCTCAGAAAGGGGAAGTTGGAGATAGGACAGTAGTTGCGAAGTAAAAGTGGAGATGGCTCATCTGTTCATTCATGTTTTCTGGAACCATGATTTTCCAAGTGATTTCATTTTGGATAGAGGCCAACAACTTATGCCATATATTTTGGAAAACTGTTTCATCTGTTATATTACAACTCTATCAATCCTTTGTCTATCATTCACAACTGGATGGTGAAACACAGGGAACAAATACTGCCTTAGAGCAATACTTACATTGCTAAATTAACTACTAGCAAGACAGTTGGCTTGCTTATATGTCTGTGTTCATTTATAATAACTCAGAGAGAAAGTGAGTGTGTAAGAGATATGTTAGTTTGGCTAATGATCAGCATATAGCAAGATAAAATAAAGTACAATAAAATATCCATACAAATATTAACAAACTGTAACAAAATTATGAACATTAAATCTACATTATAACTCAGTTCAAGACTTTATTTCAAGGCGTGTATGGTTATCACTAGGGCGAGGATTTTTATGATATGTCATATTTTTTCTGGAACCTTTATTTGAATTTATAAGTAAGTTAAAAAATGTTTTAGAGTAATCTGGTGAGAATTAGATGCTTTTTATTTTGCCTGAAAAGTCATAGTTTGACTTTTTAAAGGTGTTATGTCATATTTCTACTTAATTTTGTAACAAACATCATATTTTGGTCATATTTTGTCAAGCAAAATTTGAAGACTTCGGGCCAGAATTTTCTCCAGATGAGTTTGCTTTTTTCAGATTTGTTCCTATAACCTCTTGTGATGTCGAACCGAGTTTCTCCAGATACAAGAACATACTGGTGGACAACAGAAGGAGTTTTGAGTTTGACAACCTCAAGATGCACGTGGTCATCCAGTGCAATTCTGCTGTTCATGAAGACTAATCCAGGGATGACCATTTTACTCTCCAAATGTTCATTTGATTCCTTCAGTACTGGCACTTCTGCACTGGAAGTGAAGAAGAATAAACCTTTTAATTTGTGTGTGTGTGTTTGTGTGTGTATAAGCACAGATTTTTAAAAATCGGGTGCTAATTTCCAAAAAATTGTAAAGTCATATTTTTGCTTTAAAAGTCATAGTTTTGGTTTAATTGGTCATATTTAAACAGTTTTAAGGTCACAGAAAGGTTATTTCTAACATTTTTAGGTCATAGAAATCCTCGCCCTAGTGATCACCTGCTCCTATTGCCGAATGCTTCCCAGCGTTTCCCCCTTCTTAGAGGCCTCCCATTTTCTCCAGGAATTGCAGACCATACACCAACTCCTCAAAGATACTCATAGCAAAGCCTCCTGCAAGTACTCTGCTGGCCATCACTGCCAGGAGAGCATTGCTGTTGCAGATCACATCTGGCTTCTTATCAGTTGGATGTCAAGTTCATTGTAACATTTCCTGTACTTGCATAGGTCTATCTTGTAGCCTTTTGTCTTCAACTTCCACCCCCATTGAAGTTACAATCCTCTTTTCCCAGGAGGTGGCCATGCCTTTTGGACATTCAGGAATATTTAATTAATTGGAAGGGGCACCCACAAAACAGATCCTGGGAAGCAGCAGATGACAGACAAAGCTATGGCTCTTTTAGCAGTTCCATTGGCAGTACCCTCACAAGACCAAATCCTGTTTGGACTCCAGCCAGCAGTTTTGCCTCTGAGGGTCAGGAAGGCTGGTTCAAAATGTGGAGGGAGACATTGCAGTGTCTACCCCATTGGGACTGGAGGAAGAATTCTTGGGAGTGCCTGACAAGGGTAGAAAAGACGATGAGCAAACCTTTCCAACTCCAGCCAGAAAAGAAATAAACATTCCGTCCCATCTACAGTAAGTTGCACAGCCAAGGGGAGGGGGGACTTTGTCAGCTCCAGTTGAATGTAGGGGCCCAACACCTTTCAGTCTCTGACGGATGGAGGGAGGGAGAGGCAGATGCTCCTGGACCAGACTTATCTCCAAAAGGGGAGTAGGAGATAAAGATAGAAAGAGAGATGGGTTAAAAGTGAAAGCTGGTGAGATAGATGTGGCTGATTCTCCTGCCAGAGAGCTTTTCTTTTCTTTTCTTTTCTTTTCTTTTTCCAAACAAGAGACAGGTGAGCAATAATGTTAAGGCTTGGGTAAAAGCAGCCAAATGTCCTTTAACTCAAAAACATGGAAAGAAGAGACCCAGAATTTAAACCTTGGTACTGACATGGGATTTCATGTTTCTGTCTGGGAATATGGCACTGAGAGACAGTGTTTACCACTGTGCCAACTAGCATGGAGCCTTGACATCCTAATCTGCCAGGTTCTTGTGATAATCTCATTTATTTAAATGTATGAACGAGACAGGACTGACCCAGTGAAGTACCATTCAGTCTTTTCCATTCAAGATATTGATCACAAAGCTCTCTTGCCATTGGCCAAGGTAAATTTCTTGAAGTAAATCTGACCATTTACATCAACAAATGATGTAACCCAGTGGGTTTTAATAGCTCCTAATTGGTAAGAAGTATATTTATAATGGTCTCCTGAGTTACACAGTTACCTGATATAATTGTCACTCCTGCAAACAGAGTTGGTTCATCCGATGCATGACATACAAGCCACATGAAAAAGACAAACTTTCATATGTAGGTAGGGCAGAGAAAATATTTAAACACATCCTCATCTTTTCAGATAGATGGATTTTTTTTTTAATCTTTTTAAGGAAAGTGGTATCTTCATTCCAATCATTCTCCTTTATAGGCTGTGATAGAATTTCCATTATATTCCAGACATTGTAATATCCTAAGAATACTTTAATGCAGGATGGTGCCAGTCCAAGCTCTGTAAAAGTTGTTGACTCCAAGCAATCTAGGCAGCATTTTCTTCCTGTCAGATCTGATCTCCATTGTTACAGTGCAGAGGAGGGAGTACATGAACTAAAGTCCAGATGTTATTCCCTAAATATAAAAGCATTGTATGTTACAATAGGTAAGACAAAACAATCTGTGTTTTCCTTCCATCCCAAGAATTGATCAAGTCTCTGATGAATAGAAAGTCACAATGCTGATATGCTAGTTAGATAAGAAAGAACATTTAGACTGAATCTAGGCTTTACTTGCATTATCTGTTAGACCTCAGACATAAGCAAGGGCAGTTGCTGATGTACCATCCACCTGGCTGCCTATCAGCAGTCTTGCCTGAGCCCCTGGATCTCATGGCTCAGCTGGTGTTGGTGTGTCCCCAGGCTTCTACTCTGGGGGACTCCAATTTCCATGCCCTGGGGTGAGGTCTGGTGGGTCTTGGGATTTTCTTGCCTCCATGGCAACTGTAGACTGGTCCCAGGTGATCTTAGGCATTACATGCATCAATGGTCACATTCTAGACCTGATCTGAGGATGAAACAACAGAAAAGATGCCTAGAGGAACAATGGCAGAAATCAACACTGAAGGTGACCAAACATGACTACGTACTCATAGTTGGGAGTATGCAGTGATGATTAGAAGAGTGACTCATGATTACTTTTCTGCACTTATTGCGTACCTACAGATTCTTGTCCAGTGACCTTATTTAGCTTTAGAGGCAGAGGAATCTGCACCAGAATATCAGCCTCAGAATCTGAGAATGACTCCACCAGCAATCATCAGAAGCAGGTGCAGAAAATGTCAGGTGACAAAGGTCCTGATTCCAAACAACAGCCCAACCTGAGAACTCCAGATGCTGAGCAAAGATGTTCTTCTCAGCTCCTTGAGAGTGGCAACAGTCTTAATTGGGCTACACCATGCCAGAGCAACCATGAGCAGCTAGCTTCTCCATTGGGAACAACCTCAGCTCTGTGCTCTTACATCCATGATTCTTGTGGGCTTTCTGGATCTTAGCTCCTTGACCCCAGACTGGCTGACTATCCTGCCTCACATCCAAATTCCTGGACTGTTTCTGGACTATGCTACCCATACATTGATTCTGTTTGGACTAAATTTGTTCAGGTAAGATCTTGTCCTCTTCTGAGCCTTTTTGGTGTGGATTTGTGCTTGCACATGCCAGTGCTCTGCCTGCCTTTGTAACTGCTTGGAACCCAAAGTGGCTACACAACTTTACATGTGAACAGGACAACCTGTACCTTTGGGAAAGTGGAGGTGAAGATGTTCCAGCTGGTGACTCTCACATGTTTGTGAGATTATGCTGGGATCTAGATGGAGATTCAAAGAGCTCCCAATCTAATCAATATTTCAGAAGACTGTAAAGACCATTCTGTTATGGCCATAAGTTGGTGGATGATGGACTCCCCTTTTAATAGCATTTAGGTTTTTTTAAAAAGAGTTGGTTCATTTTGCATTAAGTGGGCTTTATTTTTTATGTTTATTGCTTTGGTACATGTGTTTTATGCTAATTGTAAGCTGCCTTTTCCATGGAAGTTGGTGTTATATAAATTGTTATGTAAAGCAGCAAAGTGTAAATAACTTTAAAAACAGTAGACTAAAAACAACAGCAGCTAAAATTATATGATACATTTTGTTGTTTATTTGTTCAGTTGCTTCCAACTCTTCATGACTTCATGGACCAGCCCACGCCAGAGCTTCCTGTCAGTCGTCAACACCCCCAGCTCCCCCAGGGACGAGTCCGTCACCTCTAGAATATCATCCATCCATCTTGCCCTTGGATGGCCCCTCTTCCTTTTGCCCTCCACTCTCCCTGGCATCAGCATCTTCTCCAGGGTGTCCTGTCTTCTCATTATGTGGCCAAAGTATTTCAGTTTTGCCTTTAATATCATTCCCTCAAGTGAGCAGTCTGGCTTTATTTCCTGGAGGATGGACTGGTTTGATGTTCTGGCAGTCCAAGGCACTCTCAGAATTTTCCTCCAACACCACAGTTCAAAAGCATCTATCTTCCTTCTCTCAGCCTTCCTTATGGTCCAGCTCTCACAGCGATATGTTACTACTGGGAATACATTGCTTTAACTATGCGGACCTTTGTTGTCAGTGTGATGTCTCTGCTCTTAACTATTTTATCGAGATTGGTCATTGCTCTTCTCCCAAGGATTAAGCGTCTTCTGATTTCCTGACTGCAGTCAGCATCTGCAGTAATCTTCGCACCTAGAAATACAAAGTCTTTCACTGCCCCTACGTTTGCTCCCTCTATTTGCCAGTTATCAATCAAGCTGGTTGCCATAATCTTGGTTTTTTTGAGGTTTAGCTGCAAGCCAGCTTTTGCACTTTCTTCTTTCACCTTCATCATAAGGCTCCTCAGTTCCTCTTCGCTTTCAGCCATCAAAGTGGTATCATCTGCATATCTGAGATTGTTAATGTTTCTTCCAGCGACTTTAACCCCAGCCTTGGATTCCTCAAGCCCAGCATGTCGCATGATGTGTTCTGCGTACAAGTTGAATAGGTAGGGTGAGAGTATACAGCCCTGCTGTGCTCCTTTCCCAATCTTAAACCAGTCCGTTGTTCTGTGGTCTGTTCTTACCGTTGCTACTTGGTCGTTATATAGATTCTTCAGGAGGTATACAAGATGACTTGGTATCCCCATACCGCTAAGAACTTGCCACAATTTGTTATGGTCCACACAGTCAAAGGCTTTAGAATAGTCAATAAAACAGAAATAGATCTTTTTCTGAAACTCCCTGGCTTTTTCCATTATCCGGCGGATATTGGCAATTTGGTCCCTAGTTCCTCTGCCTTTTCTAAACCCAGCTTGTGCATCTGGCAATTCTCGCTCCATGAATTGCTGAAGTCTACCTTGCAGGATCTTGAGCATTACCTTACTGGCATGTGAAATGAGTGCCACTGTTCGATAGTTTGAACATTCTTTAGTGTTTCCCTTTTTGGGTATGGGGATATAAGTTGATTTTTTCCAGTCTGATGGCCATTCTTGTGTTTTCCAAATTTGCTGGCATATAGCATGCATTACCTTGACAGCATCATCTCGCAAGATTTTGAACAGTTCAGCTGGGATGCTGTTGTCTCCTGCTGCCTTGTTATTAGCAATGCTTCTTAAGGCCCATTCAACCTCACTCTTCAGGATGTCTGGCTCTAGCTCACTGACCACACCGTCAAAGCTATCCCCGATATTGTTATCCTTCCTATACAGGTCTTCCGTATATTCTTGCCACCTTTTCTTGATCTCTTCTTCTTCTGTTAAGTCCTTGTCATCTTTGTTTTTGATCATACCCATTTTGGCCTGGAATTTACCTCCAATGTTTCTACTAGAAGCCTATTGGGAGCTGAGCAGCTTATGCAACAGCAGTGTTACAGTACATGGGCATACCGTGCCACTGCATTCTGCACTGGTTGAAACTTCCAAATGCTCTTTAAGGGCAGCCTCACGTAGAATGCATTGCAATAGTCCAACTGTGAAGTGACTAAGATGTGAGTGACTGTAAGCAGTGTCTCACAATCTAGGAAACAGCGCAACTGGTGCACAAGATGTATTTCTGCAAAGGATCTCCTGGCCATGGCTGCCACCTGCTTTTGAGTCCAGGGGGACTCCCAGATTGGATAACACTAACTGGGGTAGTATTACTAGATGGGAGGGGAGGGCTAAAACCCACATCCACTCAGACTGGTTGAGCCAAATCTGTTTCTTCCCCACCCAGATGCATATGCCTCCAGGTAATGGGAAAGCACCTCCACAGCAATTGGACAACCTGAGACAGAGACATAAAACTGAGTGTCACCAGCAAACTGATGATACATGATCTTGTGCCAATGGATGACCCCTCTGAGCAGTTTCATGTAGATGTTAAATAGGAACAGAGAGTGTTCAGCTCTACAGCATCTTATAAAGCAAAGGCCTAGGGCTAGATTGCTTCCCTTCTACCAACACCAATTGGAACTGGAGAAAGAAGAACCACTGAAGAACTATGCTTCCCACTGCCAATCTTCTCAGCGATCTCAGAAGGATATCATGATTGGTGGTATCAAAAGCTGCTGAGACATCAAAGAGTGCCAGATAGATACATCATCCCCATTCCAAGCCTACCAGAGGTCGCCAAGTGCAATCAATACTGTCTTGGTACTATATCCCAGCCTGAAACCTAATTGTAATGGGTCAAGGTTATCCACTTTCTCCAGAGCCCTTTGAAGCTGTAGGCCTACCATTTTCTCAACAACCTTCCCCCAGAAGGGAAGGTTGGAGCATGGATTGAAAGTTGTCCAGCACTGACAGGTCCAGCACTGACTTCTTGAGATGAGAATGGACCACCACTCTTTCAAGGCATATGGAACCATCTCCTCACACAAAGAAACATTTACAACCACTTGGATCCAGCTACGCATCCCTTCCTAGGAGGGACATGGATTTAACATATACAGTAGGTGGCAGAACTCAGCAACCTAAGGACCTTGTCCACTTCCTCAGGAGTAACCAGATCAAACTCAGTGCGGATAACCAGACAAGACCAAGCCACAATCATCTCCACAGGACCAGCACAGCCAGAGTCTAACTCTGAGTGAATCTGAGCAACTTTATCTGACAGATGTTTTGGGTAATCCTCACAGTAGCCCTGCAAAGGTTCCCATGACCCCTCCTTATCCAAAAGGGACCAAATCATCCAAAATAGGGTCACTGAGTGGCTATCTGCAGAGGCAATAAGGATGAAGACATAAGTACATTTCTCCACCCTTATTCCACAAGGTAGTCCTTAATGGAAGCCTTCAACTGTGTTCAGTCAGACTCTCTCTTTGTCTCCCTCCCTCCAGTAGTGCTCTAGGCATCTCTTATGCTGCTTCATCTCCCGCGGTTCCTCTGAAAACCAGGAGGCCCTCTGGAATCTATGCGCAGAGAGAGTCTGCATAGGCACAATCCAATCCAAAGCCACTGTTGCTTGCTCATTCCAAGCAGTGACTAAGGCCTTGGTTGAACCATGCACCAGTGCTTGAGGAACTATCCCTCTGGAACCCTGCTGGGCCCATTAATTACCAGGGGTGGACCAACCAAACAGGTCCCTCCCTGCAGTGAGGGGCAACCACTACCCCGAGACAGAAAACAGATTTAATTTATGACCCACCATGAGTCGAGCTGTCATTAACCTGGACCAGGTCCATGGTTGCCATGAACTCCTATGCTGGCTCTGGGCTTCCCTCTTGAACTCTCCAAGTAGAATCCTTTAAAAGGGCTGAAAAGTTTTGGTTCCACATGCTCTGGTAACATCACTGAGTCAAAGTCACATTCCCTGAAGTCTCCAGAGCAGCAGCACCCACAGGAAACCATGATAATGTCAAAATGATGGCACACCTGGAGCAGCAGCATCACACAAATACTGCTATTATGCCTTTGTGTCCTAATGTTTGATGCAAGTATGTAAGCAGTAGCATTTGTGTAATTACCTCATCATGTAAGTGCTGTTATTTTCCCTCCCGCATGAGCTCCAATGTTTCAAAGGTCAAATAAATAAAACTTGACTCTTGGTTACAAGAAAGTTGCTCACTCCTGATATAGACCACTAGTGCTCCAGTACTGTGTGAGAGAGAGCACAGATAGATTCCAGCAGCTGCTTTTACCCACAGTGTTCATCTCCACAATTACTTTTCTAGTCAGCAGGATACTTGAAGCCACACCTAAAGTAGGGAAGTACATTTGGGGAGATGAGGGCCCTACTTGGCTTGGGTGGCCTCTTGGGAGATACCCTCTAAAAATGAGTCCAAGGCCAAAAGAAGGGCAGAGCCAAGACAAAAAGGAGATTTGATTTAATGTCGCTTAATGCTGTGTGCTCTCTCTTTTCCTGTCATTATAAGTGAACTCGGTCATATGTAAAAGATCAAGCCCGTAGTCTTGCGGGTAATTAACATAACAATAAAGGCAGTGCTTCATTGCTCCAGGGCATGTATGTCCTCTTGTTTCACTATCCAGTTGTGGATGGTAGGCAAAGGATGGGTGGTTCCAGAAATATACCATGATCTGTTTGCCTGTATCAAAAATGAGATGATTTGGCAAGTCATGGTTTGTTTATTTATTTGTTTATTTATTTATTCGATTTGTCCCCGCCCATCTCCTCCCATCTGGGGACTCTGGGCAGTTTACAATAATCAATTAAAACAACAACCACACAGTAAAATAGAATATACAAATATAAAATTATTCTAATAAATAAATATAAATAAGAGTAAAAAAGTAAAAAGTCCAAGTGGCAGGAGAATGTAAAACAGTCCATATGTGGGAGGAGTGGTCTATAGCAACCCTCTCCATGTATTCCCCTCTCTGCCCCAAGCAAAGTGACAGAGCCAGGTCTTCAGACTCCTCTGATAGGCCACGAGCGATGGGGCCAGTCTCACCTCCGGGGGCAGCATGTTCCACAGGGCAGGAGCCACTGCAGAGAAGGCCCGCCTCCTGGACCCCACCAAACGGAATTCTCTTATAGACGGGGTCCGCAACATGCCCTCTCTGCATGATGGGGTGGGACAGGCTGATGAAGCGGGGAAGAGGCGGTCCTCCAGGTTACCTGGCCCCATGCCACATAGGGTTTTAAAGGTGATAACCAACACCTTGAATTGGACCCGGAAGCAAACTGGCACCCAATGCAGCTCGCGCAGCAGTAGTGTTACATGTGCCCTTCTAGGGGCACCAAAAACAGCCCATGGGGCTGCATTCTAGACCAGCTGAAGCTTCCAGATACTTTGCAAGGGTAGCCCTTTGTAGAGTGCATTGCAATAGTCTATCTGAGAGATAACAAGGGCATAAGTGACTGTTCGAAGGGCCTCCCGATCCAGGAAGGGCCATAACTGGTACACAGCACGTAGCTGCTCAAAGGCTCTCCTGGCCACGGCTCCACCTGCTCTTTGAGCAGGAGCCATGAGTCCAGGAGGACCCCCAGATTATGCACCGGGTCTGTCTAGGGCAGTGCAACCCATTGAACAAACAATTAAGCCATCTCCATTTCTACTTAAGAACTACCATCCTATCTCCAACTTACCCTTTCTTCCCCTTTCTGGGGAAGTTGGTTGAGAAAGTAGTAGGGAAACATTTACAAAGAGCCATGGAGGACACCAATTACATTAACCCTGGCATTATTGTATATTGCATTAACAATGGGATATCAGCATATTGCATGTGGTAGGACAGGGAGAAACATGTTGACATGCTTTCTCCCAATTGAAATTTCATTTTAACTACATATTGTATTTCAGGTAAACTACCTCAGGTGAAGACAGATATAAATATTAGGGCCCACTCTGTGGTGCATGTGTGCGTGTGAAAATCAACATCTACTTTGAGGCCAGGAAAAAAAAACAGATCATTTTCTGATGTTTAATCTCACTTAAACCCAGTCAATTCCAGTATGTAAATCATGTGTTGGTAGTTTTACCAGAAGATTGGTGAGGCAGAATTGAATACTGGGGTGTACCTCTTTCTATGGTACAAAGAAATTTAATATGTAATACAGAATTAAGCAAGCATTTATTTTAATCACTAAAGGCTTATACTTGGGTTATACTTGGTTTTGCCCTGTCCTTGATAGAGCATTTGTGTAGAGTAGGATGATCTTTCTCCTAATCAGAAGCCTTGGAGAACAGATACTCCTTAACTCTGAAATTATTTCAGCACCACCTGATATAAACAACTACTTCTTAACCTTGAGATGGCTTCATTGCCACCAAACATGAGCAAATACTCCTTAACCTTGAAGGCCTCATATTTGGCAGAACTAGACAAAGCATTTCAAGCAAAAGATAAGATGAACCTGTCCTTGACAAACCCTAGTGAGACGAGACCATCAAAAAGGGATGTGAATAATGGTGGTTCAGAACCTGTATATGCTAGTCACAACCTCCCATGGGATGGAACTTCAGTGTAGACCTAACTTGGAGGTGGATGTTTGTGGACTTTGAAGGGTTCCCTAACTGGCAGAAGGGGCATATGGTCTTTTTTTTCTTTCTAACCACCAAGGTCTAGCTCCAGAGTAATGTAGAAAGTGGTGAATGTAAGCTGGGCTGGGACAAGTTCTTTTGGATTCGGAAGCAATGACCACACAGTATGAGTAATTAAGACTTTATTCCAAGGCAGTATAAGAAAATAATACAAGACAGTCTTGAATAGGCCTAATGTTTTGCTTACTTTATATGCTTCAGTATTCTTGAATATTCTTTGATTACTGTCTCCTCTTATTGTCTTTGGTGGTTTAAGGTTGGGACAGCTGAGTCTCAAGTTTCAGAACTGGGAAGGAGCCTTCCATGAGGTTAGATTTAAGACAGTTCTCAAGGTTGTCAAAGCCTGAGAGGCAAAAAAAGTAAGACATAACATCATTATAAAGTATGATTCCTACTTTAGCATCAGGAATGATATAAAGCATAAAGAAAAATGATAATAATGCAGTGTTGGAATACACAAAATTATATGAACCTCATAGTTCAATATAGAAAGTGGTAGCAATGCTTTCTATGTGTAATTTTAAAGATATATTTAATATGTCAGAATAAGAGGTAGCAAATAAATAAACAGTTAATACCAGCTATATCTAATAAGGCAGTACATTATTTATATATTTATTATTTATTTATTAATCAAATTTGTCACTGCCCATCTCCTCCCACCAGAGAGACTCTGGGAGGTTTACAATGAAATAGTAAAACAATAAATATATAGTAAAATTACAAAATATAAAAGTGCACTATAAGAAACAATTACAAATAGATAATAAGTATAGATAAAAATAAAGTCCAGATGGCTATGATCTTGTTCAGTCCTTGTGTGGAAGGGGTACTTTAGGGCACTAGCCAACCCCAAGCATAACTATTCTCCTCCCTGCCCCAAGCCAGGTGGCAGAGCCAGGTCTTCAAATTCTTCTGGAAGGCTAGGAGCAATGAGGCTAACCTCACATCCAGGGCAAGATGTTCCACAGGGTGGGAGCTATTGCAAAGAAGGCCCGCTTCCTGGACCCCGCCAAATGAAGTTGTCTTAGAGGCGGGGTCCGCAGCATGCCTTCTCTGCATGATTGGGTGGGACGGGTTGATGTAGCGGGGAAGAGGTGGTCCCTCAGGTAGCCTGGTCCCATGCCATGTAGGGCTTTAAAGGTGATAACCAACACCTTGAATTGGATCCAGATGCATCACTTATCTCACCCAGGATGGAGATATACAATTGAGTATAATCAGCATATTGATGATACCTCATCCTATGGTGACAGATGATGTTGCTCAGCGGTTTCATGTAGATGTTGAATAGAAGAGGAGAGAGAACTGAACCCTGCAGCACCCCACAACGGAGGGGCCGAGGATCAGATCTCTCCCTATTACCACTGATTGGGACTGGCCCTGGAGGAAGGAGGTGAACCAGCACAAAACCATGCCACCCACCCCCAACTCCCTGAGTTGCCCCAAAAGGATACCATGGTCGATGGTATCGAAAGCCGCTGAGAGGTCAAGAAGAGCCAGGATGGATGCACTGCCTCCATCCCGCTCCCACCAGAGATCATCCATATGTGCAACCAATACTGTTTCTCTCCCATATCTGGGCCTGAAACCTGACTGAAAGGGGTCTAGATAATCTGTCTCATCCAGAACCCTCTGGAGCTGTAATGCCACCACTTTCTCAACCACTTTCCCCAAAAAGGGGAGTTGAGAGCCTGGACAAAACTTGTCCAGTACAGTAGGGTCCAGCAATGGTTTCTTGAGGAGGGACTCCACCAGCACCTCCTTAAAGGCAGTTGGAAACACTCCCTTCCTCAAGGATTTATTAATCATTGCCTGGACCCAACCACATGTCACCTCCCGAGCTGCTTTCACCAGCCAGGAGGGACATGGGTCCAGATGACAAGTGGTGGCATTTACTGCCCAGAAGATCCTGTCCACTTCCTCAGGTCCAACAGTATCAAACTGTTCCCAGATAACTTGGTAAGTACGCTCCCTTGGTATCTCCAAGGACCATGGCTCATGCTTGGAGTCTAATGTAGAGTGGATCCAAGCGATTTTATCCTACAGATGCTCCAAAAACTCCTCTGCATGGCCCTGTAGGTGGGTCACT
Organism: Candoia aspera; assembly: GCF_035149785.1. NCBI lineage: Eukaryota > Metazoa > Chordata > Lepidosauria > Squamata > Candoiidae > Candoia > Candoia aspera. The sequence continues at coordinate 159,194,447 of NC_086153.1, forward strand.
GGGCCCACATTCCCCAAAAGGGATTGAATGATTTTAAACAGGGCCATCGGGCGGCATTCTGTGGACACGATAAGTGCAGAGAAGTATTGATGCTTCACCACTCTTATCGCCACCAGGTAGGCCTTAATAGCGGCTCTAACCAATGTTCAGTCGGATTCAGTCCTTGTCTTCCTCCAGTGGTGCTCTAGACTTCTCTTTATCTTCTTCAGAACCCTCAGCTCCTCCGTAAACCATGGGGAGTATTGGGTTTGATGGGATAAGAGAGGTCACACAGGAGTCCAAGGCCCCAACTGCCTCTCTATTCCAGGCGGTGGCCAGGGCCTCTGCTGGACAGTGCAGCATATCCTCAGGAATAACCCCCAGCTCCCTCTGAAACCCTACCGGGTCCATCAGTTAGCAGGGGCAGACCATTCAAATGGGTCCTGCCGCCCTGTGGAGGGGGGCAGTGTAAGAGAATCTCAGGATCACCAGGGCATGATCTGACCATGACAATGGGGACAGCTGTAACTCTCCCCTCAGATCACATTGCCACTGCTCCAACAAGAAAACCAAGTCTGGGTGAGGCCACTGTCTCGAGTGGGGTCCTGAATAATCTGGGACAGGCCCATGGCTGCCATGGTGGCCATGAAATCCTGAGCCACCTCCGAGGCATGCCCCAGGGACAGCAGATTGAAGTCTCCCAGAACCATAAGCCTGGGGAACTCCACCGCCAACCCTGAGATGGCCTCCTGCAGCTCGGGCAGGTAGGTTGCTATGCAGCATGGAGGCTGGTACAGTAGCAACACTCCCAACTGTTCTCAGGAACCCAACTTGAAGAACAGGGTCTCACAGCTGGTCACATGTGGAGCAGTGCCCCTGAAGGCCACTAGAGACTCTGGGATGACAACTGCCACCCCCCTCCCCTGCCCTGGTGTCTTGGCTGGTGCCATACTGTAAACTCAGCTGGGCACATTTCCGAAAGGAGCACCCCCCCCCTTCTGGGCCCAGCCAGGTTTCAGTAATACACACCAGGTCTGCCCCCTCCTCTGTGATCAAATCACATATGAGGGGGGCCTATGTCCTAACAAGCAGGAAACCACGCTGAGACGAGGAATGGGTCTCTAGTGTTTATTACTGCTACATAAGACAGAAAATCCTAACAAACTGAAGAAGCATGGGAAAAACCCAGACAGATAAACCCCAAAAGTCAAGGCAGGTCTGTTCTGTGTCTCTTTGAATGGCTGCTTAACTCCTCACTACTATGCATGCGTTTTCCTCCTGGATAGAGGCCCCCTCCTGCTCACCATCAGTGCTCATGACAGCCTTGTTGTTAACAGACCTGGCGTTAAGTAGCAGCAGCCAGAGACCAGGGCCCCTATGAATCTGCTGACCAGGGCCTGGGTCTGAGCACAGAGGGCCAGAACACACCACCGGTAACAAACACCAGGGGCGTCTTCTGCGAAGATGGCCCGCCCTCCAGCTTCTGCCATAGTGTCCCCTACCCATCACCACCTCAATAGTATAACCTGCTCTACAACCTCCAGAGGCTCCAAATCCATCTAGCCCCGCTCCTGCACCTCTGGAGTCCCCAGGTTGAAATAGAGGTTTCTCCATCCACTCACCCACACATACACAGTTACCCACAGGGCAATGGCAGGCCCTCTGGTACACCAGCTCATGCTCTTGGTGCCATCAGGGCCCAGCCATCACCAACCCATTCACTATTCACTCACCCATCACCAACCCATTCACTATTCACTCACTATTATACTACTGTACCTCTTTAAAAGCACGAAAGAGTCATATTAAAACAATGTGCACCTACAGATATGTTTTTGCTACTTTTCTAGCTGTATTCTCCTAAATACACCAGAGACTCAAGTAAAAATACAAGAAGAAATTACTTGGATGATGATGTCATGTAGTCCTATAAAGAGTGAAAGAGCACATGTCTGATCCATGGAAATTCTCTATTGTGGAAGCACTAAACTAGAAACTAAAATAACAACACCATTCTAAAGATATTTTATACAATCAAGCAAATCAGACATAACTATGAATTTCATTGCACTGAGTGTTTGATGTGAATGTGGGTTTAGGAAAAAAAGAGTAGGACCTAAACATGTTGTGAGCTTGCAAGCTGAATATGATATTGGCTAAAGCACAAAGTGCCATTTGAAATGCTATGTTCTTAGAGACATAAAATTGGGAAATATCTCCAGGGATAGAGAGATGTTAGATGATATAGATAGATGATTGTTGAAAGGCATTTTAAAGAAAACAGAAACTGAAACTCCCCATAGATGGATCACTTGGTGAAATATTAAACCGTGGAAATGATCATCTTGTCTATCATCCTAAATATGAAAATGGATTGAATCACGTTTCATGTAGAAGAAAATCGACACTGAGTAGCATGACCAGAATAAAAGGCTGAGTCAGATGAGGGAGCTAAGATATCTCCAACTAGGGTGTGTCATGAATTCTACTATCAAGTTGACTCTTCCACTTGGTATGCACATTTAGAGTTCCAAAGGAAAAATAAAATTATAAAGCGTATTAAAGCACAAAGAGATAACTTAGTCTCAGCCAACTCATATCAGCCTGACTTGATTTTGAAGTTCTACATTTCCAACCAATAAAGGAAGCTTTGAGAATGACTCCCTTATCATCAATGAGCAATAAGAGAATTATGGTGGTGCTTGAGGTTAATGTATGAGCTATGACATTGCTTACAGGAAGGAAATGTCTTCATAACAATCTTTCCCAGTTTAGTGTCTCCTGATATATGTGGATTATAATTTTCAAAATCTCCACCTACCATAGCCAACAAATAGGGATTCTGAGAACTTTATTTCCAGCACATCTAGAGGACACAAGATTGGGAAAGAGTATTTTATGGTGTTTTAACAAATGCAGTGTCCAAGCCATAGCACGTTTGGGGTGGGAATCTGGTCTGAACTAAGCCACCCAACATTAGATTGAAATAAAGTTATTATTCAGAAACATCAAGAAAGCTACAGGAGTCTAGAAGAGTCAGCTAACATAAGGCCTTGGCTATTATCAAAACAACAACAACAACAAAAATTAAGAATAGAATGTGGATCAAGTAGGCATAAGAGATCTATTATACACATGGAATATCTCACTGCCTCAACTTTAAGCTGCTGAATATACTGAGAGCTAAAATAAAAAATAAATAAATGTGGGCCCTGATTAAGGGGCTTTATTTTCAAGTTTTTCAGGCCAGATTGAAAGCATATTCCTCCATGTTTGTTTGCCATGCCTTCCTCAGATGTGTTGATGCAGCAACTGAGGAAGGGGAAGAGCTGGTGGTGAAACTGACCCCCTTCTCCCCCACAGAATCTGGATATTACTTGCTTCTCTAGAGATCACGCTGCTGAGTTGAAGGTCTTTCAAAATTAGGTTGGCATGGGAAAAAGATGCAGTAGTGCTATTTTGTGGGGAGGGGTTGTTGTTGTTTGTTTGTTTGTATAAACAATAGAGCCACCCGTCTTGGTCTCATGTCTTGGGGGAGGGGGCTAACAATACTTCAAAAGCCAAGACAGAAAACCCAACAACATGATAGAGATAGATGACAGATAGATGATTAGATAGATAGATAGATAGATAGATAGATAGATAGATAGATATGATAGATAGAGATAGATGATGATAGACAGATAGATAGAGATAGAGACAATGATAGATAATAGATAGAGATTTTTCTTTTTAATCGTATGGCATAGCAGTTTGATATTCATGCTGCTTTTTCTTGCTGGGAAATCCTTTTGATGTCCAGCAGCCAGATGCGTAGATTATTTAGCCGTGACAAGTCCAGGGTGCACCATGAGGAGGCTAGTCTACATTGCACCGAGTTGGGCTGAGAGAGAGCAACTGGCTGAGAGAGAACGACTAGAGTAAATGCTCTGGGGATAAGTTTTTGAGGTAGAGCTCAGATCTGATCCGACAAAGGAACTTAAGGACAATCACCTCACACCATCAAGGAGGAGGAGGAGGAGGAGGAGGAGAAAGCAGCAGCAGCAGCAGCAGCAGCAGCTAGCCATTTTGTTCCAGGGAGGAATACTAAAAAACCTGAGATCAGTTTTTCATTCACACTTAAAAACACTTGACATTTTAATGAGCAGATGGTGAATGGAAAATCTTGTCAGATTCAACACCCCAAAGAGAACAGGAAATAGCATATGAGGGTTTCCAACATGACAGAAGAATATTACATGAGCTGAAAATTAAGGAATTGGGTATTATTGAGTGGTGATTTTATATTATAAAAATTGATTAAGCACTAATTAGACATTTGAAGAGTAAAAGAAGATTGGGCGCAATATTCTTCTGCCATAAATCTCCCTTATGCTGGCTCCTTACATTTTTGATACCCTCAATCAAGAAGTTGTAGGATTTCTTTGTCTTTGTCTTTACAGGAAATTTTGGGGAAAAGGATATCACACATTTTCCATCAAGAACTAAGCAGTACATTTCAGAACTTGAAAGAGTGTGCCTGGACGATATAAGGGTCTAGCCAGATGCAAGAACACCATGTTTTCCTATCAGCTGGGCTAGACACCAAAGATTCATAGGTTGTATAGTTCTCCCCACATTTTTTTTTTGGCAGCACCAAGATTGTGCTGCTGAAATGAGAGAGGAAACTGACAAATAATGGCTGACGAGTTTCTATTAATTTTTGGTTGGAAATGGACTCAAAAAGTTTTGTGAAGCCTTCATTTGGCTTGAGAGTCTCATAATAATATCTTTCCAAATTAAAAAAATTAGAAGAAAAAGAAGAAAACAGGCTTCAAATTCCATTCACTGTCATGACTTCCTAGGCTCACCTGTGCATCAATTATTTAACTATTAAATGTTTTCGCCATTTTTCTGTCACTCAAGGCAGCTTAGAGCACATTATAAAACATAAAAACAGTACAAGGAAAATCCAGGCAAAATTAAAATCAGTGCCATTTAAAATAAGTTCAACTAATAATTAAAAGCTTGGTAGAAGAAATTATTTAGCACCATTTTCCTAAATACTGGGAGAGCGGGGGCCAAACACACTCCATTGAGGACTGTGTTCTGTAGCCTGGGGTACACAGAGGAAAAGGCCCTCTCCAGCATACTTGATAGCTAAGTTTTTGACAGCAGGGAATCTTCAAAAAGACTTCATTGGCTGATCTAGGCAACCAAGGATATTCAGAATGAGAAAGACAATTTGCAGATCTTTCAGCATAGGCGTCATATGACCTCAGTGCTTTAGCACCACTTGCAATTTTTAGATATTTTTAAGGCAGCCCCATGTAAAACACATTGCAGTACTCAAGACAGGATGTAACCAAGATGTGTATAACCATTGGTAAATCTGACCAGCTCAGGAAGAGTCACAGTTGGTGCCATACTTGTACAGATACACTTCTTAACCCTACAATTATCTGTGAATCCAGTGGCAGATGAAGGTCAAGAAGCACTTCCAAACTGCAGACCTGCTCTTCTGGTGAAGTTTATTTGTTTCCATCTCATTCAAAATTAGGTTACCTCAATCCCCAGATATTACTGCCCTTGGCAAGCAAAATAATACTAAATTTTAAGTGTGAGCCCTGGAAAAAAAAAGGTGGCCTGTCCTTATTATGGACCAGAAGCTCAAAACAACCCAAACATTTCAACAGACCTCTTTATTATTACTGATCTGATCTGTTATCAATGATACTACTTCAAACAACAATCTCAAACAACTGAACCAGTTGCCTGTTGTAACTGACTGACATTAGGGCTTAGAGAGAGCAGAACAAGAACTCATCATTAAGCCCTAATAGCAAGACATTGGCATTAGTTTCTCATTGTAATGATTCCTAGCAAGCAAATGAACACGCTTCTTCTGTGATGTTGCACTCTCCCCACTGAAGACCATTTAAAATAGCAAGTTCACATATGCACCCAACGTATATGCTTAGGGTTGTAGAGGAAGGGTGGGGACAAACCTTTTAGCTCCTTTGCCTCTTTTGCCACCCTTACTTGTAGCCTTCTGAAAGACAGGAGCTCAACCTACACTATAGGGAGATCACTTTCTCCTCAAGGCTTCCTAAATGACTTAGAATTCAAAAAAATAAATAAATCATGATTTGAAACAACACAGGGAACAGGGTGGAGAAGACTCTCCCCTGCAGAAGTTACCACTAAAATGCTCAGAGGACTACAGCAGTTCCCTCCATACCTCAACATTGCTACTGAAATTTGCTAACAAAATGGCTGAAATTCAGCACCACATGAGTTTCCTTCTTTTCTTTTTTTCCCCTAAAGGAAAATGGGAAAGTGGAGCAGCAAGCTATTTCATTCCTCCTTTTAATCTCACTTCCATACCCAGAAAAGTAGTTCTAAACTGAAACACCAAAATGTGTCATCAAAATGCTAACAAGTAGGAATGGATTTCTCCCCACAGCCTCCTGTTCTCATTCCCATCGTCAACCCACCTCCCCAAAACACAAAAAATCGAAAAGCACTGGTCCTGTCCCTCTGGTGATATCTCTGCTTCACTACCACTACCTTCTGCACTTACCAGGGCATGGCTCCCAAATTTACAGAGTTGCCCACTACTGAACTATAAGGAGAATACATGGCCAAGAGGCACATTCCCTATCATTCAATTCTAGGCACATGGAAATGAGGTTCTGAATTAAGCTACTGATGTCAGATATTATACATTCTTGAACCAAGCACTGGTATTATGCTCATTCATTTCATGGAATCAGATCTCCATGTTCACCAAAACATATCTATGAGGATTGAGTTTCTCCATAGGAAGAATGGGAAACTTCGTGCAAGCAATGGGATGGGTCTTCTGTGCCCTTAAACAAGCAGGACTGTGAGCTTTCTAGCTGTGCTAGCTGACCCAGAATATCAGAACACAGCCTCCATTCAAGATCCATTCTTTGGATCTTGTTTGCTCACACCTTGCTTTCTTTTCCCTAATGTCTGCAGGTGGCACTACCGCAGTCGCTTATGTGTTGGCTATGGATAAGTGTTGGCTATGGATACATAAGGGACAAATGTAACAGAAATGCCTCCAACAGTTTATACTGAAAATGGGCAGACATGCCATTAAACGTATCAGTACCATGTGGCAGTTGGTGATGATGATGATATTTTGTTTTTTGAATAACACACAATTCTCCATCTAAGCCATCTAGAAATTGTTGGCTAATCAGACATTCCTTCTGAACACTCTTTCAGAAAACTAAAGTTGATTTGTCTACAGTATTCTAATTATGCATATCTTAATTATTTCTCAACTAATTGCACTTACTTTCTTGCATATCCACAGGTAAGAGGAGAACTGGTTTCTCTTTGCTCAGTGAGCCACGAAGGAACAAAGCTCAATAGCTCATCCTTCTTGTGCCTTCTGAACAAAGGTTCTTTTCATGAAGAAATATTAAGAAAAAAACCAAATGGAACTGCTGTACATGGAAATAGGACATCCTGGATTTTCTCTGAAGGCAGTAAGTTACATAGACCTTTCATTTTTGAGAACTTCTATAAAAAACTAGAAATTGAGCTTTTCCATGTTTAGTCTAATTTGGTTTCAATCAGAAAGAAGCCAAATGATCGAAAATTAACTCAGGACACAGCACATAATGGTTGGATTGATTTTGCATATACATGCACCAAATATCCTGGTCTGTAATTTTAAAACAATAAACTTGACAGAGAAGCATCCAGTGAATTTCAATATTAACTAGCTAACTCAAAAGTTTCAGGAATACAAAACATGGTAAGACAGAAAGGTTGGATTTCAGAAATTAGAGAATTGTGTCAACATTAACCAGCACTGTTTGAAGAAATGAAAATCAGCTTCTAATGTTCAGTTGGAAGAGCTATAGCTGCCAAAGAAATGTAAAAAAAAAAAAATGTTAGTCACACTACCAGAAAGGCATGCAACCACATCTGTCTCCTCAGGACCAGGAAAGCAGCAACCAACTTGGGAAGGCAACAGAGTGTGGGGAATGACACATAAGAGTTCCTGAAACACTGTCAGACCATATGAAAAAGATTGTGTAGTGCACTGCCAATTATATCATCATTCATGTGATGAAGATATCAGCAGAATGCTGCTTAGGGTGCTACCTACTGCCTTTTACTGTGGCAGGAAGAAGGGTGTTGACCAAACAACAGCATGCTGAAGGTGCTGGTTGTCGCCTAGAAGGTCTGTGTGACCCAGGCTCAGGTTATTTCTGTCTTTGTTTCTGTTCATCCCTCCAACTTTGACAGGACAGGCATTCTCTGGGTCCCATCTAATTAAGCAGTTAAAATCCCTTGTGGGATCCAGGATACTTTTGTTATCAGTTGGCCAGTTGCAGTGAGAAAATGGCCACACACATATCAAAATTCAAATATATTTATATATATTATTCCACAGAGAGCCAATGTGGTATAGTATTTAAGATGCTGGACTAGAAGTGGGGACACTCTGGTTCTCATTCTTCCTTGACACAGAAGCCAGCTTGGTCACTTTGGCTAGTCACCTAGTCTCAGCCCTTGACTGGGAAGTTGAAAAACATCTTTCTACCAACCCCACTGGACCCACTGGTAGATAACAGTCCATAATCTTCAATGAAGAGGTCTTCATCCTGCCATGGATTGATTCAGGCTGATAATGATCATTATTAGTCCACAAGATTGTTAGCACTGTGGTTTATTATGATGCCCCTGAAAGTAGTACCTTAAATCTTGTCCACAATAAATTTGCAACTAGGAACTAAAATTGTGCTTCAGACTGGGCTATGTTTGTCAAAAAATTTTGCTTCTAGGAGAAAGTAAAACCAAGTTATTTCATACCTCTGGGACTTGCAGTTCCAAAATCACTAACATGTAATGGAGCAACAAATGTCTTGCTTGCTCCAATGCCCACAGCTGACCACATCTAGCCTAATTCAGAGACCCTGCAATAAAAATAGAAATTTATTTCTACTGGAGGAAAATTATAAGATTCTCAGAGGAAAGGAAACTTCTGCTAGCTAAAACCTGGAATAAATGAACATAATCATCAATCACAGCATGAAAGTCATAAAGATGCATTTTAAAAATCTTGATGTTTTGTACCATCTTTGCATATAGATGTTTCTTGTTTCACTGAAATTTAAATAATGTTTGTTCTGGATCCAGGAAATTTTTTAAAAATCCTATTTTTAGATATTTTAGCATAAGGGAATAGAAATAGGTTTTTGTGTTTTGGATTCTTTTAGAATGTAAGGGCTCCATAATTCACTTTAAGTCTGGATGTGGTTGATTCCGAAATGCCAAAAGGAATGTTAGAAGGTTTCTTAGGGGATCAATATTTTAATATGCAATAATTGCAGCTGCAAATTAAACATTTTTCATAAGACTCAGAAAGGACAAAAAGGATCAACCAATGCAAACAGTGGCCTCTGGACCTAGGGAGCCATGAAGAATTTGAGATCTCGCAAAGTAGGTAGATGTCATTAAAATATTGTTGCAAAATGCAATCTTTTTTACAAAACCCAAAATGCTAGTACATTTGTCTAGATGAGACTTTGGTCCAGGAATGGATATTAAACCTAATCATAGTCTCAGCTGAAATCGGTGCTTTGTTAGCTGGCCAAGAGCTTTGCTTATTCATTTGTTTAACTGAGCGATTTGTTTCTCTTAGGGATGGTAATTAATGTTTTTGTTGTCTGCCGAAATCTTCCACTGGCTCATTTTCCAGTTATTCCAGCTTCCAACACAGGAATCAGTGAAGACCCAGTGGAAGGGTTAGATGCCCTGGAGGCTGAAAAGAGCTGAAGAATCATTCTTCCAAGAATTTCTGGGTCATTGTCTAATTGATACTAGCATTGGCATGCTTCATATTCCAGCATGTTCCAGTTGAGATTCTCAACTCAGCCATGTGTGACTACTGTAGGCAGTATATTAGAACCCACAATAACACTGTCATCGAAATCTAAAAATGGTTCAGTCCCAAGCATACAATTACAATGTGCACGGAGACTTTTCTCTTCATCTGGGAACATCAGCATTGCATTCATTAGAATTAAAGGAAACACTTTCCAAGCAAGCAACTTGCACTGTTTAGATAATATTTTTAACATCTATGGCATCAGATTGGGTTTTGAGATATGAGTGCTTTCTACCATGCAGACAGACAAACAGACAGACAAATCACTTTTTTTCCCTACAACATCCAGTAGGTTCCTATGCGTTGAGACAATGTGATAGGAAATTAAAATCACTGTGATTAACTTTCTGAAAATATGAATGGAAAAAAACCCCACAATCATAGTCTAGAAACGTGCTTATACCAAAAAGATGAACATTAGTAAATCCAACAACTAACTAAAATTTAGTATTAAAAATCTCTATTTAGCATATGCAAGTTGACTCAGAAATTCTATTATGTGAAATGTGGTATTAGGACTTTTTTAGGGAGCAAGTCATAAAGTCATGAAGAGCCAGAAGTGAGTGAACAAATAAACCAAAGGGAGCAAGTAAAATTATTCCTATCTATCAACCCTTTTTATTAATTGCTGGTTGCTGTTAATTAGAGTAGTTCTTGGTATTCTGTGATTTTGATTATTTTGCATTTGCATGAGCTGTTATTTTAAAAACTAACGTCTTCCACTAATTTAGCATTCAGGGTAAAAAAGCATATTGTAATATTTCCAAATGAATTTTAAAACAAACAAGTAATGTACAGTGATCTAAAATCATTTTATGTTCAACGGGTTACCTTGAAATTAAGCCATTTGTTATTGGGATACCATTTTACAGATTTACAAATTATTAAATAAAATTATGTTCCAAGCTAAATTCATAATCTAGCCAAAAGATGAAGACGTTTAATGCACTTTGATTTTAGTCTAAGGAATTTAAATACATTTTAGCTGTGATCAGTGGAATTGCAACACATTTCTGGATGGATTATGTGGCATATTTGAAATAATGATAACAATTTAATTGAACTGAATAAACATATTTTCATATTTTTATTTTCCCATGAATGAAACCTGACCATTCTCTCAATTACTGAAAGCTCTCAGTGTTTTGGTCATGATTCAGGAGGTCAGAAATTCCATTGTGCTATCAATAGTGTTGATCTGTGTCAAGCAGCCTAGTTCAGTATTAAATTGCACTTTAATGCAATACAAAATGATTCTCAGTTTCCAAAGTAAATTTCACTCTTCATGCCACAAATGCATGCCCCTGGGGATGACTTGCTCTATGTTTCAGGGTAAAACAAAGGAGAGAGAGATATGAATAGCTGTTGGTTCATATTAATAATATGACTGTTCATTTTTCCAATGACATGGGTGGATATGTGTCATGGTGCCCTTCTCCTTAGAGAGGTACTAGAAATAGAAAAATAAATAAATAAATCCAAAACAGTTTCAATGACAGCCCACAATGGGAGATACTTCGTGATTTCAACTGTATTGAAGTATGTTCACCTAATGCAGTTATCTTCCCCAGTGGTTCTTTGCAGGGCGGGGAGAGCATTAAATCTTGGAAATGTAATGTAAGCTGAGGCTTCAGCATCACCACCATCACCACCAGCTTCATCTTCACCAAAAATAGACGTTGATATTTCCTTGACCATTTACCAGGGTTCAGCTTTGTCCGTATCTTTAACCTGGGTTTTCTCCAAGGATCAGGAGGAGGAGGAATCTGGGGGTGAACTCTGGCAACCATTGAATCAGAGGTGACTTCTCCACCCCATTGCTTTGAGAATCACAGTGAGATGGCATGCCAGGCAGCAGCTTCAGAGCTGCTCATGAAATACTCATCTCAGGACATAGGGAGGAGAAAACACAGATGTGTCCCTCCTGGATCAGGGCGTGGCTGAGAACTAGATGTAATATCCTTTGTTCCTCAGTTTGAACTACATTATTGCCTAACTGTGAGTACAAACCTGGCTGAACTGTGGACACGGTCAGCCTCTTTGGCTCTACAGAGGGAAGACCGAAGGAGTGTTCATTTCTGTAAAAGTAATTCAGTTGCTTACTTACACATTCTTCTAAAGAAGATGCAGTGGCCAGTCTGCTGGTAGGGATGAGACCCATGTCAGCCCAGTAACTGTCGGTTTGGGACAAATAAATGCTACATGTGATCCTATACTTGATCTTAGTCAAAAGGCTGAGAAGCAGGACACATGTATTGCAGTCAATGCCATCATGAAATCATGCTCTAGCTTTATGTAATGCTGAAGTTAACGAGGAACTAACTTTGATTACATTAACAGTACCTAAGGTTTCCTATCACAACACATTCAATTGCCAGTGCAACGATGTCTCTAGCTGTCTTCAGGTGTTTTATTTACTGCTCATTTGAGCAGTTACACGGTGACTACATAGGTGAGTACAGTAGCTGTAGAGGACACAGAGAATGGCCTTGAAGAACAGTAGGAAGATCTGTTACCAAGCAACAATCAGACAAGCAGGGATTAAGTCCATTCTAAGCAACTAATGTGAGGAAATGTCTCCAGCAGGCCTCTCCCTAATTCACACAAAGCTAAAGTGAGAGAGGTTGGAAGTACATTCAGACTTGCAAGATTCTGTTACTACAGCTGTTCTAATAAAAATAGTTTAGACCTGTATGGCATTGGTTTCTTAGTCTGGTCTATAGGGCTGACATCAATTCCCTTCCCATATATACATGTCTAATTAGACAGCCAGTTTGGTCTAGTGGTTAAGGTGCTGGGCTAGAAACAGGAGACTGTGAGTTCTAGTCCTGCCTTAGGCATGAAAGCTGGCTGGGTGACCTTGGGCCAATCCCTCTCACTCAGCCCAACTCACCTCACAGGGTTGTTGTTGTGGGGGAAATAGGAGGAGGAAGGAGTATTAGGTATGTTCGCCGCCTTGAGTTATTTATAAAAACAATAAAGGTGGGACAGAAAATAAATAAATAAATAAATAAATAAATAATATAGCCCCCTTCCTTGGGTTCACACAACACACTGATCTCTAACTCTGGGTTAACAAATCACAGTGTACTATGCTATGCCCCCAAAACACAATGACCTTGTTCACGTGCCAAGATAAAGGCTGGGTTCCCACAATATGCTGAACCACAAACTTACCCAACTGGATTTCAGCTCCCTCAAATGTGCTAAGTGCAGTCAGCTATTAAGTGTGAACTTCTGGAAGAAAGAGGCGTTACTTCACACTATGCTCCAACTTACAAGTTCAAATTAGTTAAGGCAACAGTTCTGTGAATGGTTCCTGTCAAGGTGGTAATCATTATACATCCTGAATTTAATTTTTCTCTGAGTTCACTGTTTACTCTTTCCCCGATCCACAATCCCACCTTGGTGTATATTTTTCCCTCAAGGTAATACTCCATGCATCTGAAGAATTGCACTAACTTCATTAGTCATAAAAGCCTGCTGGAAATAAACTCAGAACATGAAATTTCATTTGGAGTCTAACTGAAAACTCATAATTTCTTTCAGAACCAAATTAAACACATGATATCTGTGAATATATTTGGTGTTCATGAACACCAAAGGATGGGACAGGCAGGGAGGGAGAGAAAGGTCGGACCCGCCCAGTAAACAATGAAGAATTTGGAGCCCTATTTTATGCCATAAACCATGAGGAATGGCTATTTCAAAAGTTGGTTTATAAGTGTTGGTAGGAAAATGCACCTATTATTGTAATTTATCCACTACTGTGGACAAGAGGACCACAGAAGAAATGGAGTAGCCTTCATAATTAATAGTAAAGTGGCTAAAGCAGTGCTTGGATACAACCCAAAAAACGACAGAATGATCTCAATTCGAATTCAGGGCAAGCCATCTAACATCACAGTGATCCAAATATACGCCCCAACCACAAATGCTGAAGAAGCTGAAGTAGAGCAGTTCTATGAGGATCTGCAGCACCTACTGGACAACACGCCTAAAAGAGATGTTATTTTCATCACGGGACACTGGAATGCTAAGGTGGGCAGTCAAATGACACCTCGAATTACAGGTAAGTATGGCCTGGGAGAACAAAATGAAGCAGGGCATAGGCTGATAGAATTTTGCCAAGACAATTCACTCTGCATAACAAACACTCTCTTCCAACAACCTAAGAGACGGCTTTATACATGGACTTCACCAGATGGACAACACCGAAATCAGATTGACTACATCCTTTGCAGCCAAAGGTGGCGGACATCTGTACAGTTGGTAAAAACAAGGCCTGGAGCTGACTGTAGTTCAGATCACGAACTTCTTCTTGCACAATTTAGGATCAGACTCAAGAGATTAGGGAAGACCCACAGATCAGCTAGATATGAGCTCACTAACATTCCTAAGGAATATGCAGTGGAGGTGAAGAATAGATTTAAGGGACTGGACTTAGTAGATAGGGTCCCGGAAGAACTCTGGACAGAAGTTGGCAGCATTGTTCAGGAGGCGGCAACAAAATACATCCCAAAGAAAGAGAAAACCAAGAAGGCAAAATGGCTGTCTGCTGAGACACTAGAAGTAGCCCAAGAAAGAAGGAAAGCAAAAGGCAACAGTGATAGGGGGAGATATGCCCAATTGAATGCAAAATTCCAGAGGTTAGCCAGAAGAGATAAGGAATTATTTTTAAACAAGCAATGCGCGGAAGTGGAAGAAGACAATAGAATAGGAAGGACAAGAGACCTCTTCCATAAAATTAGAAACATTGGAGGTAAATTCCAGGCCAAAATGGGTATGATCAAAAACAAAGATGGCAAGAACCTAACAGAAGAAGAAGAGATCAAGAAGAGGTGGCAAGAATATACAGAAGACCTGTATAGGAAGGATAACAATATCGGGGACAGCTTTGACGGTGTGGTCAGTGAGCTAGAGCCAGACATCCTGAAGAGTGAGGTTGAGTGGGCCTTAAGAAGCATTGCTAATAACAAGGCAGCAGGAGACGATGGCATCCCAGCTGAACTGTTCAAAATCTTGCAAGATGATGCTGTCAAGGTAATGCATGCTATATGCCAGCAAATTTGGAAAACACAAGAATGGCCATCAGACTGGAAAAAATCAACTTATATCCCCATACCAAAAAAGGGAAACACTAAAGACTGTTCAAACTATCGAACAGTGGCACTCATTTCACATGCCAGTAAGGTAATGCTCAAGATCCTGCAAGGTAGACTTCAGCAGTTCATGGAGCGAGAATTGCCAGATGTACAAGCTGGGTTTAGAAAAGGCAGAGGAACTAGGGACCAAATTGCCAATATCCGCTGGATAATGGAAAAAGCCAGGGAATTTCAGAAAAACATCTATTTCTGTTTTATTGACTATTCTAAAGCCTTTGACTGTGTGGACCAGAACAAATTGTGGCAAGTTCTTAGTGGTATGGGGATACCAAGTCATCTTGTCTGCCTCCTGAAGAATCTGTATAACGACCAAGTAGCAACAGTAAGAACAGACCACGGAACAACGGACTGGTTTAAGATTGGGAAAGGAGTACGGCAGGGCTGTATACTCTCACCCTACCTATTCAACTTGTATGCAGAACACATCATGCGACAAGCTGGCCTTGAGGAATCCAAGGCTGGAGTTAAAATCGCTGGAAGAAACATTAACAATCTCAGATATGCAGATGATACCACTTTGATGGCTGAAAGCGAAGAGGAACTGAGGAGCCTTATGATGAAGGTGAAAGAAGAAAGTGCAAAAGCTGGTTTGCAGCTAAACCTCAAAAAAACCAAGATTATGGCAACCAGCTTGATTGATAACTGGCAAATAGAGGGAGAAAATGTAGAAGCAGTGAAAGACTTTGTATTCCTAGGTGCAAAGATTACTGCAGATGCTGACTGCAGTCAGGAAATCAGAAGATGCTTAATCCTTGGGAGAAGAGCAATGACAAATCTCAATAAAATAGTGAAGAGCAGAGACATCACACTGACAACAAAGGTCCGCATCGTTAAAGCAATGGTGTTCCCCGTAGTAAGATATGGCTGCAAGAGCTGGACCATAAGGAAGGCTGAGAGAAGGAAGATTGATGCTTTTGAACTGTGGTGTTGGAGGAAAATTCTGAGAGTGCCTTGGACTGCAAGAAGATCAAACCAGTCCCTCCTCCAGGAAATAAAGCCAGACTGCTCACTTGAGGGAATGGTATTAAAGGCAAAACTGAAATACTTTGGCCACATAATGAGAAGACAGGACACCCTGGAGAAGATGCTGATGCTAGGGAGAGTGGAAGGCAAAAGGAAGAGGGGCCAACCAAGGGCAGGGTGGATGGATGATATTCTAGAGGTGACGGACTCGTCCCTGGGGGAGCTGGGGGTGTTGACGACCGACAGGAAGCTCTGGCGTGGGCTGGTCCATGAAGTCACAAAGAGTCGGAAGCGACTAAACGAATAAACAACAAAAACATGAGCAATCAATTATCATATAAAAATGACAGTCATGAAATTATTTCCTTGAAGACAAAAGTTACCAAAAAAAGTTGATTTCTTGTTTTTTTTTTAAAAAAAGCTGAATAGCTCAAAGTTCGTATTGTATTTCCTGTTTATTCCTCTCAATATGTTAGTCCAAATGAAAGCCCAGCAGATCTACTCTTTGGATGTTTTGTGTAGTTGGGCAGCAGTAGCCCCTAAACAGAAGTCTTGCATATATGCCATTGTCAGAAGGAAAACAGCAAACAGCATAAAAGGCTATCCTTCTATTTTGAAAAGAGCTACAATGAAACAATGGATGCAAAGTGAAGGCAACCCAAGAGACTTTTCTCTCTCTTTCATGAAAGTTCAAAAAACTATCATCAAGCACTCACCGTGTGTTCATGAACACCAAAGGATGGGACAGGCAGGAAAAACAGCCTGGCCACTTCCCTTTCCAATGCATCCACTGTGCAGAGCACTGATGTAGGAATTTATGAGCTAGTGAAAAAATGAGGATAGGATGGGTAAGTTCATGCAACTGGGAGCATGGAGGGAGGGGGGACCTTCTGTCTGAGTTGTAAGATCCTGGCATACATGTAGATTTCTGCCTCATAAAAATCAGAGTTAAATAGCTTACCAGTATGTTGCACATATAGTAAAGATGCAAGATATACATTTATTGAAAAGAACATCATAAACCTAGTTTGCATGCTGAGAGAACATCTGGCATTTTATTGTCTGCTTTGTTTATCAACTGCTTATTTTGGTCAATCTTGAGTAAAGAATGTGGAGTTAAGACAGGATGAAAATGACACAAAAATGCAGACTTTGGCTTTTGTATGCATTAAGCATCACAACATTAGTCCCTATTCCCATCTTCATTTGCTAAGGCAGATGGACATATCTCGTTTTTTTGGTGCAGAGACCAGGATTTGTACTCAGTGTCTGTCTTAGCAATCATGTAATGATGATTCACTTGGTAATCTGGCAATTGTGGTATGTCATTTAAAATGTATATGGAAATCTATATGGATAAGATGTGGATAAATTGTGTAAAATACCTTTGATATTGTTGTATCTCTCTTAAGAGTACAGACCTACACACTCTTAATTTGTGTGTATGTGTGTGTGTTTGCTTTTATTCTTTTATTACTCCATTCAGGTAGAGTTGAACAAGAGTCTTCCAGAATAGACACACTTCCTTCTGCTCACCAGAATGATATTGTTTTTATTGAACGACTAGCTGAAATGTTGGGAGAACTTGTTCACCAAAATTACATGTACTTAATTAGCTTTGATTCTTTCGCACTGAGCATAGAAAAGTATCTCAATGTAGGGACCAGTTAGGAAAGATTGCTTATATCAACATTGCTTATGTCAAGATCAGCCTTTCACCACCTGATGCTATCTAGCTACCTTGGAAGAGGCTCCCACAGTTCTCAACTACCCTACCCATTCTGGAAGGTGAAGTTCAATTTATCTGTAGGTCACCAAGATTATATTTAGTCTGCTTTACTTATAAAATTGAAAAAAAAATAGATTCAACAGGATATATGGGAATAATTATATGTCAGAACATAGAGCATCCAGCTTTTGTTAGGGTGTTGGATAACGCAGTAGCTTTGAATGTAGAGATCCTTAGCTAAAACCTCAGCCCAGCGAGGAATCACCAGGTTGCCATATGCCATCTATTAATCATTTCACTTCAGCTCTGCATCTGTAATTTGGGCATTATAGTTGAGATCTAACTTACAGGCCTGACATAACAATTAAAAACAATATTTTGAAAAGCCTCTGAGGCACATATATTCATGTCTTCTGTCATGCTCCTGCTCAAATAGGTGTTGTTTGTTCTTTAAGCATTAAAAATAAATGCCAGCCTATTTGACTACTGACTGGTAAAATGAATGTACATATATATCACACAGGCAGCGGTCAGATTCATGACAACTTCAGTCTTCCACTGAAGCTAATTTATGGAATCAGAATTAGTACTTTTACAATACATTTAAATTACTATGTTTCAAGGAAGTTTCAAGAAACCAAGAAGCTGGTGAGGGAAACTAATAAAACATTATGAATGGGGCATTGTTCCAATTTTAAGAGGCACAATTGTTCTCAATTCCTGTAAGCAGCACAACCACAATTATACCTGTTGGACAAATTGTGATCATACTTTACATTTTATTTCTTTATTTATTTTTCAAATTTTGCCACCACTCATCTCCCCCCCCCCCCAAGAGGGCCTCTGGGTGGTTATATGCCAAAGCATTTGTATCCCTTGTTACAAGTTGGCTCAAACCACATTAAAAATGGTCATACCTTGAATGGGGCCCAATGCTTTTTTCTCACTAACTTGATGTTCCAATATCTATTTATTTGAGTAATTTGTCTTTGATCACTGATGGAGGTTTTTTATTTTTTTATTTTACTTCATTTTACTTCTTTCTCCCCTATGAAGTTTATCTATTTGTGTTGGTTTGGTACCCCCCCCCCCCATCTTTAGCTAGTATTCTTCTTGTCTTTATTTGAAAGACCAAATTTGAATGATAGGCAAGGGAACCTGTAACAAATCTGAAAGTTGTGAAGACAAATTGGCACTAATTTTATGATGTGATTAATACAAGTTGACTCAACATCCTGAAGAAACCAACACTGCTACCTTGGGAAATACATTTCTGCACCAATTATTCCTAGGTGTTATATCTGATTAATTATGCTCTCGCTCCATTAGGTAACTGATGGACAACTTTGCATTTGTCTTACTGCTTTGGATTTTACAAATACACTTCATTGAAAAATTCATAGGAAGCAAACAGCCTATGGATATTGGGCATAGAAGCTCACTGAATTTCCTTCCATGCATAGAAAGAAATGGGCAAGCCAATTTGATCAAAGGAGAGTAACTTTCTACATTTTTTTGAAAAAGCGCAAACTTTTCATTATTAGCTGATACATATATCTATAGGGAATATTTTGAGTTCAGTTTATGCCACATAGACTTGAGCAATTACTGAAATGACTTCGTGAATTCAACTTGAGATCTTAAGAATTGTCCATATAGCTGGAAGCAAACATAACTTGTAATAATTTGAACAGATCAACACTCAAGATTAAGTTAGTTTTCCAACCCTCTCAGATCTGGTGACCTCCAGAAATGTTGGTTAGAGCTAACAGTGTCTGCAGGGGTGCAAAAGGAGATCAGAGTGATACAAGTGACACTGTGGCACTGCTATGGAAGCCCCACCCCTCTTCTGTGTGCATCATGATGCTGCAGGCACACCCCAACAAGGTGGAGTTTGCAGTGTGGCACTGAGACACTGCTTTTGTCATTCTCACTAATGAAGCAAGAGCTGTAGAGGCCACTGGATACTGCTGGGCTGAAACGTCATCATGCAGTTGTCCTTTATTTTGATAAAAGGAAATTGTTTAGAATTTATTTGGATGGAGAAGAGAATTTCACTGAATTTCACTGGGTGGAATGGGATGGTTCTTGAACTCACTCAGTTACGAGGAGGCCAGTTCTTTCTTTCAGTGCCAAAGCACCTCCCTAGCTTTCCCACTTCAGTTAAATCCTAAGGAAAGGAAGCTATGGGGAAACGCCTCCTACCCCAAGAATAACACCCCACACCAGCTCCAGCAAGGAAGCTAACTCAAAAACACAAGCAAAAGAAATTTGGAAGAAATTCTCAAGCACTCTAAGAATGCCCAGTTTTTTCATAAGAAAATATGGTTTAATTTGGCATGAGGCTGCCCTCTGAAGAGGATTTTAGTCCCAGCTCATCAGATTAAGAAAAGCTGGCATAGCGTTAGATCGACAAATGGTATGACTCAGTGAAAGAAGGACATTGCAAAAGAGGACTCAGTGAGATGCCACTGGAGGAAAAGAATTGGGTATAAAGAAGAATGAAAGAAGGTACCAATACATAAAGCTGCAAATTATGCATGCTTGAAAGTCATTTCAGCTGGGATCAGGATAAGAGGCCACACTTAAATTAGCTTAAACATTGCTCATTCCATGACCGTAAATGTTTGGAGTGATATCACACGTATATACAAACCTTGGGAGGGGGGTCACATGTTTTTATTTATTCAAATTATTCCCTTGGAACTCTTAATGGGTTACAAAATTCCCCAATCATTTAAAATATTTTAAAGTTCTTTTGGGACCTAGCCAGATACTTAATATTGCATTATATTTTATAGTTGTCACTTAATCAAGCTATTTAATATTATAGTACATTTTAAAACTGTCACTTAATCACATTTTCTTGACCCTTTTATGTGAATTAGAGTTCACTATAGATAAAAAATGGCACGCTTTAGTTTAAATAGATTCAGTATGTCCAGTCTGACAGTTACTTCTGACACATTAAAAGAATTTTCAGTGATTAATGTAACAGACACTGTTAAATGGTATAATATTCCATTTCTTCACCCATTAGCAGAAACAGCCTTAGCCACTGGAAGTGAAAAACACACCCAGCAGAACACAGGGCCAAAAACTGGAGAGATAATGTATCACTATGCTGTCTGAATTACTTATAACCTAACTGAATGTGCAGTAGTGTTTCTCCATAGGTGCATATATTAGATAGTTACAAGGGGACAACTTTTACCCCTGGCTCACCCACCTTCTCCCAGGGCCAGCGTTCCATGATCTGGCACTCTTCAAATAAGTTGAGTATCCACCCCCAAAGTTCCTAGCCAGTCCAATGTATCTAGAGGGCATTATGTTGAGGAAGGAAGCTTTAGGTCCCCTAATTTTTCTTCTGAAAGCCAACTTCCTAGTGAAGCTCATATATCTCAGCCACTGAACTTCTGTCCAGCATAAAACTTGGGGGAATTTCTGTGGAAGGCAAGATTAGTTTTCTCTCTCTCTTTCTCTCTGCTGCTGGAAAGACTGCCAAGACACACATTTTTAATTTAGCTTTTGAGAAGTGAGATTCGCTAGTCACTTTCTATTGATGCTCCATTGATGAAGTTATTGTTTATAATTTTGGATGACATCACTGGTTGATTGATTGATTGATTGAAATATATCCTGCAATACTTTACTCTGAGAGCTCAAAGCATCTTATGGGGGAGTCTCCCCAGCTGTATGCCACAACAGTAATCTGTGAGGTTGGTTGGGCTGAGAGAGAATGATGGAGCAAAAGTCTGTAAATTTTGTGGCTGAGTGGGGTATTCAACCCACTTCTGCCAGATCAGAATTACAGTATACTGGCTTTTTGTTGTTGTTGTTATGTGCCACCTTTATGGTTTTCAGGTATAATAAAGATATTGCAGTTAAATACAAAAGTAATAAAAGAGTTCATGCAAGACTACCAAACTACTCAGGTAGAAGGAGGTTCATACATCCCATTTTTCACTGGATGCTGAGCTTTTAGCAAAAATAAAATTAGCTTAGCAGCTTTTGCTATTGTCTAGCTACACCATGCCACTACCTGGCCAAGACATATCAACTGATTTCAGTTTCAACTGACTGAGTTCACTGAACAAGTGAACAGGGAGAACCAACAAAAATTTGTCAGCCAAGTTTGATAGAGAGTGTAAAGAGAAATCCTTTAAACATTTTCTTTTACTGTATAGTGGGATTTCACCTAACCTTGAAAATTTGAGAAGGAAACAATAAAAAATAAAATTATTTCTACTGGTGGTGCCTTGGGAATATAAGTAAAGATGAATGAGCATGCTATGACATGCAATACTTGTGGCATGTTTGTACATCTGTATTTATGACAAATGCAAGTTTGTAGTGGTGCTTAAAGAAAAAGTAAGAGAACTGGAGCAACAAATGATGGTACTTCATAAGGAAGGTCAAGATCTATTAGACTAACAAAGGAGCCACTACAACAAGATCTGATTGAGAAAGTAACTCTCCATACAGAGGAGAATCAAATGAAAATGACAGTGGGAAAGAAGGAATATAGAAATATTCTGTATCAGATACTGATTTGAGGCACTCACAAAAAAATCAGCACTGAAAGTTAAAGGGAAGAAAAAGACACAGCAGATCTATAAAAGGAAGTTGGGTTGCAGATGGTAGATTCCTGACTTGCCTTGCTGACAGTTTTCTCCTTCAGAGAGTGGAAGAATGCACAAGATCAAGGTATCCTTGATCTGATACTAACCAAAAAGGAAGACTTGGTTGATGTAGTGGAAGTAGCAGAAGCACTGAGGCAAAGGTGACCATGAAATGCTAGGGTTCTTGATTTTAAGGGAAACTGAAACTGAGTATCTTAATAAATAGGATTTCGCAACAGTAGACATTCATGGGAGAAGATGCTCAAGATGAGCGGGAATTCCTGAAAAAGAAGTTATGAAAAGCACAGATGCAAAGAATTACAAGAAGAGGAAAAAGGAAAGATAGCAAATGAAGCCAGTGTGGCTGCACAAAAATGTTGCTATAATTCAAATAAAGGAGATGGAAAGAAGGACAGATCACCAAGGAAGAATACACCCAGATAGGTCAGAACTGTAGCAAAGGTCTTGGAAAATATAATGCTCAGAATGCGCTGAGCATGCTAAGAACAATATAAGGGGACTTTTTCAGATATTCTTCTTCAAAGTAAATAGAAGAGAGGAAAAACATTATACCAGCTATTCAATAAAAATGGCAAAATACTAACAGGTTGCAAAATAAATACAGACCTACTCAACTCAAATTACTTTGCCTCACTCTTCCCCATTAAGAAGGTATGGGTTCTTCCAGGTAATCGTAAAGAACAGAATGAAGGGGTAGAATTGAAACTTAGGTAAAGGTAAAGGTTTCCCTTGAAATTAAGTCCAGTCGTGTCCGACTCTAGGGGGTGGTGCTCATCTCCGTTTCAAAGTCAAAGAGCTGGTGTTTGTCCGTAGACACTTCCGTGGTCATGTGGCCAGCATGACTAAACGGAACACCGTTACTTGCCCGCCGAAGCGGTACCTATTAATCTACTCACATTGGCATGTTTTCAAACTGCTAGGTTGGCAGGAGCTGGGACTAGCAACAGGAGCTCACCCCACCACGCGGATTCGAACCACCGACCTTCCAATCGGCAAGCTCAGTAGCTCAGCGGTTTAACCTGCAGCACCACCGCATCCCTTAGAATTGAAACTTAAGACTAATAAAATTAAGGCTAGGGAATACCATTACTATGAATGAGTTTAAATCTCTGAGCCCAGATGAAATGCAACGTAGGGACCAAGGAAATTTGTGTTTTTATTAATGGATTAGATGAGGAGATGGAGGGAATGTTTATCAAATGTGTACATGACACACAGTTGAATAGGATTGCTCCTATACTCAAAATATGGAAATTCAAGATAATTTTGATAGCTTACAGGAAGGGGCTGGAAGTAACAGAATGAAATGCAAAGGGAAGCAACTGCAAAGTTCTTCACGTAGGAAGCAACAATCACATCATAAAAACAGGTTATACCTAACTGGGTAATAATATTTGTGAAAAAGATTTTAGCATCATAGTTGGTTCAGTGATTTGTACACTGAAGATGAGTCAGCAGTGTGATGTGGCTGCAAAACAGGGCAAATGCTGTTTGGAACAGTGTCTAATCACAGGATGAAATAATTCCAACTTATGCTATGTTGGCTGTCATGTCCAGTGTGGGCACCTCACTTTAAGAAGGATTCAGAAAAATTGTAAGTGTAACAGATTCAGAGAAGAGCAGCAAGGATTGTTATGGGACTAAAAACTAAATTCTCTGAAAAACCGGGAATGTTTAGTTTGAGAAGAAAAGGCTGAGAAACGATACAATAGCACATACCAAGTGCCTAAAAACAAACCAACGAACAAACAATTTTAAAAAAGATATGATAGTACATATTAAATGGCACACAAAGATACCATACAAAAGAAAAAGATCTGTCCTCTATCATCTCAGAGGGCAACATACAAAATGATGGATTTAAGTTACAGGAAGCAAGATTTTCTTTATTTATTTATCCAATTGATCACTGCCCCTCTCCCCCACAAGGAGGGACTCTGGGAGGTTCACAATAAAAACATTGAACCATAATATAATATAAATAATTACAATAGTATCAATAACATAAAACATAAAGATGTTAAGATATAATAAATTTTAACATATGTAACACATGTATATAATAAATAAAAGATGTGTTGGGGAAAAGCAATTGTGTTCTCAAGTCTAGCAGTAAGACCAATTCAACAATAGAATCAATTGCCCAGAGACCAGGTAGGGGGAGGGGGCAAACAATGGAAACGGCATTGCGCTGTCATGCTGTGAGTTCTGCTGCCTTTTTTTGAATGTGCATTGTGATGAATTGTCTGCATGTATGAAAGGAGCATTGTGGTGATACAATGATGTTTGTTTCATTTTGACTAAAGCATCAGATCCTGCAGATGACTCTGCCCAGAAAGGTGGTGGATTTTCTTCCACTAGATGTGGTGATGTAGAGGCTAGACAGCCATTTGGATTCTTACACCAGTTGGAATACTGTCCAGTTCTATGAATAAGCATCTTTGATCCTAGTGTGGATAGATCCCCAGCCGGGGGGTGGGGCGGGGGGAAGACTGAGCAATTCCAGATAATCTCTATCCTAGACATTTCTGCTGTTTCAAATCCACATTGCTTCAAATGAATTGTTACATTCCTGGCAAGTATGTAACACTGTCATTCCTTCCACATTTCTGGAAGAACAGTTCCCTACTTCGTGCAAGAATATATGTATCCACACACATCCACAGGCGCATAGGCATAGCCATACAGCTCTAAATCAAGAGGTGACATAAATATGTTGGCTAGAAATTTACCTGAAAAAAAGGAAATCAAAGATGGTCATTCAAGAGAACAAAATTACCCTGGGCAGAAAGTGTAAGTGATTCTGAAGAGGCATTCTTATAACTTTTCACATTTCTGCCTAAGTAGCATTTGTATTCTGCTAGATCAGAGTCTTCCTTTCATGTAGCCTAATGCAACGCCCATCCTATTTCTCACCCTTGGCCCTTTTTGTTTGTTTAATTAATCTGACTGTAATAGTTCTTTCTTTGTATCTTAATCACAAATCAGATGTACAGTGTTTGCCAACAGCTGTGAATAAAAGAGTAGTCCATTCTCAAAGTGTTATGTACATTATTCTTGATAGTTAATTAGAAAGGGTGAATAATACTCTGTTTAATTCATCAAGTAGAACAATTAACAATAACACTGATCTTTTTTTGTTTGTTTGTTTGACAGAGGAATTTGATTACAGAACTGAATATAATGTAGCCAAATCGCCGTCAGTAATTCATTTCAGATAGCCAATTAAAAATCCTGTGTGTTCAGTACACATGCAAACAATGAACAATGGAGCAAACTAATCAAAGCATGATTAAAAAGTAAAAGCTTATGCTATGGCAATTGGGATGCCAACGGAGGCTTGGAATGGCTAACAAGGACATACTTTATCCTGTTAGCCAAACAGGCATACTTCATCTGTCATCTGTACCATCTAAAGATGTGGAGGCCTAGAACTTTTTAAATTAATTATTTAATTTATTTTTAATGAATAACAGAAAGAAAAAGAAAAGAATTACCAAGCACAATAATAAATAAGTAAACAAATAGCTTATTTAGGCAAATAACTAAAATGAAAAGAAAACTTAAACAAAAAGCAGGAGCATGGAGTGCTGCGCTGTTTTTCTCTGGACCTCTTTCCAAATTCTGAAACAAAAAGATGGGAAATGCTGAAAAAAAAAATCTCCAAACTGTCTGAAAAGTTTTGTGACTAGCTGAGGCACTAGTGAGAATTCCTGTCAAGACAATAAGGTTCAGTATTTTCAATATTCTCTGAAACTGTTTAACCTGATATCTTACTACTGAATGCTGCTATTCTGAAGACAGCCAGAAAACCTGTATTATTTTTATTGCTCTTCTGCAAATCCACAGTACACCTTCTGTCTCCCTCCAATACTTATTGCAAAGTTAACACCTCTTTTTTTGCTCCTAAACAATTTGAACCTGATTAGTCCTTATATCATGCACATGCAGCTTTATCAAGATGGAAGCAAAATTATCAGCAATGTAACCAGTGTTGCTAGACATCACCTCAATGGCCCATACCTCAGAAGGCAGTTAAGTGTGGAAGAGATAAATGCCAGAGCAAATAGCCACAGAGCAAGAAATGTGTCATGATGTCACTACAGCATCCGTTCTTCTTTTTTTACAACTCATTTCTTAGTGAGAGGAAAGCTGTCAGATCAAGAGTTCTGAGCCACTTTAGAAACTAGCCACTTCATTGTAACGTGAGCCTGGGATGTTGATCGACAGACAGATATATATGGGAGAAAAGGCAAGTTATATAGCTGCTTGACAATTACACTGAATGTTACAGTTGTCACTGAGAATTGTCCTTTCATGTTTTTGGAACAAATACACATATTAGACCTCCACATTTAGTTTCCCTTTCTCCTAGAAATATCATTCAGTAAAGTAGATTGGGTGGGGTTGAGTATGAGTATGATGGCGTTGCACATCATGTCTTATTTTGCTAAGTATAGGAGGAGACGAATAGTAGCTCTTATAGCATCTTGCTTGGCTTTGAAGGCTAAAAATCAATAAACTGTCTGACACCTGTTACAGGAGGGATGAGAAACTTAAAATTTTCCAAAAGTTGCTGAACTACAAATCCCAAAAGCCCATGACAGCATGGACAATCATGAGGATTGCTAGGAGTTGTAATTCAACAACATTAGGAAGGCTGTATCCTTGTATCTACAATCCTCATTTCTTTCATGACTAATAATTTTCACATAGGGAATGCAGCTTTTTATTTATGCAACATATAACAACCGGGATTCGGTTAGTCAAACATTTATCATTATATTTAGATATATGCTGTATGTTAATTATTTGTGCTATTTAGGTCCATCCCTTTAGTCATTTATCAGTCCATTCCTTCAATTTAGAACTGGCCCATATTTATAATAATTCTCACTTCTAACAAAGAGTGCTTTAGGCTTTCAGTTTCTAATTTGGTTTTAATGTAACAACAACTTTATTAAAGGGCTTTAATAGCGATTTACAGGTTTTTAAAATGATATAATATACAAAGTTATCTCTATCACTTAATGAAATATTGAAAAATTATAACTTTTATAATCCTTGTATATCCATTGTTTATTCATCTGATCCTCCTTTCCTTTCCTTTCCTTTCCTTTCCTTTCCTTTCCTTTCCTTTCCTTTCCTTTCCTTTCCTTTCCTTTCCTTTTTCTTCTCTCTCTCTCTCTCTGTGTTTGTATGTGTGTGTGTATATATGTGTGTGTTTGTATGTGTGTGTGTATATGTGTGTGTATATGTGTGTGTGTGTGTGTGTGTGTGTGTATGGGGATCATGTGCTATCCTATAGAATTTGTTGTTTAACTGGTCTTTCAGTTCTCAATTTTGGATAAAATCCTTTATAATAATGACTAGGGCTAGGCAGAAAAAAAGGATATCTGTTGCAAGTCTTTACATCAGTTGGATATTCCCCAAGGAAAGTGGCTGTCCTCTGCAGCGTTCACATGATCCCAAGGAAAAAAAAATGTGCTCTGTTTAAGGACTTGCAGACAGGTTGCCATGTGTTCCCAAGGAGTTTTTTGCCTTTGAACCTGAAGTACTACACTGCACTACTTACTGTATTTCCTCATCTCTCCAGGATTTCTTCAGATTTTAAAATAATATGGGAAGTTCTTTTAGGCTGCAGTCCAATACACAGTTACCTGGAGGTCAGTCTGACTGAACTGTTTCTGAGTAGGCATCTGTAGAGTTTCACTGTTATTGTTCTTGTTGTTGTTGTTTATTCGTTTAGTCGCTTCCGACTCTTTGTGACTCCATGGACCAGCCCACGCCAGAGCTTCCTGTCAGTCGTCAACATCCCCAGCTCCCCCAGGGACGAGTCCGTCACCTCTAGAATATCATCCATCCATCTTGCCCTTGGTCGGCCCCTCGTCCTTTTGCCCTCCACTCTCCCTAGCATCAGCATCTTCTCCAGGGTGTCCTGTCTTCTCATTATGTGGCCAAAGTATTTCAGTTTTGCCTTTAATACCATTCCCTCAAGTGAGCAGTCTGGCTTTATTTCCTGGAGGAGGGACTGGTTTGATCTTCTTGCAGTCCAAGGCACTCTCAGAATTTTCCTCCAACACCACAGTTCAAAAGCATCAATCTTCCTTCTCTCAGCCTTCCTTATGGTCCAGCTCTCGCAGCCATATCTTACTACGGGGAACAACATTGCTTTAACTATGCGGACCTTTGTTGTCAGTGTGATGTCTCTGCTCTTAACTATTTTATCGAGATTTGTCATTGCTCTTCTCCCAAGGATTAAGCATCTTCTGATTTCCTGACTGCAGTCAGCATCTGCAGTAATCTTCGCACCTAGAAATACAAAGTCTTTCACTGCTTCTACATTTTCTCCCTCTATTTACCAGTTATCAATCAAGCTGGTTGCCATAATCTTGGTTTTTTTGAGGTTTAGCTGCAAACCAGCTTTTGCACTTTCTTCTTTCACCTTCATCATAAGGCTCCTCAGTTCCTCTTCGCTTTCAGCCATCAAAGTGGTATCATCTGCATATCTGAGATTGTTAATGTTTCTTCCAGCAACTTCAACCCCAGCCTTGGATTCCTCAAGCCCAGCATGTCACATGATGTGTTCTGCGTACAAGTTGAATAGGTAGGGTGAGAGTATACAGCCCTGCCGTACTCCTTTCCCAATCTTAAACCAGTCCGTTGTTCCATGGTCTGTTCTTACTGTTGCTACTTGGTCGTTATACAGATTCCTCAGAAGGCAGACAAGATGACTTGGTATCCCCATACCACTAAGAACTTGCCACAGTTTGTTATGGTCCACACAGCCAAAGGCTTTAGAATAGTCAATAAAACAGAAATAGATGTTTTTCTGAAACTCCCTGGCTTTTTCCGTTATCCAGCGGATATTGGCAATTTGGTCCCTAGTTCCTCTGCCTTTTCTAAACCCAGCTTGTACATCTGGCAATTCTCGCTCCATGAATTGCTGAAGTCTCCCTTGCAGGATCTTGAGCATTACCTTACTGGCATGTGAGATGAGTGCCACTGTTCGATAGTTTGAACATTCTTTAGTGTTTCCCTTTTTTGGTATGGGGATATAAGTTGATTTTTTCCAGTCTGATGGCCATTCTTGTGTTTTCCAAATTTGCTGGCATATAGCATGCATTACCTTGACAGCATCATCTTGCAAGGTTTTGAACAGTTCAGCTGGGATGCTGTCGTCTCCTGCTGCCTTTTTATTAGCAATGCTTCTTAAGGCCCATTCAACCTCACTCTTCAGGATGTCTGGCTCTAGCTCACTGACCACACCATCAAAGCTATCCCCGATATTGTTATCCTCCCTATACAGGTCTTCTGTATATTCTTGCCACCTCTTCTTGATCTCTTCTTCTGTTCGGTCCTTGCCATCTTTGTTTTTGATCATACCCATTTTGGCCTGGAATTTACCTCTGATGTTTCTAATTTTCTGGAAGAGGTCTCTTGTCCTTCCTATTCTATTGTCTTCTTCCACTTCCACGCATTGCTTGTTTAAAAATAATTCCTTATCTCTTCTGGCTAACCTCTGGAATTTTGCATTTAATTGGGCATATCACTGTTGCCTTTTGCTTTCCTTCTTTCTTGGGCTACTTCTAGTGTCTCAGCAGACAGCCATTTTGCCTTCTTGGTTTTCTCTTTCATTGGGATGTATTTTGTTGCCACCTCCTGAACAATGTTGTGAACTTCTGTCCAGAGTTCTTCCAGGACCCTATCTACTAAGTCCAGTCCCTTAAATATATTCTTCACCTCCACTGCATATTCCTTAGGAATATTAGTGAACTCATATCTAGCTGATCTGTGGGTCTTCCCTAATCTCTTTAGTCTGATCCTAAATTGTGCAAGAAGTTCGTGATCTGAACTACAGTCAGCTCCAGGTCTTGTTTTTACTGACTGTATAGATGTCCGCCACCTTTGGCTGCAAAGGATGTAGTCAATCTGATTTCAGTGTTGTCCATCTGGTGAAGTCCATGTATAAAGCCGTCTGTTAGGTTGTTGGAAGAGAGTGTTTGTTATGCAGAGTGAGTTGTCTTGGCAAAATTCTATCAGCCTATGTCCTGCTTCGTTTTGTTCTCCCAGGCCATGCTTACCTGTAATTCCAGGTGTCATTTGACTGCCCACCTTAGCATTCCAGTCTCCCGTGATGAAAATGACATCTCTTTTAGGCGTGTTGTCCAGTAGGTGCTGTAGATCCTCATAGAACTGCTCTACTTCAGCTTCTTCAGCATCTGTGGTTGGGGCATATATTTGGATCACTGTGATGTTAGATGGCTTGCCCTGAATTCAAATTGAGATCATTCTATCGTTTTTTGGATTGTATCCAAGCATTGCTTTAGCCACTTTACTATTAATTATGAAGGCTACTCCATTTCTTCTGTGGCCCTCTTGTCCACAGTAGTAGATCTGGTGGTCATTTGATGTGACGTGGCCCATTCCAGTCCATTTCAGTTCACTGACGCCCCAAATGTCTATCTTTAACCTTGACATCTCACTAATAACCACATCCAATTTGCCCTGGCTCATAGATCTTACATTCCAGGTTCCAATGGTGTGTTGATCCTTAGAACATCGGATTCGCCGTTCACCACCAGCACCGTCGGCCGCTAGCTGTCCTTTCGGCTTTGAGCTAGCTGCGTCATCATTTCTGGGGCTAGTTGAACTCATCCTCTGTTCCTCCCCAGTAGCATTTTGACCATCTTCCGACCTGGGGGTCTCATCTTCCGATGGTATACCAACATATCTCTGGTTGTACTGATCCATTTAGTTTTCACGGCAAGAATACTGGTGTGGGTCACCATTACCTTCCCCAGGGATCGCATTTAGTCTGACCTCTCTGTCATGACCTTCCCGTCTTGGGTGGCCCTCCACGGTTTAGCTCATGGCATCATTGAGGTGCTCAAGCTCCAGCACCATGACAAGGTAACGATCCTTTGCTGAAGCATTGTTATTGACAAAAGGAAAATGAGTAAACATGTAGTTTATAGCATTGCACTTTACATTCTAAATTACTATATAATTATTTCGGGGCTTAAATATTTATCTTTCAGTGCAGAATTTGCAGACTTATAGACTCAAAGGCTTTATGGGGAAGGCCTTGTGGTATGTGGTTGCTTTCCAAGTGCTTAACCACTAGTAGCAATATTAACGACAAAGGTTTTATGGTTTATTGTTACATTTTCCTGATGATGTGCAATTCAAGGAGATTAATCTCTGAAGTGATCAGAGTGATGCTACATAAAACTTTCCCTTGATTGTCAAATCAACTTTTACCTATGCTATTATCATAGCAGTGAGTGGTAAACAATTTATCATAGTATAAACCTTTTAGGAGAACCTCTTTCATCCCAGTCCATCCATTTATCACAATTGGTTAAGATCTAGTGCTAATCGATAACACCAGTTTCTAGTTCAATGTATTAGCATAATGTTTGAATTGCTGGAAAGGATCAGATTGAGATATATTCTGAAGAAGCTTTGCTCTTAAGATTCCCTCCTCCCCCTTCAAATCATAATTGGGGCTTAATATATCAAAATAATGTTTTTCTGCAGCAGCTCCAAATCCTGCTTCAGAACTTTGGATTCCATACTTAAATAACTAAATGTTTTCTATACTGAATCTACTGGTAATCTACTTCTGTTCTCTGATGCAAGAAATAAAAAGCTATAGCATCTCACTAGCTCCCTAATGTTCATCCAGACACTCTAATTTCTGGAATGAGCATGCTGTATAAAAACCAGAGCAGACCGCTATTACTATTATTATTATTATTATTATTATTAT
The DNA here is from genome assembly GCF_035149785.1 of Candoia aspera. NCBI lineage: Eukaryota > Metazoa > Chordata > Lepidosauria > Squamata > Candoiidae > Candoia > Candoia aspera. Next base: position 159,226,617 of record NC_086153.1, read on the forward strand.
TATTATTATTATTATTAATTTTCTGAAAAGCATGGTGCCATTGAGCTTTCTTAGTCCAGATGTGAGACTGCCTGAAGTCTTCCAGAAATCTTCCAGAAAATCAGGAGTGGGGCAGGCAAGTGTTTTAGTCTTCTGTCCCTGCTTGCTGCTTTGAGACTGCTGTAGGTGGATAGATAGATGTAAGTGTGTGTTTGCGTGCACACGTGTGTGTTTATATGCATATGAATTTGTGCTTGCTTATGTGACTGTATGTGTCCTTGCTCCACCATCTAACACCAGAAGCAACTCATGGAGCCAAAACATCATTTTCACCTTGAATATATGACAGCCAAAGTTTTGAAGAATGCCATCAACTTCCCCATCAATTTTTTTTTCTCCAGGTTAAATATGCTCAATATTTGTTTCTATACTCCTGACTATGTTTGCTGTTCCAACTGTACTCATTCAACTGTATTTATAAGAAGGATTTAGACCATGTCAGCTGAAGGATTAGTCATAATTGCCACTTCTCATATCTCAGAAAATATTATCCTATTATTGCAACCTAAAAGCACATTTTTAACATATCAGACTGCTGAATCATGTTAGCTTATGAGCGACCACAATTTCAGAGTTGTGTTTGAGACATACTATTTCCAAGCTACAGATCTGTCCTAAACTTGCCCGCTTCGATTTTTGTTGTGTTACAGAATTTGAATTTGCACTTGGTTAAATTGCACTTGGTTATTTTCTGCATTTGCTACATTCTATGTCTAGAATTGCCAACTACCTTGGCTCCATTTCCCATTTTTTATATCTAGCTATGCTCCTATCTTGTGTTCCTCTGATCTTTCCTGAAATCCAAGCTACATGTTAGACCATGAATAAAAACTGGAGAAGTACTCATGGTGCAACGTTCTCAGAGAAAGTAGCTTTTTCTCTAAAAACGTTGGGCTCACATAAATAAAAAGGCATGTTTCTCTCCATTGGTTGTATGAATTTGATTATGCTGATCTTTAGTCTTCCATAAGGTCAAGCTTCAATATTATTTACTTCGTTTCCCCAAAGTTCCCATTTTGGGGAAGATTTTCATTATTAAGATCAGATTAATAAGCATTTTTATTCCACACAAACCTCTTCTGGGGTATATGTATCCCTTAAAATTTTATATTATTGGATAAAATCATTTAATGCAATTGTTTCAAAAGCCAAGCACAGTTGTGTGAGAATGAGTCTGCAGCTGTGACACACTGCAAGGTCAAATGACATACCAAAGTGTTAATGCAGTTTTAAAATCATGAAACTCACAATTACGATGAAGACAACTGCACTTGTAAAACTTCTGACATATTCAGGCTAAGACTGCACTTCTCATGACTGTTCTGTGCCACCAGAAATAATGAAGAAATAGAAGCATAGCTGAAACTAGATAAAACAAACCAGCTCTTCAAAACATTTTATAATGCAGAATGCTCTTGCTTAAAATTCCAACCACCCCATTCCACTTTTCTATTTTCTTCTCTGATCAGCATTCCCCACCTGCTGCGTATGCTTATCTCTCACTGGAATGAGTCTTGGAGTGTGATGGGACAGGTGCATCAGTGCCCAGTTCCAGCTACAATAAAATCTTGGATTTACTTTGATTTTTATAGGTAGCCCACACTTTCATCTCATTACTTAAAAACTGGCATGTTGCATGAGGTAAGAAATGAGACCGTGAGATGGTGTTCTTTATTTTTTTATTTTTTAAATTCTTCTTCCAGCCTCTCTTTCTGGGATATTTCATTCTATTCCTTCTCCTTCCTGGCTTTTTCACTTTTTTTTTTTGTCTTCTATTCAGCATTCTGTGGAGAGTGAACACACTCAGATCTCAAAGGACTGCTTCTGAGGAAGGGGTTTGCTTTGCTTTGCTTTGTTTTGCTTTGTCTGATCTGTAAAATTTGCTGGTAAAGTTAGCTTAGGTATATAATTGAAATTTTTGTGTACAATTTTGACAGTTTAGCTACTTAACTAAGAGCACTTGAAAAATTAAGACTGAGCTATTGTAGGCCTGAGTGAGGTGTTTTTGTTTTTGTTTTTGTTTTGAGGAAAACAGTGTTTCCTTGTCCCAATTAGCCTTGCAATTTCTTTAGTTTTATTATTAGTTGGTAAGAAAAGCAAAACAGAATGTGGGATATTCTGGATAAAAGAGGAATAATTGGGAAGCATTTATAAACACAGAGTGGGTCATTGATGTCCATGCTCCTTGGGTGAGTAAAAATCCATTTCCAATTGTCTAAAATTCAAGCTTTGCTCCAGAATCAGAACATAGCCCTGTTCCAGAATTATGCAAATTAATCTCTGGATTTCCTTGAAGCTTGGAGCTATCCAGGGTCCTGCAAATCTAGCTTGATCCTGTCTCCTACCTGCCCGGTTAAGCCATCCTTTGTTGGCTTTTACCATCAGGGTAAGACAAACCACACACAGTTATTTTATTGTTATTATTTTACACAGATAAAAAAAAGTGTAATCCCTTCACTTATTTGGGAGAAAATAAAGATACTTCTGATGCTAACAGACAGGTGTAAGATGGTTTATTTATTACAGGCAATTTCACTTCAGATAATATCATGCACAAATTTTCCTTCTATATTAGATAGCTCCAACTGCTCAGTGAAGATGGCAAATATAACTCCAAGAGGTAAAATTTGCCTCAGTCTTTTTTGGGAAGAGGACATATGTCCCACCTTGAGCTTGTGAAGAGCAGAGTGAGGGAACAGGATTCCAGCTCAAGCTTGATAGAAATGTACTTGTTTTTTTTATTATTATTAAAACTATTAAAATTATTAATTGTTGAGCTCCTGAATGAAACATTTGATATACTGTACATCCATCAAATTCATTTAAAATAGAATACTGAATGAGTTCAACGGTCCAGTCCTAGGTCACTGAAGGAACTTCGGGATGGTTTAGTCAAATTTCTGTACATTATCCTGAAGAATCAGTAAATAATAGATGACTGAAGGAGGGCAAATGTTCTCCCTATTTTCACACTGGGGGAAAAGTCAGACTCTAATGCATGAGAAAATCCTAGAATCAACTATAGAGTAGTATATCCATAAAAACCTTGCCATACAGTGATTACTAGAAATCAGCATGGATTTGTCAGACAGGTGTCAGATGATTTTAAAAAAAAAAAATGTAATTTAATTTAATTTAATTTTGTAAGACTTTTCAACTGGTTACCTTTAAAAGCTTGGTTTAAATTCTGGTTCAAGCTAAACACAATTTATGGCTGCTCTGCGTTTTCAACCTATGCCACCTGTGAGCTGCCACTTGTGGTTAAAGCGCTTCAATATTTATTGATTATTGATATTATTTATGAGTTTATTGAATTTTGAACTGTTTTATTGTGAACCTCCCAGGGTCCCCCATGTGGGGGAGATGGGCGGTGATAAAAATATGACAAATAAATAAATAAAAATTCATATGAGTCAGCTGGTCTTGTCTAATATGCCAGGCAGACACACCCAGTATGCTTTTCTGTTACCATAATGATAACTGCAACATCAGTTACAGATCTGATGTGGCATTTTTCACCACTGATGATTGAAATACGCCTTTGAACTGCCTGTAATTTGCTGTTTAAAAGTGAGAGAAGAGCAGGCACATTTGGAATTTGTTTATGGATCTTTCAGTTGGCAAGAGCTAGTGTAGCTTGAGGGGTAGCAACTCTAGATGACTCTACTCCATTTCCAAGGGGCTAGGTGCTGTTGTACCTAATGTGCTATACCAAAGACAGATAGACAGACAGCAACTTTATTTTGGTCACTGACCAAGCTATACCACAGTGTGTTGTGGTAATATAATAGCTGACTATAACTGGATGTCAACCCACGGCTTTTTTTGTCTATTATTCTGAAGGAAAGAAACCTGCCACTAATATGTCTGGGTTAAGTGGAATCTACAATATATAATTAGCAAGCACCCATAATAGTTCAACAATGGTTAATTTATTACCTGAGTTTTCACAGGCAAATCTACTTTTTAATATGCAGGAGTGATATGGTGCAAAGGTGGTACTCTTGAGTCAGGTACGTAAGCATTTTCTTTTGTCCTGCATGTCACAGGTTGAGTTTTGGATGGTGAGTAAGGAATTGTTTCATTCCCTCAAGAGTGTGTTCATCGCTCAAAAGTAGAACTCAGTTTTACAAACCTAAAGCCTTAATTCTCACTATTCCTGATCCCTATGGTTCTCTTACCCTGCTTCCTAAGCCTCAGCCTTATTCTTATTATCCCACTAACTTATTTATTTATTTATTTAGTTATTTGTATTTCAAATTTCGTCACCGCCCATCTCCCTCAAAATAGACAGAGTGCTTAGTACTTTTCTTCAGCTTTGTGTATTGAACTCATATGCTTCTTTCCTTCTCCACCTTTCTGTTTGGGCATGCAAACAACTGCCTAAAAATCAAGCTATTACACAGACTTTGCTGAAATGTGTGGCTGGGTCTTTTGAGAGCTGCTGTGCTCAATCCAGCCTCTCTATTATCCTCCACTTTCAGCCCCATTTTTCCCACAGTCTCTTATTTTATCAGCTTTTTGCTAGTGCTCTTTTCTAGTTCCTGGATATTCCTTTTCTGGCTTACTACTGGGTGAGTCACTTGGAAGCAAGCTCCAACTTTCTGCAGGACCATTGCTTCTTTACTTGTGGCTTATTTTATTTCAAGAATGTTTTTTCTTTCCTCCTGGCTGCCCAAAGCTGTTTCTGCTTGTCCTTCTCAGGCCCTTGATGGCCCAGCTACTTTGCTGCCCCACACTGTTGTCTTTCTTGGATTCAGGTCTGCCTTCTTTCTAATGAGACTGTAGTCTCCATCTATACATACACATGCCAGCTCCAGCAGGACATCCCACCTCATCCTGCTTCTGTTGGAGATCTTTAGATTACTAGCTGTCTGGCAGGAAGGCAGAGAAAGTACAGAGAGAGCAGAAAATACTGCTGCTTCTAGATCTTATCTAACCAGGAAGGATTTGATCATCCAGAAGCTTCTTAATAGCTTCCATCCAAGTAAACCAGAAGATGGGAAGAAGGATTGCTCTTTCCAATCTTTTTCAGCCATATTCTTCTATAGACATACATGGGAAGGAAAAGTCCACATCTTCCAGGCTTTTCTATGCAAGCTTCCTTCCACACTGTACTTATACCTTTAATGAAGAATACAGGTATGTCTGATCTGACCATCCTTTTTTCATACTAGACAGATTTGCATAAGCAGGTTCTAGACACATAAATATTTATATACAAAACCTCAGTTCTCATGAAAGACTTTATACACTGTGGGGAAAGGCTCATAGGCCAAGACTGCATGGATAACTTTTGCACCCAGCTGTGTATGAATCATGTGTGCCCATAGACAATTTATTATATAAATTACATTAAATGTTCAAATTGGTTGCCATTTTCTTCTAAACACTTATTTACTCATTTGATGCATGACCTTTGAACATACGTAAGTACACTAACATTTTCTCTGATGTTTACAAATTCTAATCTGCTGGTCTCCTTTAGATTCTCTGTTGACTTATGGGACCTGATTTTTGGTATACCCTTTGTGAATGTGTGTGTTATATATACACATGCACATGCATGCACACACACACACTGTAATTATAATGATAAGTGCAATATGTCTATGGGTGAATATTTGGTTAGTTTAATATACAATGTTAGGTTAAAAAGTTACTTTTTCCTGATCAAAAATGAATTGACAAACTCAGGATGACTGTAATTCTGAAGGCAAAACATGACAGCATTCTAATGATAGTGTAAGAAATAATTGGGCAACCCTTTTAAAAGATCAGGTTAATGCCAAAAATATATACATGAATCTGCATTTCAACAAATCTACATGTAGAGTTGAATTTAAAAAAGGATATTTTTAATGGCAAATTTGTCACACTCTCACTTTAGGGAGCTTGTGAGTGATTTCTTCAGAAGGAATGAATGCATAAGGGATGGCACTCTTTGTTGTCAGTGAGAATTCTGGTTGTGGATAAGGATATTATGAATGCTATATAAATTGCTCTGCAAAGTATCCTCCACTGAACAGGAACTAACGAGAGATGAATGAGCACATGTAATTGAACAACCGGGAAGAATAAGGGGTGGGGGTAGAGAAAACCCTGAAGAAGAGAAACAGAAATATTATCAAGAGGGAAAAATCATGATCATAACTTCTCCAAGTATGAGAAATATGCAGGAGGAAAAATAAATGGCAGAGACTGGGAAGCTTCTACTGAAATTTCTTGATGCTTAGGTCCATCTAGGAATATCACATGTCATGGCATTTTGCCTTTCCTTTCTATATTGCATAATATAAGAAAGGAAATAAAATATTATGTGACAAGCTAACAACTTTTTCTCTACCATGTCATCTCAGTTTCAAAGATGGAACAAAAGGTGTGCATAGCCCTTTTTCTAAGCCAAAATGAAGTATAAATTTGGGTATATATGGCAAGGTTCTTCAGGGGAATGGAGGTAGAAATGGGATATTTTCAACAATTCTTGTCTTCATTCTACACACAATAAGCTCCATTAGTCACTACAGAGAAAAAGGAGTTGGATGGATGAGAGACAGAAACCGAAAGGTCTCCTTTTCTTCTATTTTACTATTTTGGTGGTCCCATACTTACAGTGCCCTCTACTCGTTGTGCCTTTTACCCTTCTAATAAAAGAGATAACTCTGTCTACATAATTGGATGCATGTAGCCAGAGCCATCCTCTAAGGCAAATGAGAAATCATTTTATACCCATGGAAGTTCAACATGCCTAAAAACAGCTTCTGGGGATACGTGGGAATTGCATGGAAATAAATCATTTCTAAACCATAACATTTATGTTGGGGCATGGAATGATAAATTGGTGTGGACGCGGTGGCGCTGCGGGTTAAACCACTGAGCTTGCCGATCGGAAGGTCAGCGGTTCGAATCCGCGTGACGGGGTGAGCTCCCGTTGCTAGTCCCAGCTCCTGCTCACCTAGCAGTTCGAAAACATGCAAATGTGAGTAGATCAATAGGTACCGCTTCGGCGGGAAGGTAACGGCGTTCCGAGTCGTCATGCTGGCCACATGACCTGGAAAGTGTCTACGGACAACGCCGGCTCTAAGGCTTAGAAACGGAGATGAGCACCGCCCCCTAGAGTCGGACACGACTGGACTTTACATCAAGGGAAACCTTTACCTTACCTAAACCATAACATTTATGTTGGGGCATGGAATGATAAATTGGTGTGGACTAGAGAAGAAGTGAGAAATTCCTTTCCTATTTTTTTTTAAAAGCCAACCAGGAACCACTAACTGAGGGGTGGGGGAGATCCAGAGTCAAAATCCTGGAATTGGACGTTTTCATAGCTCTGTGCAGGCTTGTGATCCCTTTTCTCTTTCACTCCATCTCTCACTGTCTTTCTCGTATTATCATCTCTTGCCTTTCCAAGACACCCTTTTTGTCCTTCTCCTTCTGTCTTTGGATTCCTCTCCCTTTTCTCATCAACCCCACACAGAGAAAATCCAAGCTGCTCAATAACTCAGTGTAAAGGAATAGTAGCACTTCAGCATTCTCAGATGGGAGAGTTTGGATTTCTTTTGTCACCTTATTTTTGTTAGCCTGATCAGCAAAGATAACTGATCACCAAAGAGTGGAAGACAAAGCAGAATAAATGTCCATAATGCAAATATGCATTCCTTGGCAATGCAAGTGTTTACAAACCAATTGAAGGAAGTTGTGTTATATGTTGGGGAAAATGCCCTTAGAAACCAAAAGTGATTGGCTTTTCCTCCCCCCAAAGCCTACATTATAAGCTAGAAGATTCATAAATACTGCCACATTGCTTTTTAAAACTGATCCTACACTTAAAATGTCAGTTTAACAAAAAACTTCAACTCTATGCCTGCATCATAGCCTTTGCTTCCTTTGCACTTAGGTCTTGTTTAACAAAGCAGTATTTGCTGTAACAGCTCTCTTTTTTCATGCAAAGTACTGACTCTAATTGCAGAAATATGTCATTCCTTCCTCTACACCACATGGCATCAGTTAATGATGATGAATGAAAATAATAAAGCCCAAATCTTTTCGGTTTTTTACACTACAGTTCCTGCTATGTTGCTGGGATGTCCAGAGAAGATTCTACATGGAGGATGTCACAGAAGGCCAAAGATCTGGCTTCCTGATCCAGGCCAAATTATTTTAACAGGCAGTTTGGCCATGACTTGCAGAATGTCTTTGTGGCTGAGTTGTTATTATTATTGTTAACTCCCAAGAAGATGGGAGACACTTTGTGAAAAGCAACTTAGCTCAAAGCTAGAGTATGTATGTATGTATGTATGTATGTATGTATGTATGTATGTATGTAATTATTTAGGATTTTCAGACTTCATCCATTTGAGGCCGACCTGAGATGATCATGATCTCTGCTTCTTCAGTGCAGCTCTTTCAAGCCAGTTTGTGTCTTTTCTCCAGTGCCATGTAACAGAAAGATACACCAGCTAATCTGCACTGAAATTATTTTGTGCAGGAGCAAGACCATGGGAACCAAGGCACTCCCAGTCACCACAACCACTTCTACCTCCTTTCATTACTGACATGAAACTCCAATAAACTTAGAGTTCTCCTATCACATGCAGAACTCAATACTGCCTATTCATGTTTTTGGAAGTTTTTCTTTTTAGTTCATGAAAAGGGCTTAAGAGAGGAAAGTGGTTGTTCTTCAGATAAAACATATTCAGGGGAGGGGAGGGGAGGAGTCCAATGGTGAAGTCAGAGGTATCAGTTCAAATCAACTGTATTTAACATTTGTGTATTTAAGATCAGACTGGCAGACACTAACAGAGATGTCAGCCATGTTAGTCTGGGCATGCTCTTTCTTTGTGGTCCTGCTACACTCTGGTGCACTGTTACTAAGCAATGGAGATGAGGGGCAGAATAGGAGAAATAAATGTTTTTCATTGTATGTCTCAGGCAATGAAAGGTAAGTGAAGGAAAGAGGAGGGGTTTGTCCTTGGGACCACACTGGTGAGGAAAGGAAAGGAAGTGCTGCTCAGGGTCCCTCCTTGCGGGGGAGATGGGCGGCGATAAAAACATGATAGATAGATAGATAGATAGATAGATAGATAGATAGATAGATAGATAGATAGATAGATAGATAGATAGATAAAGTGGTCCAGAAGGGCAGAGCTACAAACTTGGCTCAAGAAAATTGTCCAATGCCTTCCCATTTTTTCCTGTAAATCTGACACTTTCCAAAATGATTCAGGGTGACTTTAGAACGCACATCCATCCAGAGTCATCATCTTCCCTCCCAGATGTTACGACATTTGCTTCTCTTATACTGACAATAAGCATCAGCCTCCCAAGTCAGATTAAAACCAAGGTTGCTCGCATTCTTGCTGCAGTTCAGAGAGTAGAGATGTCAATAAAATGGAACTAGCAGAGGCAAGTGTTGCTTCAACAGTAGAAAGAGAATGGCTCTAGGGAATCTTCTAACATCTTTTATCAACCCCGTGTCACACTGCTACCCTTATCTCTGAATAGGCCTAGAATACCTGGAGAGTTGTAGTGCCTCTGTCCCAACCTGACATCAGTAGATGTGCCATTAGTAGTTACTTTTTAGGGAAAGGATTTATGGTCCTACCCAGAACATCCACACACCCACGCTCACAAATGAGTCACAGAAAAGGTCCAAAAGGAAGCTCCATCAATCAACAGGAAATAAATGCTGCAAGGCATTTTATGTTGTTTCTTTGTTTTGCTTTTTTGTTCTGGATGGAACATTTTGTTTCCCTCTGGAAAGCCTCCCCCCATCCCAAACCCATATACCACAACTAGCAGAGACAGCAAGCTCTGCCACACCATCATCCATCCAATCCATCTGCAATTCATCTCCAGCATTCTTTACAAGTAGCATCTATTTCAACTTCACCATGCATGAACTCCAGTATAGGAATCTGTAGCTTTTAAGCAGCACCTTCAGCCAGTTGTTGCTCACCCTGAACTGTCCAATAAGTGAACCTGGAGGACATCAGCCAATCAGTATATATTCTTTTTACTTCAGGTTTGCTGTCAGGAGTTTGCTAGCTACTCAGTCCTAGGCTTCCAGTTCTCCATAAAACAAAAAAGAAGTAAAAACCAAAAATAAAACCAAACCAGCTTTCTGGTTACCATGGTACTATTCTACTAATCTTGTGAAGGGTTTTATCCCAGCAAATTCTGAGTGTAGCAAACCACAAAGATACACTCCAGAACTTTTCCCTGAGCTTGCTGAATGAAATTAAGCTGAGCAGATGGGACAGGCTGTCTTTTCCATTAGCGGAGAGGAGAGAGAGAGAGAGAGAGAGAGAGAGAATGACCTCTCTTGAACATGCATTTCATCTATAGCAGAAATATGAGACAGGAGAAAAATCTTTCACTTGCAAAAGTTATAAGGAATCAGACTTTTAGATATTTGAAATTGCTTAATGGTGGTTCCCTCTCAGCATTTGGGATGTGTGTCATAGAAGCATGGCTGGTCTAGTAAGTAGTCTGCAGCACCAAACAAATCTACACAAAAAATTGATGGCAAAGAAACAGGGAGGGGGGCGGTTAGCTAGCCTCACATGCACCTATATTGCTTTTTCCCCTGTCTTCCGGCTTTATATTTGGCCAAACAAGCATCACGCTATGGGAACAAAATTATCTATGAATTCAGACTTAATTTCTCATTTCTCAATTGCAAGCCTGTTTTCTGAATCTATCTCATAAAAAGTTTGATATAAACATTACAATAAAAAAGCATTCAAGAGTATTTATTCCTGTTACTTTTATTTATTACTTTTATCCATTATTCAAACTCTTTCAATCTTTCTGCTCTAACAGAATAAACCATTGGTTTTATGACTTACTTAAAGTATCTAAAAGAAAGCCATCTGTTTTCCAAAGATTAAGTCAATTTCTAAGTCCACAGACTTGTTTTGAGAATGCATAGTATGATCAAATGTATCTTTGTAGGGGTATCTCTGCAAAGGCAGCTCCTCCTCTTCCTTCTTGCTTGCAATTTATCTTTAGTGATAATTTATCCATAAAATTGCTTTCCCAGCTCAATATGGGCATCATGTTTGTCAACATGACAGAAATGTAGAAAATTGCATACATTTTCCCTGCTTTCTCATCCTCAGTACATAGGCCAGTCTTCCACAATCTAGTTTCTTCTAAATGTGTTGAAGCTACAACTCCCAAAATTCTAAGACAGGGTTTGTATGATAGGAATTCTGAAATCAGCAGGCCCAATATGTCTAAGGTATGCCAACTTGCAGAATGCTTCTGTAGACAAAGGGATTGATAAGCAAAACTCCTACCAACAATTTGAGAACGTAGAACACAAAAGCTATTCAAACATTTTGAGGGAACGGGCTATGGTTGAAAAAGGAAATAAAGAACAGGATAGGACAAAGGAGACTTCTCCAAAGCAGATGCCAAGCAACAGAACTGCAGCATTAAGAAATGGGGCAGGTACGTGAAAAGGAGAAGAAAGTAATGGAGATCTATTAGTACATCATAGGAAAGATAGATGAGCCAAACTCAGACAGAATCAAGACTATGGAGGCTGCAGATTTTCAGGATTGTTCCTTTTTTTTTCCTCTGACAAGGTGCTTCTGAAGAAAATCCATATTTCCCACAAGTCTGCCTATTTTTCAACATTTCTTTTTTAAAATGCAGTTTCCTATCATCTTCTGCTACTTAGAGTAGAATCAACTGATGTTTGAGAAAATGCTTGGTGAGTGCCTTCTGGTGGGTTCTTTCCTAGCTAATCCCCCCCTCCCCCCCAGTGGACTTCCTTGGCAGCAGCAGGAAGCAGGACTACAGTGAACACCAGGCAGTTGTCTCCCACTTTTTTGTAATGCTCCAGGACAATCTGGAAATGTCAGTGATGCCTGAAATGTCATCCAGTATTGACCAAAGGGTCAAGAGGAGCCAGATGTGTACTGATGCCAGGCCTGGAATGGGCTGGAAAAGGACATTCCTATTCAATGCCATGGCAATGAATCCAACATGTCCTTACCTGGAGAAGTATATTTATGGTTTTTATTAAATTAATAATTTGCCTTTCTTCTAGGAGCTTAAGGTGGTATACATAGAACTTCCTCCTCTTCCAATATGTCCTACAGCAGCAATTCTGTGATTGAGAATTGTATTGTGATAGTATTGAATACCTGCAACAACATAATGAAAAGCAGCCAGCACTGATTTTTTTAGATGCAGAGAAAGCTTTTGACAATTTGAATTGGTCCTTTATGTTTAAAGTGTTGGAAGACATGGGTTTTGGGGAAAATTTTATTCAAGGAGTTTAGTTGATATATACACCTCAACAGGCAGGCATTATTGTTAATGGTGATTTAACCAGACCATGCGAGGTACAGAAAGGGACAAGACAGGATGTCCTCCATTTCCTCTGCTTTTTATTTTAGTTTTGGAAGTATTGAGTAGAAACGTCAGACAAGATGAAAGAATAAAAGGTCTGGAAATTAAAAAAAGAAGTCTATAAGCTAAGGCCTTTTGCTGATGATTTAGTTTTGATTATACAAAAACCTCAGAGGGACATTGTACACTCGATGAAGAAACTAAAAGATTTTGGTGCATTCGCTGGTTTTAAAATAAATGAACAAAAACCGAAGATGTTGGTTAAAAATATGACTATACCGGATCAAGACATTTTGATGAATAAGACTGGTTTTAAAGTAGAGAAAAAGATTACATACCTGGGGGTTACACTGTCAAACATGAATGTTGTTCCAAAATAATTATGCTAAGGTTCGGAATGATGTTAAAACGATTTGTTGAGCTGGGATAAATTACAACTATCTTTGTTGGAAAGAATTTCTGTGATTAAGATGTACCTAGGATGTTGTTTCTACTTCAGACAATACTGATTTTGACAACTGATGTACCATTTAAGCAATGGCAAAAAGGTATTTCTCAGTTTATATGGCAAGGTAAAAAAAAAACAAGAATTAAGTACAAACTGTTGCAAGATGCCAAGGAAAAAGGGAGGTTAGGACTTGCGGATTTGAAATTATATTTTGATGCCTGTTGTTTGGAATGGATGAAAGAACGGGTGACTTAGAGTAACAAGAAGTCATTGGAGTTGGAAAGTCATAATTTGAGATTGGGTGGCACAGCTATTTGTGGTATGAAAAAGCTAAGGTTAATATAGACTTTAAAAATGCCGTATTGCGAGTTTGGAATAGATATAAAGCTAGACTGTCTCCTAAAGTTCCTTTATGGATGTCACCCCAAGAAGCCTTTTTTAGAAGAGAGATGACAGTGAAACCAACATGGTTAACTTATGCTACATTATTGACTTTTGTTGAAGGAGAACCTAAACTAAAAACAAAAGAAGAATTGGAAATGAAAGGCTACACTTGCCATTGGTTTACTTATATGCAATTGACAGAAAGATTTAATTTGGATAAGAAGACTTATAACTTTGCAAATGAGAAAACTCAGTTTGAACTGGACTTGTGTACTAATGATGAGCATGTTTTTGCTAAGATGTGTAAACTTTTATTGAAACTGAATATGGAAGATGACAATGTTAAAGACTGTATGATTGAATGAGCAAAGAATTTTGGATACAATATCATGCTTGATCAATGGGACAACACATGGAGTAAAGATTTGAAATTTACACTGAATTATAATCTGAAAGAGAATTTTTATAAGATGGTGTATCATTGGTACTTAACGCCTGATAAATTGTAGAAGATGTATAATGGAATTACAAATATATATTGGAAATGTTCTCAAGGTGAAGGTACTTTCTATCATCTCTGGTGGACTTGTAAGAAAGCTAAGATCTGTTGGGGTCAGATATGTACTTTAATTCAAAGGATTCTTAAGGTCAACATACAGTTGAAGCCAGAAGCCTTTTCTTTTAGGCTTGATGGATAAACAGTTTGAAAGGAACTTTGGGACTCTGTTTCTGTACATGATAACAGCAGCAAGACTTTTATAAGTACAAAAGTGGAAGGACTTACACATTCCTACAGTGGAAGAATGGATGGTGAAATTAATGGAGCTGGCAGAGGTGGTGAAAGTGACTGCATTGATTAAAGGAAATAATATGTTTAACTTTGTTTCTACTTGGAAACCACTTTTGAACTTTTTGCTTGAAACTGAAAAAGATGAAATTTTAATCTTGGGATCTGATGATTAAAAGATGAAGTTTTAATCTTGGAATCTGATGATTAGGATTACCTAAGAATATAGAAATAATGTGTTTTACAGATAAAATAGAGTAAGAAGTTAATGTATTTTTATGCTTGTATCTGTACTGAAGATAGCCAGAAATCACTCTTTTTTCTCTTTTGTTTCTGCATTTTTAAGTGTGTTCTTTTTTCATTATTTCTTCTTTCTTCAAGTTCTCTCTATTCTTGCATGTTTTACTTATATTCTGAAATTTAATAAAGTTTCTTATATATAAAAAAGAACATGTTGGCTGCATTCCCACAACAACCTAAACCCATGATAGGAAATCCTAATTGCTGTGTTCCTATAGCATCTTATATCCAAACAAATAAACCATAAACCATATTACAACTTTGTGATTCATGCAACATTCTAAGACAACAGTCAGGTTGCCCAAACACACTGACTTATGAACTACTGAATCCTATCTGAGTTACTGTATCGGGCACTCCAGAATTTGCTCATAGTCATTCAACCACAGAGTGAAGGATAGGTATCTTTCTATCACAGCAGCCTTGCATTTTTGGTCTCCAAGAACTCCTTCTCATGTCTTCCTCAGAGCCATAAGCCTGGTGGTAACAGTATTGGGGGCATGATATTAGCATAGCTACATGCTTGTCCCATGGTCAGTAAGTGGAGGAAGACTGGGGAAGGAAAAAAGGCTAGTTTCTGGGTTCTGCTGTGACAAAGTCATGACATTTGAAAGACATGAATCAGACTTTGACTCCACAGGTGCTGAGTTGTGGAGTCTCCATGACTGACCCCCACAGGGCTCCAAGTTTAGATGAATAAAACTTTATGAGCAGAACTCAAGTGAGTGATCTAACAGTTATTCAGATGGAATACCAGGAATCATTCAAAAGTTATGGTCAGCGTCAGCATAAGGATGAATAATATGTACCCAAGGAGTGATAAAAATTCACCCATGACATGAAGGAAAATACACGTACTCCAATTTTAGATGCATGGCTAATCATAGGTAAGGAAGTCCTTGCCACACTATCATCTATTATCAGAATTCCCAAAGCAGCTGGATGCTTTCTGAACTTTGACTCACAAAATCCCATCTGGTCACAGTGTGCCATATTTTTTATTATTTTATTTTTTGGTTTAGCTTCTAAATAGTTTCCCTCTGAAATGTGAGCATAAGGAGAGCATGCATGTGGGTTTAAAGCTATAGAAGGTATTGAACAAAAATGAAGCAAGTCTCTAAATGAGAAACTTCATTTTGAAATGCTTCTGCTATTTATCCACCAGAAGTTGAAGAATGGAGGGTGGTGATATTCACTGAAATTTATATGAGGTATCTTGCAACACATGTTAGCTATTGATTAGCATTACGTTCACACTACTTATTGATTTTTTTTTTCAAAAGTCATGTAAGAAAAAGAAGCTTACAGAAGACGAATCCCTCATATTTCAGAGTTGTCTTTTATTCTAGAGAATGTTCTGAGCCATTGAATAACCCATGAGTCTTCTCATATGTTGGATGATTTGAGTTCTAAATCTATTCACAGATTCTGTCTTCCTGAAGAGCACTATACTAAGGCCACTTTGAATGATCTTCACAAACAGCTTGGCTCGGAAAATCATACTTTTTTCTGGGAAGATGAGTTAAAATGGATACAACAAGCTAGGGTAAAATATACTTAGTGATTTTCTATTGAGATGAACAAGGAAGTGTCACACCTAGGCCCACCTTATTATTTTGCAACCTTTAATTTTTAAAATACTACAGTTTAGTTCCCAAGAGTCTACTACTATATCTGGAGACATTCTACACAAACAGTATGATTTTTCATAGTAGACTTTGAAATGAGATTGCAAACTGTATGGAGCTGTGGTTTGTTTAACTGTGGTTTCTTGAACAAAGCAGAACTGGCTGGGTTTGTACAAACTATTATGGCTTATCATAATATGTGAATCCATTTTCTGCCTGGTTGGCTTTTGGAGTTTCTGGCTGGGCATCTGCTCATATACCTCTGAACTCCTGAAATTCATATTACTTTCTGCTTCACGGGGTAGATTTCCACCCTGGCAGATTTAAGTCCAGATGTTCAATTAAATATCCAAACACACATTCACTGGTCCATTTAGTGTGTATGTGCAGGGAGGGGGGTTCCACCTTTGAAAATGGACAAGTAGACCTGCAATGCAAACTTGGGCAAGGTGTTTGCAAAACTCAAAAGGTTAATTAAAATACCCTCCGCTCTCAGGTGTTTTGATAGCACAAGGTGGATCAAACTGTACTTGGATGCTTCTAAAGAAAGTACTAGGGCCATGATCTTGTAAAACTATGGTATTTATTGGGGGTCTTTTGTGCTCATTTCAGCCACTCTGCCCCTAGTCTATGTGAAACAAAGATGCTTTGTACAAATCAGCAAATGGTTGCCTTTGCTGTCTATTTCCAGAGATGACTGAGGTCAGTGATAGGTAAGGATGCTTGCCACTTTCTCAGGATCACAAACAATACACAAAGAACCTATGTCAGAATATATCTTGAGTGGTTTACTCATGCATAGGAATGTGTCAGCCCTATAAGGTAGATCAGACTAAGAAACCAATGCCATATAGGTCTAAAGTTACTTTTATTGGAACAGCTATAGCAACAGAATCTTGAAAGTCTGAATCTGCTTTCCCCTCCCTCTGTTTTCATGTGAACTAGGCAGGGGCTTGTCAGAGACATTTTCTCAAGTTATTTTCTTGGCCTGGGCTCAAGCCCCCCTTTTCTTGACTATTGCTTTGGTAGTGATTCTTCCTCTTGTCCTTCAAGGCTATTCCCTATGCCCTCTACAGAATGTGAGGGGAGGAGGTTATTATCCTCATCTACATACTTTAACTGAAACATTTATGGTAGATGTTTGGCAAAAAGCCATAGTAACAGAATCTTGCAAGTCTGAATGTGCTTCCCCCCTGCCTCACTTAATTTTCATGTGAACTCAGGAAGGACCTGAGACATTTCTCAAATTAGTTTCTTGGAATGGACTTAAGCCCTGCTAGTCTGACTGTTGTCTTGTTGGTAATAGCTCCTCCTCCTGTCCTTCAAGGCCATTCCCTCTGCCCTCTACAGAACATCAAGTTTTGTTCCTCTTAATCATGTGATTTCACCAGTATAACATAATGAAAGCTACCACCTGAATATTCTCTCTCTCTCTTTCTCTCTGTGTGTATTTTGTTTTGTTTTTGTTTTATATATACTCCATAGCCTATTCACAGAGAAGCCATTTTCTATGTCTTTGCCTTAATCCTCTGTGCACTTGTAGAAGCTTGTTCTGATCCTTAGTTACCGCTAAGTAGAGTTTTTCTGCAGTAGCTGTGTTTCTCTCTGGGTTCTTGGATTAAATTTCCTGACCAGGGGTTCCAGACTTGTTTTAAACTGTACTGTAGCCTGAAAAAATTTGAGCTGCCCCCCCTACTTTAGACCTATACAGCAAGGTAAGTATAAACATTCCACTGCATTTAAAGGAAAACATTTAATGTCATCTTTTTCCTTAATTCAAGGCAAATACAGGTGATAAGTAATGATAGGATTCTGGCAGCTAAAAAAATACAGAATATGTAACTGACTATACAAGTTTGGTAAGAGCTTTATTTTTTAAGTTTCCCTCATTTTTCTTTGTTTTTGTGATGTCTCTTAAACCAAGCTTTAGTTGAGCCACCATAGGCTACGTGGGATTAAAAAAACCAAACAGATATATTTACGTTCCTTTTAAAAATTGGACAATTGGTTGAGTTCTTCCTGGAAATCTATAAAAAGCACATCTGATTGAATTGGACATATGGGGATGGCATGTTTGAGTCGTGCTTGTTTAGCAAGTGTTCCTATAGATGTAGAGCAATATGAAGTACCTCATAATAAAGATGGGTGTTAAAACAAACTGATAATAGTGAAGTCTTGCAAAGCATGATGTGAAGCTGCCCTGGTGTATGTCTAATGGCTTTGATGTACCTCTGTATATGTGTACATGTGTGTATGAATGTGTGTGTTCTATCTTTTTTTCAAAGGTTCTTCTAGGCCCTATATTAGAACAAATGTGTATATTCGTGTGTGTGTTTGTGTATTGCAACTAGCAGTTTGGTTTCCACCTTCCAAGATGTAAGGCATAAATTCTGGTGTAAAAAAACCAAAGCCATATGTAATTACTTCTACAGATCATGCTCAATATTAAGTACAAATTTTAGCACTATTTATATAATGCAGTGGGAATTAATCTAAAATCAACTACTCATAATGGTGTGAAACAATCTCAGCCTCAAATTTAGTTGGTTGCTGTCATGTTTCTTGACAGTAACTAGGAAGTTTGGAGTTTCAATGACTACTCATTCTAATTTTTAATGGCATGCTCTTTTAAATTGTTCAAAAGGAAAGCACTCTTAAAATTTTCAAGGCAGTTTGAGAAGATGAGTTATCTCTTGTAGATGTATGAAGAGCTCCACAGGAAACCAGCATTTGTTCAGAATGTCTGAAATTGAAATAGTTCATAAATTTGATTAGCAGCTGGCTTACCCTGACATTTAGAGGAAACATCAGACGCAAAACTTTAACTAAATGAGAATTTTTAAATAAGCAAAAGAGCCTTAATGCAATCCAGTGCATAATTCTATGAGAATAAGTCATATTCTCAATAATTTCATTGTTGAATGTGTGAATGGAATTGGGCTAAACTGCTGCAGGCATATTGTTTGCAATTGTTTTCTGAAATCTCACCATACATGATTTCTTATTTCAATTTTTTATGGAAATTTTGATTCCCCTCCCATAACACAGAGCTGCTGTTCCCTTGGGTTTTGTTCATTATTTATATTCCTCTCTGATTTTATCATTTTATTTAGTTCTTTCATTTTCAGTTTTGCAGACCTTTATAGATGTGTGAAAAACTAAAGTGTCAGATTCCTTCTGACTCTTACCCTACTATTCTCATATAAAGCCGTCTATCAAAATTGTTCAGATGGCATTTGACTAACCTTATTTTCAACTACCAAATTTATAGGAGAATCAACTCTCATATAAGTTTTAATTTTACAACTATATCAACCAGTAACTACTACAGATATTATTCAAGTTAACCACTATCCTCTGATATTATTTGTTGGCTCCTCAGTTTCTGTGCTAAGTATGTCATCAGGAAGAGAGATATAAATAGAGATATTTCTGTGCAGATGTAATCTCATGAAGTGTTTTTATGCCCTTCTCTAGAAACAGAAATGAAAAAAAAAGGAAGAACTATCTATTAACTCACCTATCACACTAGCAAAGGTGACAAAGATATTTTATCATATGCTTTTGATTACAGGAACTGAAAAGTCCTGACTTCTCCTCAAGGGGACCAAGAATGAACAGGCAAAATGACTTCCCATTACTGCCACTGCTTTTTACCTCTTGTGCCCATTCCAGAATTTTCCAACTATCCACGAACTGGACTTTTGTGCCCTTTCATCTCTCCTGCCCTTCTTCAAGCAGAGAGGGAGAAAATTCCTCATAGCATTCAGCACCAAATGACCCTACCCTCTGAACTCTGCAAGCCTACAGTACAGATACACACAGATGAAGACTGCCAACATACAGTAGAAACATCTTTTTTTAGTTTTTAATGAAATAAATCTGTTTTCATTTAGATTTTGGTTCATGTTGATAATGTAGACAGAGTAAACAGTTGAGTTTCCCTCAGGTTGAGCTTAATTCCTGGTAAGTACACAGAGACATGTTGTTCTCTAGGCAATTTTACAGATATGGTTTGCCATTGCCTCCTTTTGGTATATAATTTGACTTTCTAGTCTAGCCTAAAGCCCTGGAATTCCCTGGTGGGTCTCCCATCCAAATATTAGCCGGTCCAACTTGCCTAGCATTTTTGAGGTCAGGTACAGTAAGTCAGCTGAGTAAGGCCATGTGTGGTAACGGTGAATATATGAATATATGAATATATATTCATGTGGTTTTCTTGGCAGCAGTACAGAAGTAGTTTGCCATTGCATTCTTTTTTGGGATTATTTTTTTCAACTTCTTTGTCTGCCAACCCTGAGATTTTCTGATAATTTCCCATCCAGGTTCTAGCCAGGTCTGACCTTGCTAGCTTTGTCAGGATTTGCAAAGGTTCTTAGATGTTGCTGCTGGCTATGACTGTTGACAATGAAGCACCTTCTTTTCAGGGCCTACGCTCATGTTTTTGTGGTTCTGCTTTTTGATGAAAAGAAACCATGCCCCAGATGGCCTCCAGAAGGAAAAGAACCAACAAATACTTCAAGCGTAACAATAGAGTTTCTTGCTACTGGTAAGCTCAAGTATCTTTACATCAAATAAATGAAAATTATATCATTAAAATTCTTCTCTAATATTTTCTGTTAAATGTTTGTCTGGTCTTTGTGCCAACAGTAAGGTTCTAGAAATATTTCTGATTAACTGAAACAACTTTGGAAGTAAGCATGTATTGCATACTTTTCCAAGTAGAGACATTTTGCTTCTGTTCCCTCAATTTGTTTGTTCATTTATTACTTAAACTATACTTAGCTCCTGGTTCTACTTAAAAATGACTCAATGTCTTTTCAAATTTACAGAGCATAGATTTGGGGAAAATACTTATTTTAGGAAAAGCATTTTGCTAAACTAATAACACACTGATTATCAGGCAAAAAAGCAAAACACACCAATCTACACACTATGCCGTAATTATTTTTCCCAAGATTGATAGAAATCCCTATTTCTACTACTGTTATGAATCCGATCCGGTTGTGCCATGCTGGACATAGGATTCATAAGGAAGTAAACGTACACCTAACAGCACACTCAAGAAATGAGTTATGCCTATCTCATGACCCGTCAAAAACACACCCATGAAAATTTGCTCATGATGGCACTCAAGTTCAGCAGCTGGACAGCTGGTTTATGCAGCTGTTAAAGTTGCCCATATGGATGTCAATGTCAGCTCTTATTCTGGATTAATTTCTAAAAGAGGAGAAAGTGAAATGCTCCACATGATACATGACACAAAACAATACTGACTAAATGGTCAGTTTCATAATAAACTCTGACACCACCATATTTCACAGTGCCATCCAGTGTTCATTGAGGTATTCCCATAATACAAGTACATTACTAACGACATCTCTGTTAGAAAAAAATTAGTTTCTACAAACTAGCATAGATGGCATTTGTATCTGCATTTTTAAATAATGCAGAAAAAAGAGAAAAGATGGAAAGGAAGGAAGGGAAGAAGACTTTTGTAATTACAGCCAATACTTTTAATGAATCATTTCACTTATGCTCAGATATCATGTTATACAAAACAATTAAACTTTTATGACCAGGGAATTAAATAATAAATTTAAAAGCTTTTGAGAATGTTCAGCTTGGAACAAGATAAATTATGAAATTTTTAAAAATAAAAATAAATAGCTCTTATTAAATAATTCCCTTAGCTTCCAATCTGTATTTAGACACAATTCAAAATCATTGTTATGAATTATAAACACAGTTTGCTCCTATGCTGTCTCAAAACCATATCCTCCCTTATAAACCTGAAATGGAAAAATTTAAAGACTGAATGATTGAATGATGCAGAATTTAGTAGGTTGGATCCATATTTGGTGGTAATGTTGTAAAGTTCAAACAAGTTTCAAGAAATGATTTAAAATAGAATGAATTTTAAAAGTTGAATTTCATTTCCAAGGAGCTATTTTTAAATTAAATATTACTAAGCCTTGCATTCTCACAAAATATCCTGAATTAGCTTGATATGTGAAAACTGCTGCAAGAATACTCTATGCATCTTTGGAAAGGTATGCACAGCTCCTTACGCAGCAGAATGGATAATAAAGATCTGGGAGCATGCCCGGATGTCCAAAATAATGCCCTGTTTCAAAAGTAAATCTGACACAAATGAATTCATGTCGGAAATCATTTTTGGATTAACGCTCTTTCTATAGGCTTGTACTACATAAAAATAATGGGTTTCTCTTTACATACTGTAGAGTCTTTAACTGCTTGCATAGAAATTACTCTTAATCTCAGATTTTTTGCATAGACAAAACTCTTAATCTCATTTTATGGTTTATACTATGTTAGCTGTTGTTGTTGATAATCAAATATTACTTGGATTTTAACAATGATTTGTAGCTTTTAAGGTGATATAGTACATTTAATTACTCTAATGAAATATTAGAAATTTTAACCTAATTCTACAGTGCTAGTAAATTCTGTTGAGCTTTTCTCTTTTTTGCCTCTTTTTGCTTCCCCCCCCCCTTTTTATGTGTGTCTTTTTTCCTTTTCCCTTTCTTAAAAATACTCAGTAAAAAAAAATATAAACAATATAAACAAAGTGGATAGAGATTCAACATGGAGATTGTGGAACTGTGATTTCCTGCATAGCGGTTTTTGAAGATCAGAACTTTCTTTCTTTCTTTCTTTCTTTCTTTCTTTCTTTCTTTCTTTCTTTCTTTCTTTCTTTCTTTCTGTTTTAATATAGGGCTTATGCTACAGTTTTTGTGGTATTTCTTCCATCAGAGAGATCTCTGATGGCTGCAGAAAAGGGTTTTGAGGGTTGCATGTGATCCTGAGATGGCTTTCCCTTTCTTTAAAGGAGCAAAATCGAGGAAGGACAGCTGCTTGCTACATATTTAACATATTGGGTAGTTTGCCCCTAGGATTAAATAGAACATAGAAGTCTGTGATAATCCCTCATGCTTATACAGAAAGAGAAAGAGAGAGGCACTATATAAGATGCAAGTGTAAACACTTGTACTGCTGCACAATGCTACAAATTTTATCTAATCAGTCATCATTTTAAGCTCTGGAGAATTCAGTGAGCAGAACAATGTGGTGACAATTTAGTCCTTTCTTTCCTTTCTTTCACTTAATTAAAAAAAATAAGTGAAAGAAAGTAAATCTTCTGTTTGGTCTAGATTCAGGTCAAGACATTTCCCTAATTTACTAGTCATTAAAAAGATATTTTTATATCCAGCCTGTAATATTATCCTCTTCAATGATTGTAATAGTTCCAGCAGAATTCCAGACTAGGGAATAAAGGCTGGGAAGCTGAACAGCAATTATTATACTTTAAATAATTCTACAAATGTAGAACCCCTGTTAAATGATTTATCATCTTTGATCCCATCACAGACCCAGCACAGGAATATTTTGCCTAGAATGATGTTTTCGTTTCAGACAATACCGTTTTTGACAACTGATGCACCATTTAAAACAGTGGCAAAAGGATATATCTAAATTTCTGTGGCAGGGGAAAAAAATCATGAGTTAAATATAAGTTGTTACAAGATGCAAAGGAAAAAGGAGGATTGGGTCTACCTGATTTGAAATTGTATTTTGCAGCTTGCTGTTTGGTTTGGATGAAAGAGTGGGTGTTGCTGAGAAATAGAAGTCTCTTGGAGTTAGATGGACACAACCTAAGATTTGGGTGGCATGGATATTTGTGGTATTGCAAAGTCAAGGTTAATGTGGATTTTAAAAATCATTATGTTAGACTTGCCGTATTGAGAATATGTAATAGATACAAACCCAGGTTGTGCCTGAACGCACCTTTGTGGCTGTCAGCACAAGAAGCATTTTATAGACAAGAAATAACAGGCAAACACAAATGGCTAACTTATTGTGAGATACTAGAATTCTGTCAAGGGGAATGTAAAATAAAATCAAGAGAAAAACTGGTGCAGAGGGATATAGTCACCACTGGTTTTCTTATCTAGAGTTATTAGAAAGATTCAGAGTAGACAAAAGAGTTTATGGTTTTGAACATTGTAAGACTGAGTTATGTACAAATGATGAACATGTAATTGCTAAAATGTATAAACTTTTATTGAAATTTGAATCAAGAAGAACAAGTGAAAGAATGCATGATAAAGTGGGCTAAACATATTGGTTATAACATACAGATGGAACAATGGGAAAATATGTGGTTGAAAGGATTAAAATTTACATTATGTTATAACCTTAAAGAGATTTTTTATAAAATGAAGTATGGTTGGTATATGTCACCAGAGAAATTGTGTAGAATGTACAAAGGCACTTCAAATTTATGCTGGAAATGCAAACAACAAGAAGGGACATTTTATTATGCTTTGTGGATGTGTAAAAAAGCTAGAACATTTTGGATTCAAATATATACACTAATTCAGAGGATTTTAAAGATTAATATACACTTGACACCAGAGGTCTCTCTTTTGGGATTGGTGGACAAACAGTTGGAAAAAGTCATGGAACTTTGTCTTTGTATATGATAACTGCAGCAAGAATATTGTATGCACAAAGATGGAAAGATTCAGCATTACCCACAATGGAGGAATGGTTGATGAAGATGATGGAACTCGCTGAGATGGCCAAATTGACTTCTTTGATCAGAGAAAAGACAATGCCTACATTTATTGCTGACTGGAAACCCGTTATGGACTTTTTGCATAAAACAGAAAAGAAATGAACTTATGATTTATGATTTTGATGATTAGACAGGGAAGATTATAGAAGGAAGAGAGTCATAATGTAACCTTAGAGTAAGAAGTAAATTTATAATTGTACTTATAACCGCTGTAAAGAAGATTGGAAGCCACTTCTTTGTATATTTTTTCTTTCTTTTCTATTTTTCTTTTCCTTTTTTTCCTTTCATGCACTTTTAGTGTTCTTTCTAATTCCTTTATTTTTATTTTCTTCTTATTTTATATTAGTGTGTGTATGTGTGTGTGTGTGTGTATGTGTGTGTATATATATATATACACACACACACAAACATACACACACACACAAACAGATACAGCAAAGGTTTGGTCATGACAACTTTTCTTTATTTTCTTTGATTGCTTTCCTTTGTTGTGAGCTTTACTTCAGCATTACCCACAATGGAGGAATTTTTTCAAATTCAAATTAATTTAACAATGACAGCCAATTCAACCTTTAGGTAATTTAACCACCTGATGTGATTATCAATTGTACTAACAAGGGAAAAATCAGATATGCTGCACCGCAAAATTGTAGTTTGAACAATTTTATTCTATCTTTAAAATTAAAGTGCTGTAAAGAAGATAAGAGCTTGTGGGCATCCACAAGTAGTCAATAATATGTCACATCTCCCTGGGGCACCCATGGGCTGTCTATCCCACCTAAATGTAATTGAAATTAACATAACAAAATTGGAGGGTGGTAAAGCATCAGCCTATAGGAGTGCCTTTATTTCTAAGAATGGCTTTGAAATCCCACATAGATCCCATAAGCAGTATTGGAAAATAAAAATGATGGGTAACAGCAGCCCAGTTCTTTGGCTGGAAGGGTTATCACCTCCTGAGACAAGAGGACAGAGGTAAGTTTGGATGACAGAAGTGGTAGGGAGTTTCTCTCCAGCCTGCTTTCAGGAGAATGAGTGCCTTATGATTGGCTACATCCACCATGACAACCATTTCATAAGAGCACCAACAAGCTCTCAAAATGGCAAATGTGCCAACTGGCTCAAAAGCAAAAGTTGTCTACACTGATCAAGATTCTTGCATGACCCAAGAGGACATGGGGAAGCCAACTGGCTGAAGTGAAATAGGTCTGCCTTGGTCAATTGTTCAGTGGGAGACCATATGGGAACTGAGGGTTACTGTCTTTAATTCTTGACAGGTATTCATGTCTATAATGTCCATGATGTAGAGGTGACTTGTGAGTAAAAGTCACTAAATATTTCTACATTCTGACAAATCTATGCAGATGGCAAGAATGCTAAGCCACCTATGGAATACAGCATCAACTTCAGGAAAATCTAAGATGGGTCTTTTTGACATACTTGAGCACTGTACACTAAAGCAGAATAAAAGTGTATTTTAAATCAGAAATTACTCAAACCATTTATTTATTAACCATGTTTTATTGCTTCTCATATAATCATTTCAAAGGAGTAAGCAAAATAACAAAATAAAAATTATACAATACCACAAGACACTTTTGGCACAGTTGATATAAAACCATGGGCATGAATAAACGTGATGAAGGAGAACACCAGCCCCCTTGTGAATAAGCCACAGCAGCAGAGTATGAGGGCTACAGACTCAGTGCCTGCTGAGCATAAAGGCTGCTCTGATGAAGATGCAGGGGTGGGGGCTGGAAAAGAAGGTTGAGGGAGATGCCAGAGGACAAGAAAGGAAACCTGCAGGGAAGCACCTGTTGGATTACCCCTATCAGGCCTGTAGAAACACACTTCCCCACTCTTCTGTGCTGCTAGGCTTTGACCCGACCCATTGCCTAGGGAGAGATGAGAGCTGGTTCCTCAAGCTGAAAGTCTTCCTAAGAACTAAGAAAGGGAACCAGAGACCACACAGGTAAGGAGTTCCTTATATGCCCACCATGGAGGCTGGAAAGCTAATTGATACTGGTGGTGTGAGAGCAGGAGAATAATCCCCAAACTGCTGCTTCTAGATCAATTGACTTCCTTGGTTAGGCATTTTATTTTGACTGCTATTTTGAGTTCTTGCTTTGGACTGCTAGGGCTTCAATTAAGTCTCAAGGGACCAGGGAGAATAAAGTTCAGCAGCAGGCTGTCTGCATCTTTGGAGAGTCCAGGTGTTTGCTTTCTGTTACTCTCTAGTCAGTTCCCCATTCTCTATCCACAAACGTCTTTACCACAAGAAGATGAATGGAAAGGAGGGGAGGAATCATTGATAGCATGAGCTTCTCTTCATGAGACATCCAGACAGATAATCTTAGCCCACAGATAATCTTAGTCAACCAGGATATGAAAGAGATGCCAATCCATGTGGCAGGCCAAGCACCTACAAGAATCCTGTGATAACTCAATATTACTAATAGCAGCTTTTGTACTGACCAAACCACTTCAAATTGTTCACACTGAGTTGGGAATAGAATAGAAGAAAATAATTTGGTTCTAGCCTATGTTTTACCAAAGATGTTAGAAGTGTGAAGCTGTGATCCACACTTTTTATTATTCCCAGCTCTGTGATAAGTAGAGAGGATATGTGGGAACAGCCATCACAAGAGCCCAGCCATATCTGAATTCCAAAGATCACCCAAGCCATTGGTAGAACCACCAAGCTTGCCAGCAGGAAAATCTCCCAGACCTATGAGGGAAACCATTTCAAACTCTGTCCAACTTCCAGGAAATAAATGCCTGACTGAAGACTGTTCTGTTAAATGTGGAGCTGATGACTGCAGTGGAATGAAAAGCCAGCGAGTAGACTGGCTCTTTGTAATTCCTCTCCAGACAAGGAGAGGACTTGAGAATGCCCACAAGTGCTCCTGATAGTCGCTCCTCATGAGGAAACCACAAGACAGCAGTCTCCAGCGGGTTTAGAGCTTTGGGAGATGAGGGAATAGCCACCTTGACCAAACCATGGTTGACACTTTTAAGGACACTGGGTTTGCATACTTCCTTTTCTAATCACTTTCAGAAATTGCTTGTTAACTGCTTTTCAGCTATTAGGAACCTTTGGATCCACAAGTCTGAAAACATTAGGTGAGTTTCCTTCAATCCTCAGCAAAAGAAGTTTTAAGTACAAGTTTAAGGACTTAAAAATAATGGGGGGGGGGAATAAACAGCAAAAGGGTGATTAGAACTTTGATTTTGGAAAGTTACAAATGGACTAAGGGTCCAGATGAATTTGAAATAAGGTTTTGGAATTAAGTATAAGAATCCTTCCCATGGGAAATGCTTTTGTTTAGAATTCTTTTTTAAAAAAATGATAGGATGGGACTTTGAAGGTTGGACATTAGAGGGAACTAGAAGGAACTAAATATTATTATTAAAAGAGAATAACACTTAAATTTGACTTACTAATACAGAATGGAGCAAAATATTTTAACTTCTGACATATTGAAGATATTTTTGAACAACTGACCTAGAAGTTAATTTTAAGAGTGTCTGCCTCTGTAGACAGACTGTTTTTAAAACATGTTATGGAAGAGGAACAAGTTTTACCTGACAAGATTGAGACTGATCTGAAAGTGAATTTAAAAATAGTAGGCTACAAGAATGATATGGAAAAAGATGCTACAGTGGACATACAAAAGAAACTGGCTGATGTCTTAATAATTAAGAGGCATATACAAATAATAAACTAAGAGAGTGACCTGGATAATTTTCCTATATTGGATTTACAAAAGAGGATTGTTAAAGCTTTGAAGAATTTTGTGAGAAGGGAAAAAGAAAAAATGAAAAGAAATCAAGTTCTAGGACATTATTTGAAGGGACTAAAGATCAAGATTGTTAAAAGTAAAAGAAAGGAACATGAAGTCAGTTTATTTGATCATAGTTAAAATAGATAAGTTGTTATCTCTGGTAACACTTAATGGACTTTTGCTGATCAAGACTGAAACAATGAGGCTTTAAGGATTTGTTTATAGATAAGAGATGGAATATGGGAAGAAGAGATCATTTGTTGTATTTTAAGAGAAGCTAATAATTTTCTAAAATTGTTTATATTTGTGATGAAGGGGGAAGTAATTTATATATTTCTTTTCTTTTTCTTTACTATAGTCTTTTTTTCTTTTCTATTTTTTTCTATTTTCTTTTCCTTTTCTGCACCTTCTGTTTTTTCTTTTTATTCTTTTTTCTTTTGTATTAGTTTTTTATCATCATAATTATACATTTTAATAAAATTACTATTAAAAACAAACTCTCAGTGTCCAAGTTCAGACAATATTCACATTTCCTAATCCTGTTGATATTATCAGTTGCCAAATGCCTAAGCCTAATTTGACAGAGATGGATGTGATTCCATTGATATCGACTAATTTCCTATGTCCACAGATAATTTTTATTCTTTCCATCAATGTGACCTTAACTGATATTTGCATAGCTATTGAGCAGTTGAGATAGGCTGTCACAGAAGTCATACTCAAGATAATCTGGCCTTGAAATGAACAGATATGTCCTCTGCATCCACTTCTCCTGTTGATCCCCCCATCATTCTTCCTTCAGTACAGAAGATCAATAGGCTGGACCTCCAGAGGAGGTATGGTGAACTAGAACATCTTTGAATGAGCAGAGATGATGACCACAGCAAAAACCGAAGAACTGGCAAGTAGACCGGTCCTACAGAACCTCTCCATATAAGGAGAGGACAGGAGATTACCCACATACATCCTGAGTCATACATTTTGTTTCTCCATCCCACTATATTCCAGGAAACCAAACTCAAGGATCCAGAGAAGGTATGTATTCTTAGTCAGTCCAACTCAGTTATCTGATTCAGGGAATTGGAACGATCGTCAAATGTGCAGCCATTTTGAGAGATGGACTTCGGAGCAGAATGTGTGGCTTCCATATTTACAAAATTCAAATCAATCAATAGATCCTGGGTGTTAGGGATGGCCTGACAGGACTCTGAGCCTTTAGGAGTCATTAAAATAGACTTCACTTAGAGCCTTGATGGGGAGAGGATCGTGGTCTCTTTGTTATTCGTTAAGGAGCAGGAGGCCTCATCATCTCTTATACTTTGAAGTCTATTTTTTATCAATTCTAATCTTCCTAAAATCATTTGTTGGTACAAGGTAGGTAAAGTTTGAAAAGATCCTCTTCAACTGAGTTCTCTAAAAAGTTATAGAGTGTACAGTTCTGAACTTGCGTCTGCTGTTCACCAGTAACTTCTAGTGGCTGTTGGGATTCTTTTACAATCCTGTCAGTCAAATCAGTCAAATCAGTTGAAGCCAGCTGAGGTGACATTAACTCCCACTGCTCTGATTGAAATTCTTTGTTGGCTGGCTTAATCGCCAGCGTCTTAGGGAGTCTTGGCAGTCTTCCCACTCCAGTGTTACTTTATGCTGACGATACTACAGTCCTTTCTTGTTCAAGAGTGGGCTTGCAAGGGTACTTGGAGGCATTTTATAATTATTGTCAATGTAACTCACTCACCATTAACTTCACTAAATCAAAGGTAATAATATTTGCCAAAAGATGGTGTTCGCTGAGATGGTTCATGGGTAGTACAGAAATTGAACAAGTTAAAACTTTTAAATATCTTGGCATTACATTTAGTTATAATCTTTCTTGGGTAACTCATTGTAATCAGATAATTCATTTGGCCAATTGTTCAGCTGGCCAGATTAAACAATTTTATTTTACAAGAGGTAACCAATTTGCACCTGCAGTGATTAGAATTTTTAAAGCCAAATCTCTCTCTCAAATACTATATGGTATTCCTATTTGGCTAAGAGTCTTTAACTCTAAAGTAGAGGGTATTCAGGTATCCTTTTTGAGGCAGCTTTTAGGGGCTCCTAATTGTGTCTGTTATCCCACAATTTGCTTAGAAACTGGTCAAAGTTTAATTGACACTAAAGCTTGGATAATAACAATTAAATATTGGCTTAGAATTTTATTTAGAGCTGCTCCTCGAAGTCTGTTATCATATCTTAAAAGAGATAACTATACTTCGCTTTGGACTTGACATGTTATGTCCAAGCTCAGGCAAATCGGGATTGCAATTGAGGATTTATATCTCTCGGACAAAACCTATGTATTTAGGGTTATTAAACAGAGATTTTTGGACTTAGAATATCATAAACTCAGAGCTGCTCAACCTCGTGTCTGTTCACCTGCTACGCTTGGTATAGAGAATCATCTGGGCAAGATGGTGCATTATTTACACAATCTCATGGTACCATCTCAGCGTAGGGCCTTCTTCCTGGCCAGAGTAAATGCTTTTCCTTCCAAGGTACTCTTTGGAAGATACAAACGCATTCCCATCCATGAGAGGCTCTGTCGCTATGGCAGTCCGGATACAATTCATCACATCATTTTCGACTGTCACTTATTTGTGTCTCTTCAGCATGAATTACTCCTAAAACATTTACAGAGTAAATACCGCTTAAATGTTGTAGATACTGTATCATCTTGCCAATATCTACTGAGTGATGCTGTATCTGAAACCACCTGAATTGTTGCCAAATTCCTAGAGAAAGTACTTAAAAGGAAATGCAATCAAATTTTTCAATGAGTATCACTCTTTCTTTGTTACTCTCAGGATATGTTAATGCCTTTTGTATTTTATTGTTTTTATAATGCCAATGTAGGTTTGATTGATTGATATACTCCTGATGGCTGCTTCTCCCAAGGAGACCACAGGACAGCAGTCTCCCATGGGTCTGAGTGCTGGGAGATGAAGGAAAGTCATCATGCTTTCAACAGCAATGGAGCCTTTTTAAAGAACACTGGGTTCACTAATCTCACTTTCTAAATCACTTTCAGAAATTCCTATTTAACTATCTTAGGGTAATTAGAGATCTTCGAAATGACAAGTTTGAAAAGCCACCTGGTGAGTTTACCTTCATTCCTGAATAAAAGAAAAATTAAATAGAAGCTTAAGAATATAAAGAATTGGAAATAAATAACAAAAAGTTAAATGAGACTCTGATCTAAGAAAGTTACAAACGAATTAAGGAACCAGTCAAATTTGGAATATTAGGACTTTTACTATAAGATTTTGGAATAATTATATAAATAAACAGCTTTTCATGGGAACTAAACTGTTTTGTCTATTCTAAGCAAAAACAGATTTTTGAGACTTTATGATTTCAGAAATTGGACACTAGAGGGGACTAAGGATTCCAGGCAGAAAAGGGAAAGGAAAACATGTGAAAGTTTGCCCTTTGTTTTTGGTTAGTACCGAAATTTACAAAATGACACAAAATGTTATGACTTTTGAAAAACTTCAGGATTTTTTTTAAGAATGGGGTCAGAAATTAGCAGCTACAATGTCAGCAATGTTGAGACTATGCTCAAAAGATGTTAATGAAGGAATGACATATGTGAAAGAGAATATTTTGAGAGATTTACAGGATAAAGAGGGTTTTGCCTGATTAATATTAAAACCAAAAATACTGGAAAATAAAAAAGTGTCAATTATAAGACAGAGAAGACAACTAAAGTGGAAACACAAAGGACAAGCCAAGAGAATGACCCGAATAAGGACTTACTACTGGATATTCAAAAGAAGTTGGTTAAAGCCTTGAAAATTAAAGTGGGAATACAGATGATAAACCTGGATAATGACTTTTTATGGGATTTACAAAAGAGGTTTACTAAAGCTTCAAAGAAGCCTTTGGGATGGGAAAAAGAAAAATCAAAGAGAGATCAAATCCTACAACAACATCTGATCAATATTATTAGAAGTAAAAGGAAGGAATATAAAGTTGGTTTGTTTGACCAAGGTTAAAACAAGACCAGTTTCCATACAGCTCTGGTAACCCTTTACAGATTTTTGCTGGCACCAGGACCGAAAGCTTGATTGATGGATTTACATATAGATAAGGGACGGGTTATGGGAAGAAGAGATGTTTGTAACCTTATAGAAGATGAAGAGTTACTAAATTTGTTTCTACTTGTAATGAAGATCGGAAGTCAATTCTTTAAATATTTCTTTTTCTTTCCTTGCATGTTTTATCCTTTCTTTCTATCTCTCTTTCTCTTTGTGTTTAGTTTGTATTTGCTTTCACTATTGTAATCATTTTTTTTCAATAAGAATTCTTGTTAAAAAAAATCAATAGGCTGCAGGATGGGTAGTAATACCAAGAAAATCACTAGCCTGCACTGAGTTCTGTGGATCCCAAAATACCAACATTT
Source organism: Candoia aspera (assembly GCF_035149785.1). Classification (NCBI taxonomy): domain Eukaryota; kingdom Metazoa; phylum Chordata; class Lepidosauria; order Squamata; family Candoiidae; genus Candoia; species Candoia aspera. The sequence continues at coordinate 159,259,397 of NC_086153.1, forward strand.
GAAATTAGCCAATCATACTGAATCAGAGCAGACCATTTCCATGTTTTCTTTGGGATGTCAGTAATATACTGCCTAAGAAGATGTGTAGATATCAGCTGACACCATAAAAATGTATAGTGCTTTGTAAAGATTATGTGGGACAGATTTTGTTCATATGGAGATGGTAACAGGCAAATAATTTCCCTTCTGAATGTTCACATTAAGAGTGAAAATTAATTATCTTTGATTACTTGGAGCAGACTTCCTGCTGTCTTGAATGTGTGTAAATCCCCTGTCTTTGATAAATTTATGTCAATTCACTAAAGTTAAGGATTTAGACAAAATTGGTAGTCGAATTAAAAATGCTTTACATGCATTTAACTGTATTAAACCTCCTTCTTGTTGTCTTTAGGAAAGAGAAGAACTATAGAAAATGAGGGAGAAAAGTCTCACAGCCCCACAGGCTACATATGGTCCCGGGGCACACCATTTCTTCTCTAAAGCTCCATATTACACATCAAAGGTTGAATGTTGATGTTATTTTATGGGGCCCTTTGGGGAGGGTTGGAGAGCGTTAGGGATGGGGATATTTGCCAGCCAGAGGCTTCCTGTTCTCATTCCCATTCTAAACCTCCTCAGATTCCCCCAACGTGGTCCCTTCTCTGCAGTGGCATCATAGCATCATCAGCATCCCATGGACCTCCAGGAGGGCAGGAAATAGTTGTGGCCCTGACCTTCCAAACATTTCCCATTTTGCATTAGAATAGTACAGGGCTCGTAGCTTCTTACCTTTTTTCATGGTTTTATAATTAAGAGGCTCAGTTATCCATCATGATAAACCATCATTTAACGGGATGAGAAGGACCTGTGAGCCTTGGCCTCAAATATTTCTTTCTCCTTCTCCATCTCCATTTCAGCTATTGTAGGAGATCTCAAGCTTTCACTTCCATTTTTGATTAAATACAAAGTGGTGTGGTTATTCTTAAGATGGATTCATACATCTCATTAAACTTGATTTGCTTAATAATAGCTGGTGGAATAAGTCAGAATGGGCTAGTTTATATATCACATAAATCCTGGTTTGCAAACCACAGTGCACCACACACTAAATTGAAACCATTATGACTTAGTTTGTTGTCTGAGTCAGGCTTTAACAGAAATGAGTCAGCTTCTAAACTAAGGTTTCAAACAAACCCCAGTTGTTATTTGGATGGAATGACAAGCTGCAGTTACTAAAGCAGAAGCAAAAGCTTGTGTGGCTCATGATTCAGCTTTCTGAACCAACTTAATACATTAAACAATAATCCATTTTTCAATAAGGCATTGCACAACCTAGTTAGGATAATGCTGCTAAATGTTGGTCTACATGTGGCTAAGTACATAATAAACCTGAGACATTATCTGGCAGAAATACTTATCTGCATGCCTGAAAGAAAAGTGGAGAATCTGAAAAACAAGATTTTGTTTGAATGCTGTGGGTGAGAAATTAAAGTACATCAGCTCCAGTGACAGTATAATGTCAGGCTGGGCAAAGGAAGCTGTCGGTGAAAATGTTTCCATGGAACTAAGAGGAAGCCCTACCTAACTTCTTCTGGCACAATCCTCCCAGGCCCAAGGGAGGGTTGGACCGAGGCTAATTCTGCTGCTTATCATGCAGCTGAAGTAGCTTTCTGCTCTTGATTTCTCAAGGAAATGATAGAAAAGAATTGGGTTTTCTCAGGCTTTCTTAACGTGAGACATGGTGACTGAACAGCCTGTGGCATCTTATGACAAGAGGCCTCTTCTTGCACATAGAGCTTTATACACACTTGCATGGCTACTATTCTTGCACCAGCCCAGAGCTGGGACAGGGAGGACAAAATGACTGGAAGTCTTTTTGCAATAGCGATTCATAACTATAAGGACATCATTTCCTTCAAAGGAAGCTGCAGGGTCCTCTACAAATCTTTTGTGGGAGACTTGAAAGCTGATATCCAGCCAGGCTATTTTCAGAAGAAAAAAAAGAAACTGTTTAAAAATGGAGATCCTTAAAAAGATGTCATGGCCCAAAAGGTGGTTCCCTACACACAATGAAATTTCGGTCGTTGACTATATTCAGCTTTACAAGTTCTTTGTTTTGCCATCCTTCTGCCTTGGCTGCTGGTCTCAGTGATGGCTTGCAAATGTAGTAATTTAGACCTGCCTAAATTCATTTTATTTATTTATTTATAATAAATGACTCTGAGCATCTCAGAACAATAAAACTTCAAAACAGTAAAACCACAACAACCATAAAAATAAAAAATAAATAAAAATCTCTTCCTGCGATGCCCCCAACAACCCATCCACAGCTCCCTTCTCATTCTATTCCAGCACCTGGGGAAGAACCAGCTCTTTCCAGAAGGCTAAAATGGTGGGGGTCTGCTGGATAGCTGGGGGAAGGGTGTTTCACGGGGTAGGGGCAGTACAGAAAAGGTAGGCTTCCTGGGTTCCACTAGATGGCAATATTTAAGGGAAAGGACCTGAAGTGTGCCCACTCAATCTGATCTGGTAGGGTGGACAGATACTCTCAGGGAGAGGTGGCCCCACAAATAACCTGGCCCCATGCTATGTAGGGCTTTAAATCACAGCCGAAAAGAAATGGGGAACCAGTACAGTTCACACACCTTTGGTGTGATATGGGCAAACCAAAGGATGCCCAACACTCTCCATGGCACTGATTGTAACTTTTGGGTGGTCTTCAAGGGCAGTCCCATGTAGACCACATTGTATTAGTCCAACTGGGAAGTGACCAAGACATGGTCTGCGAGTGACTGTGAGCAAGGCCTCCCTGTCCAGGAATGGGTGTAATTGGCACACAAGGTGAATCAATGCAAAGCACCCCTGGCCACAGCTGCCACCTACTTCTCAAGCAGGAGCTGCAAGTCCAGGAGGACCCCCAAACTGCTCACCAGTTCTGTCTGGGGAAGTGCAACCCTATCAAGAATCAAAGATGACAGATCACCAGACCATGGCGGCCGGAACACTAAAGCCAGTCTGTCTTCCTTGGGATGAGTCAGAGCTAATTCCTCCCCATCCAGACCCTCACAGCCTCCAGGCACTCAACCAGCACCACAACATCAACTGCCCAGCCGAGGGTGGGGATGTACAACTAAGTACCATCAGAGCACTGATGATATTGCACCCCATGGCATCAAATGACCTTGGCCAGCAATTTCTGTAGAGAGTCAAGCTGCTCTCACTGAGAGCCAGAGCTTTTAAATATGTTTTGCTTTCTGTAAATAAATTATTTTTATAGAAATGCCTGATGTGTGACTTTTCTGATCTCTCCTGGGCCAAAGGCTTTCCCAGAAATATGCCAACAGGTTATGTGCCCAGTAAACAGCCCAGTAAGCCCAGTAAAACCCAGAGAGAAAAGAGAGATCAGCTCCACACCTCATGCACAATTTAAAGGCAGGTAGCAAAGACCTGTGAAGATTTTCTTTGGAGCCACCTGGAGATTTTCCAGCAACTGCCGGTCTACAGGACAAAGAAGCCAGCTGAGGTGACTTGCAAAAGAAGGAAGAAGCCATGGCTACCTCCCAGCCCTCAGCGATGCCTCTGGAGCACCTATCAGAGACCAACTATTTGAATTGGGCCCTGAAGATGGAGATGTATCTTCGCAGAGAGAATCTTTGGCTGCCAATTGGTGAGCAAACCCCCCAAAATCCCAGTGCTGAATGGCTGAGACAGGATGAGCAGGCTAGAGCCACCATTATCCTGGGAGTTGAGGACAATCAGCTAGTCCACGTGCGAGGTATGCAGTCTGCAAAGCAACTTTGGGACGCTTTGAGAGACTTATATGTAAAGGCAACAGCAGGGAGTAAAGTTACCCTGACAAAAAAGCTGTACAAAGCCTACCTTGCAGAAGGAGATAGCCTTCCTGAGCACCTGCATCATATTCAGCAGCTGTTTGTTGAGTTGCAGGAGAGAGGAATGGAATTTACACCTCTCACAAAATCCTATATCCTCCTGTCCTCACTGAATGAAACGTGGGACACGCTGATTTGTACCCTGGAGGCTATGCCTGAAGCAGACCTCACCCCATCCTATGTTACACAGCGCATACCCGCTGAATGGGAGAAGAGAGAGGAAAGATCCCCCCCATCACTTCTGGAAAGCTGCAATACTAGAAAACAAGGGAAAGGAAGCTGAGGCCACAGCGCTAGCCAGCCAGCAATGCTTCACCTGTGATTCAGCTGGACATTTGCAAAAAGACTGTGCCTTGAGACCCAAGAGTAGAAAGACAGAGAAGAAGGACACAAGGGCAACACAGAAGAAGGCTCTTCAGACAAGCCAAATTGCACAGGTTGCTGAGAAGGGTAATTCTGATGTATGGGTGTTAGATTCTGGGGCCAATTGTCATTTATGTAATTGTAAAAGCTCTTTTGTGTCACTGTCTAAAACTGAAAGACAAAGTGTATCTTTGGCTGATGGGTCTGTGACCAAAATTATGGGACAAGGTGACTTGTATTTATCCTGCTTGGGAGAAACTGTAAAAGGTGTGTTGTATGTGCCAAATTTACAATCAAACCTTTTATCTGTGGCACAATTGGCTGCAACAGGGTATGTCATAACATTTAAGAAAAATAGTTGTAAGATATGTAAAAATGGGAAATTGTGTGCTACTGGTATGTTAAAAGACTCCTTGTACGTTGTGCAAAATGCAAGGAAGCCAAGCTGCAAGGCTGCAGTTGGCAACACGCCATATCATGACCAATGTGTACACCTGATGCACAGGAGATTTGGTCATGCTAATTTCAAGTATAAAGCACAAATGCCACAGCTGTGTGCTGACCTAAAGATAAAACCCTGTGACAAATACTTAGATTGTGTAGTTTGCAAAGAATGCAAAACACTAAAAGCTCCTGTGAGTAAGCACAGTGACAGAGTTACAACTAGACCTTTGGAAATTGTACACTCTGACATTATTGGTCCTTTTGCTCCAAGTCTTGGACAAGCAAGGTATGCAATGACCATCATTGATGATTTCTCAAGATACACATTTATCTACATCTTAAAACACAAAGATGTTTTGAGAAATTTAAAGGTTTTGTGACATGGGCAAATGGAAAATTCCCTAGGCCTGTATCTGCACTCCAATGTGATAGGGGAGGAGAGTACCTTTCTCACAAATTCAAAAGGTTCCTAGTGGAAAAGGGGATAGAACAAATTCTTTCTAACCCTTACACCCCTCAGCAAAATGGTGTTGCTGAAAGAAAGGGCAGAACCTTGCAAAATGCGATGGAATGCATGCTTAAAGATTCACATTTATCTTTTAAGTATTGGGGAGAGGCAATATCTACTGCCTGTTATGTACAAAACAGATTGTATAACTCTGTGATTCAGGACACTCCATTCCATTTGTTTGATGGTGTGAAACCAAAGGTAAACCATCTTAGAGTGTTTGGTAGCACTGCTTGGGTTCATATTCCAAAACAACAGAGAAGGAAAGGAGGCCCCACAACAAAGAAAGCCATCTTTGTTGGCTATGAACAAAGCCAAAGGAGCTACAGGTTCATAATGGGAGAGAAATTGATAATTAGCAAAAGCGCTTCTTTTGCTGAACAAAACTGGGGGAGATTAAACTCTAGCTCTCCAGTTGATCTGACCACCACAAGAGAACAGCAAGGACTTGCTGATGGTGATCTTTTGCCTGATGAGGACATTAAACCAGCCTATAACTGTTTATGAGGATAATCAAGCTTGCATTGCTATGGCAAAATCTGAAGCCTGCAAAAATAGGACAAAACATATAGATATTAGATATCAATATATCAAAGATATGATAAGCAAAGGAGAAATAATGTTAAAATATTGTGAATCAAAAGACATGATTGCTGATATTTTAACCAAACCTCTTGCTGTACCAAGATACAAAGAGTTATCAAAGCAAATTGGTTTGCATCTTATTCTGTAGTATAAAAAGGGGAATGTTAATATATTGTTTTCTACTACAGATTAAGGTTACTATGGTAACTAATCATTTTGGCTGGGTGCAGAGGTTGAATTCAACTATCCCCTTTTCGAATGTTAATTTTTGCACCTGGGGAAAGAAGAACTTGCTTGGACTTGTTTTAGTTTTTTCTTTTTCCTTTCTGTGCAGGCATGTAGAGAGTCAAGCTGCTCTCACTGAGAGCCAGAGCTTTTAAATACGTTTTGCTTTCTGTAAATAAATTATTTTTATAGAAATGCCTGGTGTGTGATTTTTCTGATCTCTCCTGGGCCAAAGGCTTTCCCAGCAATCTGCCAACAATTTCATGTAGGTGTTCAAGAGGAGGGGTGAGAGACTGTAGGGCCTAAGGTTGGAACTCTCCGCCGCCCCCCCCCACAACACACCAACACAACTGGAACCAATTAGAGAAAGAAGCAGAACTACTGTAGAACATTGCCTCCCACTCCCAATTCCTGAAGCCAATCCAGAAGGATATCATGGTCAATGATATTGAAAGCAACTAAGAGATCCAAGGGGATTAGGACAGTTGCACTATCTCAATTTTGAAATCATCCACAAGGGCAACCAATGCCATCTCAGTACTGTACCCTGGCCTGAACCCAGAACTGAAAAGGGTCCAGATAATCCACTTCTGCCAGGGCCCTCTGCAGCTGAGCACCAACCACCTCTAAAAAAAGAAGGTTGGAGACTGGACAAAAGTTATCCAACACTGTTGGGTACGACGACCTCTTGAGAAGGAGTGCATCATCACTTGGACCCAATACTCTTACTTGTTATCTAAATGCTACATTAAAAATACGATAGGGAAAGAGGGAACAATGGTCCACAGTGCTTTCAAGCCTTCAAGTCCTTAGTGCTGCCACTATCTCAGCTCCCTGAGATATATTCAACCCTTTTCTGCATGAGCACATTCAGAGAAGTTACAGAGTTTGCAGAGAATATTCTCTGTTATGGGGATAAAAAAAATTAATGCATAGCACATGCTAAGTAAAATGTATTTGGGCATTCCATTCCTACTGGATTTTACAGTGGCCCAGATGTTTGCATCAAATGAGTGTTGGCATTTCCCCAGACAAAACTGTTATCATTGTTGTTCTTCTGAAAGGCTGCGTGATAAAGAGCTTACACCTGAGAAATTTATGTTTGAAAAAGCTGCATCAAATAAATTTTGTTGTCAGAGAATGAAAGCAGAGAATTGTTGCATTTTAAAACATAGTTCTGGAACAATATAAATTAGGAGAAAAGGAATGCAAAGGCTCTATATGTTAGAAGACGTTGTAAGCATAAATAGTTATGACAGTTCTTGTGTTTGGTTTGGTTTGGTTTAATCCTGCCAGACTGAAATACTGCTCTACTAAAAGACAGCCATGCTAGTCTGTACATTCCTCCTGGACTTTTCCACCCCCACCACAGCTGATGTCAGGCCCTCCTGCCTTATTTCAGTTCTTAAACCTTTGGGGTGAATTGCACAATTCAGATGATTTATCTCGTACCCACTCATTTATGTACTTAGTTTTTTAAAAAGTTTTAAAACCCAGCTTTCATTTAGAGTAATCCCAAAGCACCACTAACTCCTGCCCTGGAATAGGACAGTAAGTTTATAGCCTCGAGGATAAGTGGCATCCAGGGTGCACCACCTGAGGCTTCAAGCATGCACACAGACCCCACAGCCTTGAATAAAATCCAGAGAGACCCCAAAAGGTATTGTTACTGACTTGTAATTTTTTTAACATGACCAAAAGGAAAATTATTAAATACATGACTGGAGAATAAGGATATTTACTGAGGTAGTGCATGCTTCAAAAATGCTTCAGAAATGTTTTGGACCTGATGTAAGCATGATTTGTGAGCGTGATTGCAGCATCTATTTGTTCTTCATAGAGTTATCCTTCCTTTTTTCAAGCTTTTGTGTGAGCCTGACAACAACCACAAAGAGTTGCCTTAATCTTAAAGGAGATGGATCTTCTTTTAGGACTGCGTGGATACCAGAGAAAAGACATGGCTGCTTTAAGGAGGAGCAGAGAGGTGCTAAGATCATGTGAAGTTGAAGGTACATCTTCCAAAACATTTTCAAACCGTGCACAGTCCTAATATTTATGTTATCTTTAAAAAATGAAACAAAATATAATTTTTGACCTGTTCCCATCCATTATTTTTGGGAGTTGGGGCCCTTGAACACAACTCATGGTGAGCCTTCTCTTTACTACACCTGTCTTTTGGAATAGTATTGCCCTGGAGATTCACAGCCCCCCTACCTCGCCTGCTTCAAAAACTTGCCCCCCTCCTCATTATCTTGGGTTAGGATAGTTGTACAGGCCTTTTTAAGCTGGAGGGATGTCAAAAGATGATCCTGTTTTCTAGGACGGTTCCCTTACATTAGAGTTACAAGACTACCCAACTGAAAATGACTCTGAATGATGGGCAGTACTAAATAAAATTAAATCAAAAACATCAATTATCAAAAGATGAAATGGCACAAAAGGCTTGACATATTCCCACAACAAGGAAAGTACTCTTCAGGACCCCACCACTCAGGTTAGCCCAAGGCCTGCAAGAGAAACCAGGTTTTGAGACCATTTTTGAATAAAGTCAGGATGGGCAGGGGGGGCAGACAGATCTCGGGAACTCAGATCTCAGTTCCAGAGGATAGGAGCCATGACAGAGAAGGCATTAGATGCCATTGTTTTATCAATGGGAGCATGCCAACTCTGTCAGATCAGACAGGACAGGCAGGCAGTATGGGTAATCAAGAGTCCCTCAGGTAGCCTGAGTCTGTGCCATGAAGGGCTTTAAAGGTAATAACCAGCACCTTGAATTGCACCCGGAGCCTACGGGTAACCAATGCAGCTCCCAAAGCAGAGTATTGCATCAGCTTATCAAGACATGCCTATAATTGCCTGGGCCAGCCTGTTCTACAGTTATTGTTTTATGTAATGTTCTCTTAATTTTGTGAAGCTGCCCAGAGTGAAACTGGGTGGACTAGAAATTCAATTAATAAAGACACACCAAGAGTGGCCCTTTACTCAGAAACAGTTCCACACTTTGGATGCAAACCATACATGGGCAATATTTTCAACCTTCAGGGCTGCACCAGTGATAGGAATGGGGCAGGGGGCGGGGAATGGACACATGCAGGAACACTGTCATACAGATGGAAACCAAACTAACACACGCACACTGCCCTCTCCTTCTTTTTCACAGATATAGCTCTGTCTTTCTCATATGCACACACACACCAGTTTCCTAGCAGAAATTTTGCCATACTTCATAACAACCTCTTGTCCTGTCAGCCATTGTTTGGTACTGATGATCATGAGAAGAGGGAATCAGACTGGCAAGTGTGCAGCAACATCTGCCCAGCTAAGCTTTGAAGCAAGATGCTCTGGGGAAGCTTTTTTTATATGCCCTTGATGTTTTGGCTGCCTAACATACAGGATTCATACTCCTGAACCTAACCCAACAAACAGATTCAAATTAATTCACAGATCATAAGCAAGGGATGATTTTCTGGCCACATGGGATCAAAGGATCACCCAGCCAAGATGTTCATTTTTGAAATATATGTGCAAGGACAACACAGTTCACCATAAATAGCACACGACTCCTCCCACATTGCCAAAGAAGACTGGCATGAGGCCAATGTGCACAGCCAACCGCAAGCAGAAATTAAATCCCTGGGCAAGTAGAGTCTGTCTCTGACAGGACAGGCCCATGTTTTAGAACCTGAATTGTCAGGTTACAAAAAGAGCTTGGGCAATCCTGTTTGCTAACTATAATTTATCCCTTTTCACTAGAGCAATCTTTGCAGATCATGTTTGTTTTAACCTTTTACCCCCATCCCCACCTAAGAACCAAAGAAATGAGAACGTTTGCTTAACTGTCTCCCCACTTTTGCTGCTTCTTCACTTTCCCCAGTCTGGTCCACAGAAACAGAGGCAGAAGATCAAAACCTGGGCATGTTGATCCCCCACAGTCTAGCCTGCAGCTCCTAAAGCAGCTCCAAATGTTGCCACCAAATTGTTGTTTTTTAACAGTTTGCCAAAAAGGGAAAACCATAGGAACTGCATTTTAATATAAACGAAATGATAATGACATCAGATGTAGCATTTGAGCATTTGTCTTGATCTTCCCCGCTTTTCAGTTCAGCCCTTCACTCCCCAGTCAGAGGCCAAGTACATCATCCCCTCAGAAACAATTGTACACATCTAAGCTAGGCAAATACACAATTGCCTGGGTCTGAAGTCAGAGCCATCCATTGCAGCCTGTGGTGAGTATAGGAAATGTACAGCATTCTGTCCAACTTCTATCCAATTATCTGGGAGAGGCAAAGCAGCAGGTGAATCTTCCAAAAACATCTAAAATTGGAAAAATGAGAAAGGCTTGAACATGTGGGATTTCAGTAGTTAACAAGTTTGGTATCTCAGGCTTATTTGTAAATTACGTGTAGTGTAGGAAGCAAATTAGGAAAGTCATCCTTCAGGAGCTGGACAAAAAGAGAATTTAGAAAACTATGCATAATTGACCACAACCCTTGTGTTTAAATACATAGTAAATTTCTACAGGATATAGGCCCACAAAATAGAATACTGTTGGAATATCTCTAAAATGGTTTATTTCTAAAGTTGTTGTTGTTGTTTTTGTTTTAATAATGTAAAGTACTATATTTTAAATGTTACAAAGGCACAGGAAAATTACTGGTAGGTGAAGTTCATTCAAATAATTTGGGCAGAAATCAGTTGATTATCCCATTGCTAGATAATTTCCTTGGAAAAATGTGGAAATACCTGTTAAATACCTAAGCACTTTTGTGTTATTGATTTGAGCCATATTTTCCTTAGATAAAAAATTAGGTTCTGTATATGCACAGTCACAGTTCAGATACATTTACTGTATAGAATAGGTTGTTGCTGTTATTGTTAGTTGCTGTTGAGTCATTTACAACTCATGGCAACCCTCGGTATAACAGAACGAAATGCTGTTTGGTCTTGCACCATATGCCTGACTGTTCCAATGTTTGCATCCATCGTTGCGGTAATTGTATCCATCCATCGCATTGAAGGTCTTCCTCTTTTCCTCTGGCCCTCAACTTTACCAAATATGATGCCCTTTTCAAGTGATCGGTCTTTCCTGACCATGTGCCCAAAGTATGAGAGTCTAAGCCTAGTTATGTTCGCCTCTAGGGAACATTCTGGTTGTATTTCTTCTAAAACTGATTTGTTTGTTCTTCTGGCAGTCCATGGTATTTTCAATCATCTTCGCCAACACCACAGTTGGAATGCATCAATTCTTCTTCTATCTTCCTTTTTTAATGTCCAACTTTCACAGATGGATGGATGGATGGATGGATGGATGGATGGATGGATAGATAGGCATTTATCTACACATGAAAATATTTGTTAACAATTTGATCTCCATAAAAGTAGTAGACTCTCCTATTTAGGCTGATTCACTTGATCAATTTTTGTGGTCCCCCATCCCCCCGCAACTCAGAAGTGCCTGGAAAAGTGCTCTTCAATAAGGGAATGGAGGAATATTTCATCCCTGGCATGCTTGTGCCAGAACTACCATCTGGAACTCTTCGAAAAACATGGGCTGCTTGTTGAGGCTTCTCTGAGCAATTCCAAGCCCTGGAATTCAAATCAGGTAACGTCTATCACTAGATCCTCCTCCTCCTCCTCCTCCTCCTCCTCCTCCTCCTCCTCCTCCTCCTCCTCCTCCTCCTCTTCTTCTTCCCAGTAGTTCCAATTCCCCTTTCCATTCATTAAAAACAACTCTACGCTAGAATCTCTTCCAAACTGGTGCCCTTCAGACATTGGGAATGCAACTGCCAGTTTCTAGACAGCTTGGCTAAAGCCTTGTTGGGAATTCTGTGAGTTTCAGTCCCAAGACATCTGCAAAATCTCAAGTTGGGAATAGTTGGCATACATGTTACACATTTGATGATATCTTTTCCCACTGTAAACCATAAAAGAAAAACCTCCAACAAATGGAGGCTTTGTATATTTTTTTCCCCACAGCCTTGTCTTTTTCTAGTAGAAGATTTAATTTATTACCTCTTTTAGACGACAAAGTACTAAACTGGGTGTTTCCAGTGTGATGTGTGTGCATGAGAATTTGGAAAGCTAAAACACATAGTTTACACAAGGGTGTGGTGGGCCAAAGATGATAAAACCTATATTTCCTGCATGGTGAAACACGATGAGATCACTTGAAGAAGGGCTGAGGTGCAGAGATTTTAATTGACCTGAGTGGTAGAATTTTCTTTCCAAAACATATTCCCAGCCTTTACCATCACAACTATAAAATGGTACCCAGTTTGGTTGCACTGATGTTTTATTTTATATGGACTGAAACTGTGTATGAAAAGAGGCCCACCATAAACAACTTTACATATCCAGTAATTGTGCATATGTAGAAAGTATGCAAGGGACGCAGTGGCACTGCGGGTTAAACAGCTGAGCTGCTGAGCTTGCCGATCGGAAGGTTGGCGGTTTGAATCCGCGTGACGGGGTGAGCTCCCGTTGCCAGTCCCAGCTCCTGCCAACCTAGCAGTTCAAAAGCATGCAAATGTGAGTAGATTAATAGGTACCGCTTTGGGAGGCAGGTAACGGCGTTCCATTTAGTCATGCTGGCCACATGACCAGGGAAGTGTCTATGGACAAACGCCGGCTCTTCGGCTTTGAAACAGAGATGAGCACCGCCCCCTAGAGTCGGACACAACTGGACTTAATGTCAAGGGAAACCTTTACCTTTACCTAGAAAGTATGCATATACAAAAAGTGTCCCCGTATAAGTTCTTCTGATGCAAATAGGGACACTCCTTGTCTGTGCATGCTACCTAGACTCATGGAAAACAAACATGAAGAAGCAAAGGATTTGATGTGAATCCTTACTTACATAACACTTGCCCAGTATTGACATACAGTATATTGGCATTAGAACAATGGTTATAATAATACTAAGTTCTTCAGAGCATCCCTGGAGTTCCTTGGAAGCTTATCACAGATTCCTCCAAAGAAAAGTGCTCAGCTACCCCATTAGCAGTTCTCACAATACGAAACCACAGAGGGATGCATGCTGCCATATTCTACTGAGTGTACCTTTCAGGTTGACAGGACTAGTGAGTAAAAAACTGTCCCCCTACATATAACTTTACTGTTAGGCTTAGACTTGGTTGAAATCTCTCAGATTACCATCTGTCAGCATTTGTCTTATATCTGCAACAATTTAAATTCATAGCTTCTTCTGTCTGCCTCTTCCACATGGACTCTGCCCTTCCTTTATGGCTTTGAAGTAGAAGGTTGTTGACATTACCGACATCCATGCCCTTTCTCTCAACTTTTCTTTCACACCATTTCTCTGTCTATTCTCTATCCGTCCCCTCTGATGGGCCAGAAACCACTTTCCCTTCTCCTTGCCTTGGAGCAGCAAGGAGTGCTTTTCTCCCTTGCCCCCTTTCCATGTCAGGTGTGGAGAAGTGTGAGAAAACTCCAATGTCTTTTCATTCTTCTGCTGGAGCTCATGACTCATTCCCCCCCCCCCATATTATTTCAGGATTCTCTTTCAGATGAATGCTGTATCTTCTTGTTGGGGTGGGAGTGAAAAAAATAATAGGGAATATTGCCTCTGTGCTTCTCTCTTCAGTGATGTAACCCTTTCCCTCCCCCTCCTCTATCAACCCCTCTTCCTCATCATTGCTGGTAGCTGCAGAAACTACAGTGTGTGACCATCAGGTAGCTTGGATTTGTAAGGGTACTGCAAATGGAAGCAGTGAAAGAGATGGGGTTCATACACATCTGTGCTGCCTCCTAGAAGTATTCAGTGCCTTGGTAGCTCTTTTAGTGAATCAAGTCCTCCAGCCTGCCTCTCCTGCCATGATAGTCCAAATTCTACCTCAAATTCCTCCCTCCCTTGCTGAGATGGGAAATCACAGAACTGAGGGAGGTCAAGGTCTGTGGGGTTTTTTTCCCCTTTTCCAAATTCATCTGCATATGCCAAATATGTAGAAGTCAAGGCTGGAGAGCGTATTTTCCCTGAAGCAATGAGGAACTGAGACTCTGAAGGCTGTGAGCCTTGCATCTCGGGGAGCCAGAGGTGATGTTCTCACAGTGAATATGCAGAATGCAAGTTTGTAGCCAGTCCCTTTCCAGGACTACTGGAAAATGTAATGGGAGCAGGGACTGTTATTTAATTAATTAATTAATTAATTAAAAGTATAAGGCCATCCAACTCTATAATGACTCTGGGTGGTGTGCTGTAAAATCAATCCAAAAATTCATTTAAAAAATCCAAAAATCCAGAAGAAAAACAATCATTCAAAAACAATAAAACACATAGGATATGCCACTCACTCTAACCCAAGGCCTGTGGGGAAAGTCATATTTTTAGTGTTCTTTTAAACATGACAAGGGTAAAGGCCAGATGTGTCTCAGGGGCGACAGTATTCCAGAGGGCAGGTGCTATGACAGAGAAGGCATGTTTCCTAGGTCCCATCAGTTGATGCTGCTTAATGGAAGGGATTAGAAACATGCCAACTCTCCCAGTCATGCAGGCTGGGCAGAAACTACAGAAGATAGACAGTCCTTTTGGTAATCAGGCCCTATGCAATGTAGGGCTTTATAAGCAATAACTTTGAATTTTACCTGGAAGTCTACTGGTAACCAGTGCACTTAGCAAAGTTGTTATGTGAACATGATGAGGCAAGCCCTTATTGCCTGTGCCACCACATCCTGGATTAGCTGCAGATTCCATGTGGCAGCTTCATGTAAAGTACATTGCAACAGACCATGTGCAAGGTGGCCAAAGCATGAATGACCTCCCGGTCCAGACAAAGGCACAGTTGGTGCACCAGATGGATTTATGTGAAGGTCTTCTTAGACACAGCTGCCACCTGCTCTTTGAACAGGAGCTACGAGTCCAAGAAACCCCCCAAATTGTGCACTCATCCTGAAGGGGGAAGTGCAACCCCATTCAGGAGGAAAGATGAAATATCCCTGGTCCCACTTGACTTCTGGTTGTCCCAGCCTGGGGTTGAAATTATCCAATTTCCTGACAAGTTAGGTTTCAAGGGTCTGGCATCTGCTAGCAAAGTACCCTCCTCCCGCACTGTCACAGCACCGATGCTTCAGGAGGAGGGAGGGGGATTACTCTCATGCATAGTGGCCAGGTGCTCCTTCGTATAGATACAGGCCCTGCATGAAACAGCACAACTTTTCCTGAGCAGCCAGCAGAGCTCTTCTTGCTCCCAGACACATGGGTTTAACTTCCAAAGTCTCTGGTCTCTGGAGGAAGGGAGAGGAAGGAATGAATTAAAGTGAGTATATGAAGTCTTCCATCAGTGCCCAAAAAGGCCTGGATTAATATAGTCATTTTCTCTGGGCTGTCTTGATAAATTAACTCATTTCATATTTCATCTGACAGTACCTTTTTCAATGATCATTGAAGTCACCTTCATACCAGCCCCTATCCTGAAGTAGCAGTTGAAACTTTGTAGCATACCTCCATGTTGTAGGTTGTGAATCACAGTTCGCTGTCACTTGCTTGGCAGAATCCTAAAAATTTCAGTAGCTTTCAGGAGGACCACCAAAAAAAAAGTGTAATTGTTGAAATCAGGGCTGGCCTGAAACAAGATGGTGTATCCACACTTTGCGGTTCCCTCAGCTTATCACAAATTATATATAGACTCATTAACTGGCGAGGTCTTTTAATTCCAGAAATATGTACAGTTTATCCTGAGCAAAGGCAGTAGATTTCTTTGGATTTCATATTTGTTGGCAGGGAAGCAAGCACTTGGCATTAGATGGCCGCTGTGGCAGCCGCAAGATCCACTTGGGCCCCACAAGGAAAGGGTGCATCTGACTGATTCTGGTTCTGTCTCATCTACTGAGCTAGAGTTCATGTTCTGGGCCATCTGAGCAGCCCCTTGGTTCTGATGCTGGAGCAACAGAATCACCAGAGGGTCTGTAGCCATCATGCTAATCCTTGATCCGCAGGTGAAATCTTGTTGTTTATTCGTTCCGTCGCTTTCGACTCGTGACTTCATGGACCAGCCCACGCCAGAGCTTCCTGTCGGTCGTCAACACCCCCAGCTCCCCCAGGGACAAGTGAAATCTAGTCTGGGAATATTGTGATGGCAAACAAGCTGTCAGGCTCTACAGCCCAGAACTTGGCAGGAAATCTCAGTTTCCCAAGTACACATGACTTAACATGATATGGGACAATTAGATACAAAGCTTTATTGAAAACTAGAAAGAAGCCTTACTGAACACTTGATTGCCCTCTGTCACCATGAGGGTGCAATTCCCTTCTTGTACCCATAGCAGTTTAATTCCATGGCTTCTTCTACTTGTCTTTCCCAAGTTTGGAAAGATTCTTTGTCCTATGCACCATGGCCTTGACTTAACTGACACTCTTGCCCTGAGAACTGCTGGCTCTTAACTTTTCTTTCGCAATGTCATCTAGTATACCTCTGGCTCTCCTATAGCAGCAGAAAATGCCAAAAGGTCTTAGTTTCAGCGGAACTTAGGGCACACCTTAGGATTCTCTTCCTAATTGCAACTGTGAATGATATTGAGATAGTGTTCTCCTCCAGGTATGAAAGCCTGAGAGCCATCATGCTAAACCATGAAGACAAGAGTATAAAGAAAGCTTGATAGGTTGGGCTCCATTTGTAAAGCCTTTCCTTGAGGCAATGTGTAGGCTGTTTGATGGGGAAGAGATAACCATATCATTCCATGCTGGGAATAAAAGAATTGTACTTGGGTACCTGTAAAACTTGTTTGATTTAGATAATAGTTTGTTAATCCCTGTATTCTGGAGAGTAAGAAAAGGGTTTGTAACAGTAAATGCCCGGCTGAAATGGCTAAGCCCCAAGCCTGTCAATGGGGGCTTTGCAACTGGGGTATACAAAATCAACCAACATCAACAGAAGACAATCTGTGCCCTTTAGACAGTTGGAATATAACTCCATATTCATGACCACTGGCTATGCTGCCTGAAAACTGGAGTTCAAAATATCCAGAAGAAATAAAGTGGTTTATTTTTTACCTATTTGTCCCAAAGCCCACACATTCTCATCCTGAGATTAATTCATGCAGAATTGATAAATTGATAAATCCTAGCTCTCTATGTACACATGTTTGTTTGTTTATAGGAACATTCTGTCATGGACCTTCCTTTCCTACAGTGTAGAACCAAGATGAAAGTTTTTTATCCACAAAAGAACTGGATCGTTCTTTCAGAATACCTGTTGATGACCCTAAGCTTTTATTGCTTTGAAATACACATGTACACTCACCAAACCTATTCAGTAAATACTAATATCTTAGGGTGTCACAAGAATGCAGGCTTTCAGCAGAGCTTGAAAATAAAATTTAGTGCAATCGTCCAAGTTGTGCACAGCCTGGATAACCCCAGCTCTATATTTCAGCTCCTCATCCAGTAGATCATGTGGATGATATTTTGAGCCCACACTCATGAATGCTTCATAGTACTCACAGCCACTTTCTTCACTTATGATTCATTGCAGAGTCTGAACAAGAAGCTGCTTTTTAGCAGAAGGCATACAAAAGCTTTGTGCATTGTTTTGGATTCAGTCTCCCAAAGATGCTTCTGAGCATGCAGGAACATGAACATAGCTCGTGAGCACCCTCAGCAGTAGGGATAGGTGAATCCTTTCAATGTTGGTTTCAGTCAGATTCCCGTTTTCCCAGCTGCACGTTTGTTTTGGACCATTTCCACATCAGCTTGTGAATTTGCTCAACAAATATATCTGCATTTTTTTTTTTAAAAAGATACACCTTTTCATGAGCGTTTCCTTGCATTTTTCCTTCGTTCAAACTTTCTGCAAGGAATGAAAGGCATTTTTGCGTGCTGTCCGCTCTTTAATATTTTTTGTGCATACTGTTCTTAAGTATAAGCATTTCATGAGTATTTTTACTCAACTTAGAATTGCATTGTGCTAAAAAGTACAGATTTCAGCACACCAATGCATTGGAGACATTTGGAAGATGTGTGAGTTACATAATTCTGAACTCCTCCAAAGGCGTAAGTAAAAAAGAAATGTGTTAGGTCCCCAACAAACTGTAACCATTCAACATCATTGCATATATCCTTGTTCCCACACACACTTTTAAGCTTGATGCATGTCAAGTCAATATGTGCAGAGAGCTGATGCCTGAGATTTAAGTGGGGTTATTCAGCTGCCCTGTAGGTTACATCCCATGAGAACTTTGTCTTAGCAAAAGACAATCTCATTCCAGCAAGGTGAGGCATGAAATGTTTGCCAAACGTCCTTATCAACCACAGCCCAGTAGGACTGAAGGAGTAGATTTTCAGGCTTGTGTGCGGACATGGGAAGTTGCTGTGGGTTGCGGAGCTCACCAAAACTCAGGCACCATTGCCTATGTGGCAGCAGCAATGCTTTTTGCTAGTGTAAAGCCACTATTGGACACCTCTCTACATTTGCCTCTGGGTATGCCTCACTTTTAATTCAGAATGATATTTCTCCATGGCCCATTTACATGCACAAAATGATTCCAAGGTAAAAACTGGAAAGTTGGCGACGCCCATGTCTAAAGATTTTACATCCAAGAAGCATCTATTTCAGCTGAAAACAAATGAGGTACAACCATGTACATTTCAATGCAATTATACACTGAAGAGCATTTATCTTCAAGCAACCTATCTTTAAGGACTCAGAGACTTGAAGAATCTGTTAACAGCAGCTTGGAATATATGACAAAGTGGGGAAGGGGAGGGAGGAGAAAGTCTGTGGTTTCTTTCCTATGTTTCTTTACCCCAAAGTTGGCTAAGCAATCAAAGGCCATCCTAGCAAAGTGATCGCAAGTTGAAGCCTGCCCCTAAGCAGGAACAAGCGATCTCGTGCAGTTTTTCAACGTTCTCCCCCCAAAAAGAACAGAATTTCCATATTTTGCTTCGACATTGCCCATTGTGCTTTCTTGTTGTTATTTGTGGTAAGCTAGTTATTAACAGGGATGCAGTGGCGCTGTGGGTTAAACTGCTGAGCTTGCTGATCAGAAGGTCGGCGGTTCAAATCCTCGTGACGGGGTGAGCTCCCGTTGCTAGTCCCAGCTCCTGCCAACCTAGCAGTTCGAAAACATGCAAAAGTGAGTAGATTAATAGGTACCGCTTCGGTGGGCAGGTAACGGCATTCCGTTTAGTCATGCCAGCCACATGACCACGGAAGTGTCTACGGACAAACACCGGCTCTTCAGCTTTGAAACGGAGATGAGCACTGCCCCCTAGAGTCAGACATGACTGGACTTAACGTCAAGGGAAACCTTTACCTTTACCTTAGTTATTAACATTTGGACCCTGAAACTGTTTCTGAGGCTGAGAGTCTTTTGCTCCTGGGGCTCAACCCTACAAGGTGGCTATTTTTTGAAAAGCCATTTAAAGAAACTACTTATGGTGATCTCTGCTCACTCCTTCTCTCTCTTGTATGTGATATGTGTGTATGTGTGTGCATGTGTGTGTGTGTGCATGTATACAGAGAGAGAGAATTTTTAGTGATTTATATCCCTAATTAGGTCCCAGTAGCAACATTCTTTCAACTAACAATGCATGTCATAATCACCTTTCCCTCATATAAATGACTTCCTTAACTTCACATGCATAACTTAACAGCTTTTATTTTAAAAACTCATGTTAACAGCTTTCCCAGTGTAACCAGTAGGGGTGCTATGATAAGAAACTAATTTGCTGTAAAAATTACTCATTTGTCAAATAAGCATTAAAATAATTGTTCCCCTTCTGACTGTTATCCTGCTGTTTCCAGTCATTTCAAAAAACTAAATTATTTACTCATTTGAAAGTTCAGCTGTGTATATTTTAATTGATATTCCCTCATAGGACTCATATTGTTAATGACAATAATTAACCCGAAATGGCTGCTAAATAATTATGCTGAAAGGATGTGTAGTATTTGTTCAGGAAGTAAAACCAGCATTTGAGAAATCATCAAAATGTAAAACTTTCATATTTTATGGGAAAGCACAGTAATAGTTCATAATCAAATTAAGAATGAAAGAGGCAAATGTAGATTTTATGCTTTTGATGCAGAATACTTTATGTTTCCAATATAGTGAGGTGTTCTAGCTAACAATGAATACTCAGTCATTTTAATAAGCTCCAGATATTGCTATTCTAGCTAGTCATGTGAAGTATTGTCATGATATTAACAAAGTAAAGATAAAATGCTGCAAAACTACCACATTAATTTCATACTGAGCAGGCCGGCACAACCTTGGACCATCTGGTTCAACCATGACACACAGGCACACACAGACACAAAAAGACACACCAATTCTGCAGTTTGAGCAAATCCAAGCAGGCCAGAGAAAAATGAAGGTTTTGAGAGATTTGGGATACATAATTAATGGTGGATTGTGCTGGGCCATGTTGTGCAATTAAAAGAAATTAGGGAAGCCGTAGAGGTCCTCATCATCATAGGTTATAGGTTTAAGACTCGCTCATTATCAGACACATGGAGTTATCTTCAAGGTTTTAGGAGCTTCTGGACAAAAGATCGCCAGCAAGGAATGAGAGAAGTGGGTGCACAGAATTCCCTACAGTGATAACTCACTGGTACAAGCCAAGACCCAGATCCAGGCGCTCCTGCACCATTTTGAGGTAGCTTCATTGCTTTCCACAACACTGTGGTAACAGAGAAAAGTGCCTTATATCAAGTCAAAGCATTGATTCATCTGGCTTGGTATTCTCTATGGGAGCAACAATGTGCTCACAACACATTCCTGGTCATTAATGAAGCTTCCTGCCCTGGAAGCTTTAATTCAAATTCCTTTAATTATAAAAAATGAATGAGAACCTAATACAGTGCAAAGCAATGCATCAGTCTCAGGCATAACTTGGATTTCCAACAATGCCTCTGAGCTCACATAGACATCAGAGGAATTCTTGGAAAATAAAATGGTAGGTAGCTGCAGCTCAGTGCTTTGTTTGCTTTCTTGTACATGGGCGCTCAGTGATTGGCCACACCTACTATGTCAACCATTTTGAGGGGGAGCTTGTTAATATGCCCTTAAAATCCTAACGTGACCACTCGCTTAAAAAAGTTAAGGACTTCAGCTCTGTGTTTACTGGCAAGAAGTTAAACTCCTCCCCCTCCGCTGTACAGGATGGGATTTTTTTTCAACTTCTCAGCTATTTCTTACAGAATAAATGAAGCATTAAATGACCATATAAATTCGATGTGTCATTAGAGTTGAACTTTGAGGTGTCATACTGCGTGTCCTAGGTTCCCTATGTCTACACATCCTCCATCTTTGGTTCTTATTGTGATGAGGCATGAATGAGTTCCAACCACATTCATTTCTACACAGGTAGAACATTCCTTGCAGTTGCAGAGCCTGAGAACAGGGTGCCCCACAATAAAGATAATTCTATTTGTCTTCAGCTGAGTGTGAGCTCTGTTTTGAGCTTGCTGTTCACGGAGTTCATCTTCCACCACTGAGAAGATGGCTGCAGAGAGGATGCAGAGCAGGAATGTGCCCCTGCTGTTGTTTGAAAGCTGCCTTAAGCTTTGTGTGGCATGTCAAGGGCTGCATTTTAGAAGTAGGCAGGGCCAGGTTTTCTTTGAAGGGCAGCAGTGGCTCCCCTTTAAAACCTATGCCCAATTTATTAAAAAAACAAAAACGGGGCTGTTTTCAGGGCCCACACAGAAGAGATGTTGGCTGGCTGCGCTTTCTCCACCTTTGATGTAGAGGGTGGGCCAGTGTATTCAGGCAAGTGCTTGAAAGCCCTAACATTTTATCTGTATTCACCCCTCAATGAATGTTATGCCATTCATGACATTTCATTTATTTGCATCTGCAAAACAATAGCCTTCACAACTCAGGCATCCTCCAAATAGGTACTCAACTCCCAGATGCCCCAGCCAGCATGACCATTGCTATGAATTCTAGGAGCTAAAGTCCATGCAGTTGGAAGGCAAAGAGATTGAGTAAAGCCATTTTGGAGCATTTTTTTAATTCAGGGCAAGCCATCTAACATCACAGTGATCCAAATATATGCCCCAACCACAGATGCTGAAGAAGCTGAAGTAGAGCAGTTCTATGAGGATCTGCAGCACCTACTGGACAACACGCCTAAAAGAGATGTTATTTTCATCACGGGACACTGGAATGCTAAGGTGGGCAGTCAAATGACACCTGGAATTACAGGTAAGCATGGCCTGGGAGAAGAAAACGGAGCAGGACATAGGCTGATAGAATTTTGCCAAGACAACTCACTCTGCATAATAAACACTCTTGTCCAACAACTAAGAGACGGCTTTATACGTGGACTTCACCAGATGGACAACACCGAAATCAGATTGACTACATCCTTTGCAGCCAAAGGTGGCGGACATCTATACAGTCGGTAAAAACAAGACCTGGAGCTGACTGTAGTTCAGATCACAAACTTCTTCTTGCACAATTTAGGATCAGACTAAAGAGATTAGGGAAGACCCACAGATCAGCTAGATATGAGCTCACTAATATTCCTAAGGAATATGCAGTGGAGGTGAAGAATAGATTTAAGGGACTGGACTTAGTAGATAGGGTCCCGGAAGAACTATGGACAGACGTTCGCAACAGTGTTCAGGAGGCGGCAACAAAATACATCCCAAAGAAAGAGAAAACCAAGAAGGCAAAATGGCTGTCTGCTGAGACACTAGAAGTAGCCCAAGAAAGAAGGAAAGCAAAAGGCAACAGTGATAGGGGGAGATATGCCCAATTCAATGCAAAATTCCAGAGGTTAGCCAGAAGAGATAAGGAATTATTTTTAAATAACAATGCATGGAAGTGGAAGAAGACAATAGAATAGGAAGGACAAGAGACCTCTTCCAGAAAATTAGAAACATCAGAGGTAAATTCCAGGCAAAAATGGGTATGATCAAAAACAAAGATGGCAAGGACCGAATAGAAGAAGAAGAGATCAAGAAGAGGTGGCAAGAATATACAGAAGACCTGTATAGGAAGGATAACAATATCGGGGATAGCTTTGATGGTGTGGTCAGTGAGCTAGAACCAGACATCCTGAAGAGTGAGGTTGAATGGGCCTTAAGAAGCATTGCTAATAACAAGGCAGCAGGAGACGACGGCATTCCAGCTGAACTGTTCAAAATCTTGCAAGATGATGCTGTCAAGGTAATGCATGCTATATGCCAGCAAATTTGGAAAACACAAGAATGGCCATCAGACTGGAAAAAATCAACTTATATCCCCATACCGAAAAAGGGAAACACTAAAGAATGTTCAAACTATCGAACAGTGGCACTCATCTCACATGCCAGTAAGATCCTGCAAGGTAGACTTCAGCAATTCATGGAGCGAGAATTGCCACATGCACAAGCTGGGTTTAGAAAAGGCAGAGGAACTAGGGACCAAATTGCCAATATCCACTGGATAATGGAAAAAGCCAGGGAGTTTCAGAAAAACATCTATTTCTGTTTTATTGACTATTCTAAAGCCTTTGACTGTGTGGACCATAACAAATTGTGGCAAGTTCTTAGTGGTATGGGGATACCAAGTCATCTTGTCTGCCTCCTGAAGAATCTGTATAACGACCAAGTAGCAACAGTAAGAACAGACCACGGAACAACGGACTGGTTTAAGATTGGGAAAGGAGTACGGCAGGGCTGTATACTCTCACCCTACCTATTCAACTTGTACGCAGAACACATGATGCGACATGCTGGGCTTGAGGAATCCAAGGCTGGAGTTAAAATGGCTGGAAGAAACATTAACAATCTCAGATATGCAGATGATACCACTTTGATGGCTGAAAGCGAAGAGGAACTGAGGAGCCTTATGTTGAAGGTGAAAGAAGAAAGTGCAAAAGCTGACTTGTAGCTAAACCTCAAAAAAACCAAGATTATGGCAACCAGCTTGACTGATAACTGGCAAATAGAGGGAGCAAATGTAGAGGCAGTGAAAAACTTTGTATTTCTAGGTGCGAAGATTACTGCAGATGCTGACTGCAGTCAGGAAATCAGAAGACGCTTAATCCTTGGGAGAAGAGCAATGGCAAATCTCGATAAAATAGTTAAGAGCAGAGACATCACACTGACAACAAAGGTCCGCATAGTTAAAGCAACGGTGTTCCCTGTAGTAACATATGGCTGCAAGAGCTGGACCATAAGGAAGGCTGAGAGAAGGAAGATAGATCCTTTTGAACTGTGGTGTTGGAGGAAAATTCTGAGAGTGCCTTGGACTGCCAGAAGATCAAACCAGTCCATCCTCCAGGAAATCAAGCCAGTCTGCTCACTTGAGGGAATGATATTAAAGGCAAAACTGAAATACTTTGGCCACATAATGAGAAGACAGGACACCCTGGAGAAGATGCTGATGCCAGGGAGAGTGGAGGGCAAAAGGAAGAGGGGCTGACCAAGGGCAAGATGGATGGATGATATTCTAGAGGTGACAGACTCGTCCCTAGGGGAGCTGGGGGTGTTGACGACCGACAGGAAGCTCTGGCGTGGGCTGGTCCATGAAGTCACAAAGAGTCGGAAGTGACTAAAAGAATAAACAACAAGGGTTTCTTTCCATGCAGGGAGTGTATTTATTTTAGGGTGGGGAGTAGGAGGAAATTTATCCTAATTACTTGACCCAGTTCTATTTCTGTCTCAGAATTAAACACACACTTTTACTGACACTGGATATAACTCCCCTTTCACACTGACCAGCCAAGCTCCATCTGCAAGCTGCAATCAGGAACCACTCAGCTTGTTTGTTAACCTTTTCCTTGCCCTACAAAGTCTCTACCCAAACAACAACAACAGTGTGATTGCAACAACCTTCCAGAGGTTAACAACATGCAGGTGGTCAGTTTGAATTAAATGCAAGACAGGTGGGTTGCAGGATTACAAAATTGTTGATCCTTCTGGAGATTACCAAAATATGCTGCAGAAACAAGATCTTGTTTTAGCAAAAAAAAAAAGTCATAAATGTCAGAATGACAGAAAAAAGGAAGTGTGTCACAGAAAAAATATGTTAATGTCCTCATTGGCTCAATTCTACAGGCTGGACTATCTGTGCTGACCATATTTGATGGCCCTAGTATTGCAGTGACCGGGAACTGGAAGGGGAGAATTATGAAGCAGCTGAGATGAATGGAGAGGCCCAAGCATTAGAAAAAATGATGAAGTTGCTTAACCTTCATAC
The DNA here is from genome assembly GCF_035149785.1 of Candoia aspera. Taxonomy (NCBI): domain Eukaryota; kingdom Metazoa; phylum Chordata; class Lepidosauria; order Squamata; family Candoiidae; genus Candoia; species Candoia aspera. The sequence continues at coordinate 159,284,537 of NC_086153.1, forward strand.
AGTACAATGAACAATACAGTTTTTAGTTTAGTTTTATTTTGCTCTGATAGCCTTATGTAAACTGCATCTAGGGCACAGTAAAGAGTAGGACATTGACCACAAACATGGAGGAAGACACAAGAGAGACAATTATAACAGATTTTGGAAACTGCAGAAAGTTATCTAGGAAGAAAAAGAAAAGCAAAAGGCTGTGTATTGAGGGAGGAGGGGGCAGAAAGAGGGAGGTAAGTTCCTCCTATAACTTGTGGTTAAAGTTAGAATTTGTGAGAATTATCTTTCTAGGAAACAAATTGGCACAGAGGTAACATCTGTTCCAAGGCTCATCTATGCACTACAGGAAAAAGTTGTTAAGAGCTGCACTAAATTTAATTTCTTTGTATGTTTAACTCTAATTTATTGTCTCTAGTGATTATTGTCTCTATGCATACTCAATCCTTGGGTGTTTTATGCAGAATTGACACCTTTTTATATCAGAGCTCCTTCTACACAGGAGCAGATCAGCATCATCTTGTGATCTGCTCTGAGCCTTATCTTTTCCCACATATTATCTTATTGGATGTTCTTCCAAGATGCTTTCTATTATTTGATCAAGTCAGTTATGGTGAGTCTGCTCTCCACCACAGCGTCTCCCTGGCTCTTCATGCATCCATGCAAGAGACACCCAAACAAAATAATTTGTCTTTGCTTTGCTGATGTGGTGCTCAGAGTAGGGGTTAGTACAATTTCTCATAGGAAAGCTCTGGTAGAAAGGAGGGGCTGCAGATTGACTGGTATCAGATGCCATGTTAGCATTGAGGTTCACCAGCAGGAAGAACTCTGGGCAGAAGAAGCATGGAAATGGAGGTGATTGCTGATGGCTAATATGGAGATAAACAGTAACTGGCTATTGAAGCTGGGCTTTGGCAAAACCCAATATGGGCTCATAAATCTGAGCCGGATAAGTTCATGAGCAAGTGGTAATACTGCAGAAAAGATTGCAGAAAATTGTTTGGACTCTACTCCAAGAAGTGTGCTGAAGAAGAGTTAGTGTCAGGGGACATTTTTACTCAACACATAAAGTCTTAGTGATGGAGGAGGAGAAGATCAAAGGTTTAATTTGCAGGGAAAAGCCACTAGAAGACAAACTGCCAGTCTGATGGATGGAGAGATGCTAGCCAGTATAACTTTAAGCCCTTTCTTAACTCTGGATAAACATTGGTTTATCATGGATAAACTCTAGATAAACATTGGTATGTAACAATACAGAAGGGTCTTTGTATTCTAGGTACACACGTATGTTAAGCTTATATCATAAAATGCTGAGATGGTTTTTTTAGAATGGCTTTGGGCCACAGGTTAGGGAGCAGAAAAATGCTTGTTTGGTACTTTGGCATCAAGCTAACAAATAGGAGGGGGAAGTGTTAGCAAAACAACACAAAACAATTAGTGAGGTTGGAAATGTGAAACTGGCTGTTCTGTTCTGTTCGGCTGAAATTGATTCTTACTCTCTTTTAAGTTACAAAAAAAAGGGGGGGGGATTGAAAGGTCTGTAGCTCTGCCTCTTTCAGTCAGAACACTTGAACCATGTAGGCATTCCTTTCCCACTTGCCTTTTTATTTCCTCTACCAATGATCCACCATTGCCTGTTTTATATGTAGCTACTAAAAGTTAAAAAGGAATTCTCTTTTTTAAGATAACGTTTGATTTTAATTATCTCACATAAAATTGGTCTATCTCCCCACAAAGAATTAGGGGAAGAAGGGGAGAATTCCTTTACCACATATCTCAGTGCTATAGGACCAGAAGGTAGCTGTAGAACTTATTTCTTTCATGTTGTTTATTTCCTTTTATTTGCCAGTGAGGCATACAGACTGTGAAAGCCCTCTCTCTCATACCTTCTGGGGCTAGGAAGGATGACAGGTAAAGTCATCTTCCTGGAAGATAAATGGTGGCAAAGTTATCTTGTACAGACCCAGAGGGTTTCTAGAAGAGGAAATTTGAGACCTCCAACCTTTTACCCCATGAGCTCAACTGTGCCACTGAAGTATCCACCAGCTCACATTGTATTAATCTGTTAAATGTCCGTTAATATATAGCACGTGCTTCTAAAATGGGTAACCTGAGTATATGACATAAATATATAATGTTATGTGCTACATTTTGATTTCTATAACAAGAAGCAGAGTTGCAAAATCATCTTTCTTCTAAATCAGAAACACCCTGCCCTGTACTCATGCATACAGTCATTAAATAAATCTTGTCTCGAAACCTCTAGATTAGAACAAGAAGCAGGACAGCTGGGCAGCACTTTGGAAACACTGGCAGGGCAAGCGACTGTCTATAAACAGGGAGCAAACCCCACACTCACTCGCACTGATGATGTTACCTAGCCAGGTAATGAAACGTCTGCAAGCAAGCCTCCAAGCTCAGACAGCACCAAGGACTCCACAGTTCAACCCTGAGCTACAGAGATTCTCTTCTATTGGAATTCTGGAAACACTCTGAAAGTATTTCAGAATGTAAGGGAATGCAGACATAGCAGCTTTCTAAAACTCTTTAAAGCAGCCACAACTCTTCCTAGGGTTCTGCAGCTGCCTCAGAATATCTAATCCCATCTGTCTGAATAGTATGGTTTGGACAATAAATTTAGATGTTGCCTGTCCAAAATTCTGGAGTAGGGGAAGACAAACCTCTACCATTCCTTCAGTTTTTTACTGTTATGCTTTGATAGATAGACAGATGGTGGGGGAGGTGTGTGTATAGTCACTCAGACAGAAAAACCATCTGCTAGCAGTGCCTCCATCTTGTCTAGATTAAACTTCAGTTTACTGCCCCTCCCCCAGTCCATTACCACAGCCAGGCACCATTTTGGCCATTTTTCACTGCTATACCAGAAAAGAGAGAGAGAGAGAGAGAGCTGCTTTTGTCACATACTGACACTTTACACTTTCATAAGTCTCTGAATGAGTTCACTCGGTAGATCTTAAACAGCAGAACAGGGAAAATGAACCATTGTGGAACACCACAGTACAAGCACCCAGGAATCAACAGAAATCAGGAAATGGCCATCCATGTACAGTGTGAGCAAAACCACTCCACATGTGGACAACCCTGCTGAAGGATGCCATGGTCAGGGGTGTTGAAAGTCACTGAGAGGTCAAGAAGAATCAGCAGGGTTGCAATCCCCCATCTTCTGGCAAAGATCTAAAAGGATACAATAGTATGAGTGCCAAAGCCATCCTTAAACCCTGGTTGAAAAAGGTCTAGAAAATCTGTTTCATCCAAAACTGTCTGATCAGCCACTACATGCTTTAGCAGCTTGTTCAGGAAGAGGCTGTTGACCACTAAACTGTCTTCTGAGTCTAATGATCTTCTGGATCTCTTGATCTCATGAACTCTTTCAATGACTACTCTTTCTTATAGGAAGAAATTTATAATGTCCTGGACCCAGCTGAGAATCCCCTTCCTACTAGATCTAGTCAGGGCCGCAACTGCAGGGGGGAGCAAGCGGGGCATGTGCCTCAGGCACTGTGCGGGGGGGGTGCCAAAATGAGCACAGGGGGCTGTCAAAATGGGCGTGGAATCCATGTTTGTCCCAGGTGACACAGACCCTAGTTGCCGGCCTGGATCTAGTATATCATGGCAGAATTCCACCAAGTACTATGGCCACATCATCTGGCCTTAAAATCTGAAATTCATCCAGAGAAATGCGATTAAACAGGGCCCTGGACATATCGACAGATTGGACTGCTAGAACTGTAGACTTTAAGTCATAATGAATCTGATCAATTTTGCCCTCAAATGTATTTATTTAATTTAATAAATGTAGAGGCCACCCATCTCATATGCATGACTTTGAGTGGCTCACAATTAAAATAGAATAAAAACAATAAAAAACAACCAAAAGTAACATAAAAATAGCAGCTGAGAAAACTCACAACCACTCAAACTAGCCATGACATGGGCTCACCCACTCTTTCAGGGCCCAGGCCCTGTGAAAGGCCAGCAGGGTCAGGGCAAGTCTCTAATTTCGGGGGCGGGGGATGATGTTCCAGAGGGTGCGTGCCATGGCAGAAAAGGCTCTCCTCCTGGATCCCACCAGATGGAGCTCTCTAGCAGATGGGACCTGGAGCATGCCTCTCCAGCCACATCTCACAGGATGGGTAGACACCAGGAGAGATGGCCCTGTAAGTAACCCAGCCCCAAGCCATGAAGGGTTTTAAAGCTAACCACCAGCACCTTGAATTGTACCTGAAATGACGAACTACTGGATTGTACCACAATCTAGACCTGTGGAAAGTGACGTAGATTTGTTTTGATGAAGCAGTTCACAGGGAGGCAGCTTGATCAAAATGAAAGCACCACCTGATCCACCTTGATAAATAATTCAGCTGACCTCAAATCCCTTTTGCCAGTCCTGCATCTCTCAGTTGTTTCCCCATCAGTGCTGGCAGAAGTGCTTGCAGGTTAGGTGACTTGAAGATAGTCCATGGCCCTGCCAAAGTCATCCAGATGTGTGTCAAGAGGGGTCCAGGCTGGATGTCTTCAATGCCACACAATCTGGAAATATTTTGACAAACATTTCAGGAAAAGGCTCCTTTCAGCACACAATCTAGCACCACAACCTTTCAGCCTCTTCCCACAATGGTCCCTGCAGGAGGTCTTTTGGCTATTTCTTCTCTTTGCAGCAGAAGGTTAAGAGGGACCCAGTGAAGCAACATGATCTTTAAAATGAGAGGACCACTTTTCAAGGGGATGTTTTGTTCAGAGCTTCATTAAAACAAAGCACTTTTTTCAGAGCTTTGGAAATCCTAATTATCTCTAGCTGGGTCAGATCCCCAGTGGCCGAGAACTACTCAGGAGAACTCCATTGGGTGTCACTGAGAGGGTTCAATAGTGGAGGAGAAAAATTGCTTTGTTTATTTTTTTAATTTAACATCAATTAAATGGTACTTTTAAAAAGAGATTTCAGGAAATATTCAGGATATTTCAAAAATATCTGTTCTGGGTAAACTGGTGAAAATATTGTTAAAGTCAGAAAAGTTAGTAAGCATATAGAAGGACAAGCCTTGCTGAAGAACAATCAATGTGTTTGTTTATTTGTTAGTTCATTTCCTCCAGGAGCTCCTTGAATCTCCCACCACAATAAAAACCCTGTAAGTGACTGGCCCAAACTCACCTGGTAAACCTCTGTGGCTGAGGGTTCTGTGGTTGAACCTGGGTCTCCCAGTATCTTCCCCATTACATCAGAGTGGCTGTTCACTGTGCAAGTTGCAAAGGGAAGTTCTGTCTGAATGCCTTTTTAGAGGGTTGGGGGGGGGGGGTTTGCCCGAGTTGTCAAAAAAAAAAGAAGTAGATAAGAGTGATCTGCTAGACTAGGTTTTCTCAACCTTAGCTGGCTGTGGAATTCTGGGAGTTGAAGTTCAAACATCTTGAAGTTTCCCAGGTTGTGAAACACTGTGCTAGACTTTGTTTACTTGGACTTTCAAAAGGCTTTGATAAAGTCCCTGTATAAACATAGTAGTCATGGGATAAAAGGGTGCTTTCCTTTACAGATTGGTAACTAGTTAAGGAATAGAAAGCAGAGAGTAGGAACAGTTTGATGATTGCCAACAGCAGGATATAAACCATGAAGTTCCCTCTAGGCTCAGTATAAGGAAAGTGCTTTTAATTTGTTCATAAATGAACTGGAAGTATGAGGTGTGCAGTGAGGTGATCAAGGTCGCTGATGCCACAAATTATCTAGAATGATTAAAAAGAATATAACAGCACCAAGGGAATCTCCCCAAACAGGAGAAATGGGTATTAAAATTATAGATGCAGGTCAGTAAAAGGCAAACCTAAAATGATGGTCTTTGGAGGTAGGGTGTAACCTCTTCTACATGCTGAAGGTTTGATATAGTGGAGGCAGAGAAGGAAAGGGTTTGGGGTTGCTGTGGGAGATATCAATTAAAATGTCAACAGCATGCAACTCTTGTGGAAGAAAAAAAAGAATCAATTCTACTTCAAGAATCCTTAACAAAGGAATCTAAAGAAAACTGTCACTATTATAATGTTTTATATGCATTTTGGGTGTGGCTGCACTTGGAATACTCTGTACAGTCAGTAACCTGCAGTTTATAGCTGGAGAATGCTGGGGAGGATGGAACAGATGCTCTGCGTGGTATGTCAACAATGACCACATTTTTCATGGATGATGGCATCAAAAGCCATGTGTGGAACACCATGGCTCCTCCCATCAGGGAGGATGGGAGAAGTTCATAAAGAATATTGGAGAGCTGGAAAAGGTGCAGAAAAAGGCAACCCAGTTATGAAAGGGTTAGAGCAGTGTTTCCCAACCTTGGCCCCATGCTGGCTGGGGAATTCTGGGAGTCGAAGTCCAGACATCTTAAAGGGGCCAAGGTTGGGAAACACTGGGTTAGAGATACTCCCATATGAAAAACTATTATAAAAGTGAGGCTTTTTGTTTTTTAAAAAAACTAAGGGGGACAGGAAAGGACATAAAGTAAAATTATGCATGGTATGAAGAGAGCGAACAGGGAGTTTTTCTCCCTCTCTCAAATTACAAGATCCTGTGAAGGCCCTCATCCAATGAATTTGAAGAATGAGAGATTCCAGATGGATAAATGAAAGGTCCATACCACTTGTAAAAGCTCTAGCACAGGATGCAGTTTTAAAAGAGGATTAGGTGAATTCATGGAGGACAAGGTTGAAAGACTACTAGTCCTGATGGCCATACTTTCCCTCAGCAGCAATCTGTCTCTCAATAACTATTGGAGTACATGACCAGGAAGTTCCTGCTGTGCTCATGCCCTGCTTAAGGGCCATCCATAGACATCTCCATATACTTCTGTAAGCATCCAAGGTTATTGGTGAGTGGGCAGTCATAGGGTGGGAGGGAGACAGAGAGAAAAAGAGAGAGGGGGGGAAAAAAAAGCTTAGCTAGCTGGTTGGTCATCCTGGGAGCAGAATGCTAGACTGGATGGCCTTTCTCCTCTGGGAAGGCTCTTCTTTTGTTTTATCCTATGTTGCAAACTTCTCTTATTCAAATTGTAACTGACTGCCTATTCAAATCAACAACCAGACTCACATAGAGGTCTATGGAAATCTAATTTAATGATGAATAGTATGCAGGTTCACAGGCAAAGCTAAGAATACCAAAAGCATGGGATTTCTCCCAATTAAACCACAAGCAATTCCAGACCCCTCCCCCCATTGTCAGTACAACCCCATTCTTCTGGAGGTGTTCAAAACAGTTGCTGGCAATCTCCGGGTAATGACCTTGGCCAGGCAAGATAGCCCAAACATGAATTCCTTTGCACTCGCATCATCCATCTCCCTGCCTGGTACAAACTAGCAGCAGCTCCCTCCTGTCCAGCAACACGTGTCAGCACCAACATGGCATGGAGACTTGTTACGATGTTTCAGGAACATTGGAACAGGAACCATGACACAAATTCATTGAGTTTTTTCTAGGAATCTCATATTTATACACAAGTGTTTTCCATTTGCTCACAACAACGTAAAGAAGAATTGGGTTAGGAAAAAATGACTGGCATGAAGATACCAGTGTGGTGAAGTAGTTAAAGTGTTGAACTGGCACTGGGGAGCTCTAGGTTCAAGTCCACCCTCAGTCATGGAAGCTCCCTGGGTGTCTTTGGGACACTCATCCTCTCTCATCCAGACCTCTATCCTATAACCAGTTCTGTCTCCACTTATTTATAAGTTTATCCCAAGGAACTCAGCAGAACCAAAAAAGCAGTAATAGTCGGCATGAATTAAGTATGTTTATATGAACCAAGCAAATCAGACCTAGGTCAAATTTTAAAATCTTTGAGTATTCAAACTATAATCTAGGTATGGACTACGAGTCCCATCACCCCCAATCTGCATGCTGGCTAGTGGTGTTAATAGTTCTTTGTTGACTGGGGATTAGGGCAGGGTATGAGACTTGTGAAACTAATCTATACAAATTTTGTCTCATACTAACACTCACCTCTGAATTCTTGCAAAATATTTTTTTTCATATCAAATCCATATTTTTAGATTTTAAACCTTGTTTTCTTCTGTTGCTCCTCAGACATTCTTTGAAAGGCTTAGCTGGCAAAAGTTACTTATCTGTTAGCATCATGTAAGAACCACAACAGTCTTAATTACACTAGCACAAAGGAAACATTTGCAAACAATTTACACTGAATATAGCTTATTCATGTCTTGTAACAGAACATCATGTTACCCAGATCCTCACTGGGAATAGGGGACTAGATATCTCTCACTCAACAGATGGGTGAGAGATATCTACCATTCTTCCCTCAACACTGGTGACTCATCAGTCTATCTTGCTGCAAGAAGGAACCAAACTGCCCAGTAAAGACATCCAAAAGTTACCAAACAAGGTTCCAGGGTGAAAATTGTAAGCACCTCTGAATTTTTTTAAAAAATATGCCAGATATACAGTATACTCTAGCCATTATGAACAAATGCCATTCGCTGGCAAGAAGGAAAAGATGGACTCAGCTTCTCCATCTCCATGGTGTAGAAAGGATGTTGGAAAGTAAACTCCACAAATAAGCTACCTCACGCAGTTTGCATTTGAACCACCTGAATGAGGCACACTTTGTTTTGCCTCTCAGAAGCTCCACCTCTGCATGTCAAAATGTCAAAATGGGCCAGTCTGCCTTAACTGGTTGCTTGGAATGGCTTGGCACTGACAGAAATAGTACTTGCATTTGCGATGTACGTGTGCAGAATCTACTTTTGCTGAGTGAAGCTCCATCAACTAAACATAAAGTACTATGGCATTTCTACCAGGTGTTTCAAAAAGTTACCCTGCCCAAACTGTGTCAAAAGAAAGCTCCCTTTGAAAATCAGCTGAGGCCCATAAGCCATTTCTCAGGTCTGCTAGGCCCTGTAGCTGTAAAAAGGTCTGTAATTAAGGACCAGGGATTCCTGAAACTTGAGGCAGCTTAAAGCTTTGCATTCAAGTTGAGCATCGCCCAGAAAATAATAGCACAAATCTGTTTTCAGGGTGTTTCTTCATGACTAGCCCTGTACTCAGGCTAGTTCCCTAATGAAGCAATGTCTCATCAAGATGCATTGGCTCTCACTGAAGACCAGCAAAACCTTCGCTGTCCTGCCTAAGCTGTGCTTCCTGATGATATGAATCACAGATGGTTTCAGTGCCTTCCATTGCTCATGGGGAAACACTCTGAACTCACAAAGGTGTGGAAAAGAATATGGTGCCTAAGTATTTCTCAATAACTATGGCAACAAATCTTGACATTCAAATCAGGTTTTGTTTGCCTGCCATGCTCAGCCTACATACAAAACTAACATGCCCTCCATCATTTTTTTACTGCACCCAGAAATTATAATTTTGGAACAGCAGAACTATGTAGCATCAAGCATTTAAAGTCTATATGAAGCTTAAGTGTGGAAGATGATAGAGATGAGATTAGATAGATAGATAGATAGATAGATAGATAGATAATTGCAGCAAATCCCATGCTTTCCAGAAATGAGATTTAATCAGAGCAAGATTAACAAGAAACAATTAAGATAATTTATAATGCTAATTTAACAAACTTATATTACAAGATAAGTACAGATTTAATAATTAATAGCCAAATCATAACATTTCTATCTCCACCACAATATTTCTACTCTCATTTCTGATTTCCTAAAATGTCAATCTTAGCCATACCCAGCCCTTGTTCAAGTTACCAGCCTACATTGGCCTGATTCATTTTGCTCTCCTCCGTGTTCTGTGCCTGAGAGATTTTGCCATACATAAAAGGGCTACCAAAATTATGGTCTGGGAATGAGGTGGGGCCAACATCATGGAAATTTCCAAGCTACTCTAGTGACATCAGAAATAATGAATAAAGTTGCTTACATCTTAAATCAGACTTTCTCCCAACAGATGTTACTTTTTTTATACATTCTTAAGGTTCTTTTTCTTTTTCTTTGATGCTTTCATTCTTGACTTCTTCCAGAGCTCTGCTCTATTCTATATTCTACAGAATACCTTTAGTTCCTCATTCCTGTTGGTAGCAGTTCTATCCTCCAGCTTCTTCATATCTACCAGCTATGTTTTTCTGTTTTTTTTATACAACCCTGCTGTACTTCTTTAGACATAAGATGTCCAGACACAATTTCTATCAGCCTGATGGACTCTTGGGTTTCTGAGTAACAACTACCACACTCCAGAAGTGGGTAGAACCAGCTTTTCACCTTTATCTATCTTCTTTTAATAGGGTGTATGAGTTATCTGAATGTTTATATTCTCCACCTTGGGGGCTGCAGTACTTCTTGGCAGGATGTCTGTAAGCCAGCAACTCTAATCAAATCTTAGAGAACCAGCCTAATGTAATTTGGACTAGGGAGGCAAAGCCTTAAATCCTGTTCACCCATAACTTAGAGGTGACCATGGATAAATCATTCTTTTTTTCAGACAAGCCTAGAAATAGTTTTACCACCTCAAAGCGTACTAGTCTTAAGCAGCAGTGGAGAGATCAGAGAAAACCTCAGATACAGTAATTAAAGATCAGTGACTTACTTTTTCAGATTTATAGAAACACATTTTTGTGTCTCTCACTTTAAAACCGCAATGCTTCCACTTGTTAATAAGGCCATCTTTCTATTACAATTGGAAAGGCCAGGTACAGCTGCAAAGAAAGAGCATGCTATCATCTACAATATGGTTGACAGAGCTTTTTTCCCTCTGCTTTATTGAACATTACCTGTGAATGATGCATTACAGATTTTAGTGCCAGAAATATGTGTTTTGGAAAACAGAGTATAGTGTTTCATAATTTGATTTAAAACAATTATACCATCTCTCACCGGAACATTCACAAGCTCCAAGGAATAAAAATATATAAATGGAACCAGCTGTTTTAAGTACTCTTGTGCAGGAGCTGGGTTTCACTGGGACTTTAATCTACTTCTTCATATATCACATTATACCTCTGCAGTAGTGGGGTGGGCAAGGTATTAAGCTGTATCCAGGAAGTGCAAGCTAACCAATTCATTTAAGAAAGAAAGTCCAGAATTAAGCCTTGCCTGATGCAGTTCTCCTTTTCTGAGTCATTGGGTCTGAAAGGATTTGGGGAGGGGGCGTGAAGGGAGGACATTTGAGAAACTCCACAAGGAGAATTCCACAGCAGGGCAGACCTGTGTGAAGGGACCTCGATGTCCACACAAAAATCCCTTGAGTTCTTTTCTTTTACCAAGCTACCCAATTATGGTCAATAGAGACATTTAGAATAAGGTGGAGGTCTACTAAATGAATGGCTGATTCATTGACACAAGTCTACTGCAATATTTCTGTAAGGAAGTAATTTTTAATGGAAGGCAAATAATCCATGGTGAAGTGAAGCAATCTCAGCAGAGTTATCCTGTATAATAGTGCTGTGTAGTAATTCACATTCAAAGGAGAAAAGCAAATTCAGAGCATGTGGAGGTCCACATGTTTCACCAGTTGGCACCTCCTTAAATTAAGTGTGTCCTTTCCTAAGATGGTAAAACTGCCACCACATCAGCCTGGAAAAAGACTGCTTCTTGAAAGACTTGCTGACAGGTGTGATGTGCACATCTGTGCATGTACTACATCCCCTGTAACCCTACTATATTCTATATTTACCTGGGAAAAAAGACACAAGGATTTTTTCCCCCCAAACAATTCTATTCTAAAGCTAAATTGTTTTACAACAGCTAAGAATATGGTAATGGAGATAAGTGGTTTTTTTCTGTGTAATTTCTCTTTTGGAAAGGAGGTAACCTTAAATTTAGATAAATCACCAGCTATTCTAAATGTTTTTATACAGTTCTGGCAATAAATTTTGCAATCACTGCTACTTGTTATTAGCTGGACATAGAATCAATCATATATCTAAATGATCTAAACAAAGGCCCTATTTCAATAGGTTGCCCTAATTCTAGCTTTTTAATGCCTAGTATCTGTTATTATTCAGTTAAAAGTAATCATTTTAGAAGGAATGTACTAAATTCCTAAGCAATACAATAAAAGTAAGTTTCATATAAATAAGGAGACACAGAGGCATTCTAGCAGTAAAGTATTTTTGTCATTTTTCAGAATTTACTGCTAAAAAGGAATATATTAAGAGTAATTATGCATCTATTTGCCTGTTAGTAAAATTCTGTATGATGTGAAAATAATCTATAGTAAAAGCACAGATCTATACATGTCTCAGGGAAGAGAGTACTAGAATGCTCATACTTTTAAAATTGCCTTTAAAAAAAGAAACTGGTCTTCATGTCACTTGCAATCAAACACTTTCACAGGCTGGGTGGCTTTAGAAGAACCAGCTCATTCCAACTCCAGAAGAGATAATGGTTTGGATCTAACTTAACCACACTTGTGATACTCATTAAGACACTTCTGACTGACAGTGGTGGAAATAATATTAAGGAGTCTAGTCTTGGATAAAAAAAAAGTCTGTATCCAACTCAATTGTTGATAATCAATGAAATTAGAGATGTGGTACTGAGAGAATGGCCAGTGCATTGGACTTTAAACAAAAATCACTGGATAGAAATCCTTTGCATTTTGTGTAAATAGCTATTGCTTCACATAATGTAGTCTGCCAAAGAGATGGAAGGCGGAAGTCCAGACTGATTAGGACAACATTTTTAATCATTAGCGTTTCAGACAAATTTAGCTTTAGAAGAAACTAGTCTCTTTTTTTAAATCAGGTCCACAACAACATTTCTACGTATGTTTGAGAAATCAAGACTTTAGTTGTGTTCACTTCAACTCACAGCTAGTGCAACCCTTCCACTGAAGAAAACTCAGAGAGTTGGTCCATATCTTTGGAAGAGCCCAAGCTGGGGGTGGGGGGATAGGAATAATATGTGAAAGGGCATCATTTGTCTTACCTCAAAAATTGTCCACTTTTTTCCTTTCCTCTCTGAAGTTCACCAAAACATTCTGTAGATGAGAAAAAATGAACTGTTAATTTAAACAAAAATAAAGATCCTTCATGTCAGTCCTGATTTCCAGTGAACACAGACACAGCTATGCAGGTTTCTTGATAGTATTCCAGAAATCAGTTGCTGTTGCCTTTTTCCAGGACTCTCCTAAGTCCTGCCATGCTGCCTCATTGGGAGTGAGGGGTGACCTGGGTGGGATGAGCAAAGAACACCTGGAGGGTTTGCCAAGAGTATATACTTCCAGCAGGGTCACCTAAGGCATAATGGTCATCCCAGCTGCCCAGTTAAAGCAAGCCAGCACCCATAATAGGCAGCAGCAGTGTAGATAGGTGCTGGAAACAGAAGACTACTTCAGGTGGCAAAAGTGGAAAGGAAAGGTGGAAGGAAAGAGAAACAGAGGATGACCAACAGCAAGGTCAATGGACTCAGTTATGGCAGCAATGAATGCACTGTTGGAACATCTGAAGGACCAGGTTGGGGACAGATCATCCTGGAGAAAATCTATATTATCACTCAGAATCAACACTGTCTTGATTGCACATAATAAATTTTCCCAGATGATTTTTCAACTTTTCAGGCTATCCTTCAACCCTGGGATTACCTGATGGTCTCTCATCTGAATACTAACCAGATCTAGCCCTGCTTAGCTAAACAAGGCTGGCCAGATGCTGCCACCTACTAAGGTCTTCTTTTAATAGCAGAACCCAAAACACTTCCTTCTAAGCAGAGCTATGAACAACAAGAATAAAAAACTAACCTTATTCACTCAGTAAACCCTACTGATTTCTGAGGTACTTCCTTCCCACTAAGAATGTTTATGATTACGTTTTATCCATTCTTTAGTTGTTTGAATTCACAAGTTGTTACACTCCTCCTCTACTTTACTGGAAGGAGTTCATCAGAGATGGTTGATGTTTCTTGCCAAGTAGGTTGGTTTACAAGTTGAGCATACATGAATGCACAATTTCAATATTCTACTAGACAGCCAAGACCACACTCCAGAGAAAAGCAGATCCTTTAGTCTTTGCTGAGGTAAAAATTTCAGCTTTATTTCCTTGGGTCTGTATTCTTCCATGCCACACTTAAAAACTTGCCCGTTTTTTGCTCCATTCCACAGTCGCTTTAAGTAATGTCAACTTGAAGAAAGATGGCCTCTGTCTGAATATTTAGAAAGCTAAAACAAGATCCAGCTCTCAACAGCACTTCCTTCCCAAGGACACACAAGAGCTCCTTGGAATGATATGTCTCACCCACCAGTCACCAGCCAGGGATGCAATTTCCAAAATTGGCAGGGAAGGTTGGAGGCTATGAGCCCTCATCTCAAATGTAATGCTCTGAACAAAAATTGCCTTAAAAGTAGAAATCTACAGTTTGTGCTTCCCCTCCCCTAGCCTTCAAAAGCTGGTGCTACATTACAGCTTTTAAAGAAGGAGGGAAATATTACCCACATGGAAAGTACTCATAGTTACCAAATTCAATACAATGGATTGTGTTTATATGTAAATCAAATTACATCAATCTAATCTTTCTCCTGGTCCCACCCATTTCTTTCTCTTGGACCCATATACTTTTCAAAGTACAATTGCTAGAATGCTACTGAGTAAGTGCCACACTACCATTAAAACATCCTAAATGATATTCTACAGTCAGATATTTGATTGCAAAACTCTTTCCAATATGAAACCAGGAATTCTGAAGAAAAACACCTCTGTTTTTCAATGATGCTTATATGTGTCACAGCAGGAAATATTGCAGAAGACACCTTCCTTTTTATGGAAAAAAGGAGGTGCTCTTGGTTTTTAAATATTATATTAATTGTAATTAGCAGTTACAAATTACAGAGATACCACCCTCTTAATCAGAGACATCTTTTTCATTTGCTCAGTCTCTAAATTCCTATACTTTCTTACTAGGGATAAGCCACACTTAATGTGATGGAATTATTGTTAATGAATTGGTTAGGTGATTCAACGCTACTGTAGCCTTACCAACTGTGCTCAAAAGCTGCTTTGAGTCATGCAACAGTCATAGAAGCTTCCCACAACCATAAAGGTTTTTGCCATTCTGGCAATGATGAATGCCACTGAATAATATGGAGAAGGGCCATCAAACCTGTAATGAGAACTGTTGATAAGGAATGGCTTGTTTGTGTGAATGAGCTATGACCAGAAACAGGATTTCTTCACAGGAATATCACTTCTCACTGTGGAAGAGGAGGGCAAGCTTCAGAGCCAAAACTGATTCACATACCTCAACACCATTAGCTGTGGTTACCTTTCTAAAACCTCATAATTAGAGTGGCAAAGTTATCAACACACATCAAACAATAATCTTTTGGGTTTTGTTTTGTTTTTGGTAAGCAAGGGTGTTGCCTCTTTGGCATGCAAGCTTACAGCACAGACCCATTGAATTACTTATAACAATAGTCATTTCGTGTGTGAGATCAGTGAGCTGTGAGTTGTCTGGAGGCACTTAATATCAGGAACCATCTGGTAAGGAGAAATCAGTTGCCTTCCATATGTGTGGACTCCCAGAAATCCCCAGTCAACAAGGCTATTGCTGAGAATGCTGGGAGCTGAAATCCACACATCTGAAGGACAATCAATTGGAGAAGGCCATATTTTGCCCAAAATGAAAACCTGTACCAAGCAGATATTGTTAATTTATGATTCCTAGCATACCTCATCATTGGCCAGGCTGGTTGCCCCTGTTAGCATATGGACAGTCAGAAATTCCTACACTTTGTGTTATGCACAGTCATGTGAACTAGTGCATTGTCCAAAACCATTGCTTTTTATCCATATTTTAGCCATTTTTATCTGATAATGATCTATGAACCTCACAACAGCAGAAACCTAAAATGAAGGTATTCCTTTTGCTAATCTGAGGCCAATGTCAGGATTGGAAAAACACACTGAAAATATATTGCAATGATATTCTGCTATACTCGGCCTGGCCACATTTCCCTCCCTCTCTCTCTCTCTTAAAATGCTTATTCATATTTGCACAGGCCAAAGTGAACTACTCAAACAAAGACTTGCAAAAAGTTTACTATGAAAGGTGAATTCTTACAATATTAAATACAGCACTTAAAGCCTCCTACACTGTTCAGAAGAACTTTTCAACCTTTTCTTTTAACCTAACTAAAAAGACAGCAAAGTAATGTTAATCCTCTTGTTTAGAGTTACACCCATAAGAGAAAAGGAATTCACAGATCAAGATCAAATCCAAGCACTAAAGGGAATTATTTAGCAACGTTTAGGATGGCACCCTATAATTACTGTCAGTGTTATAGGCCAGAATTTTCAGAATGGTTTTTGTTAGAGACAAAATGTGGGCTCCCTCATTTATTTTTCTTCTTCTTCTCCCCCCCACCCCCAGCTTCTTGGTTTCATTTTAAATCTCCATCTTTCAGTTTTCAGGTTAGAGTTTAATAACAATAAGGAGTAATTATTTACCAAGCACTTTATCACAGCGGTCAGAGTGCCATAAAAGTATTTGCAAAATACAATGGAATAAAAGTAAAGCAACATGAGAAACCATGCAAGGGTTTAAAATATAACTAAAAAAATAAAGCTTTCAGCACCACATACTTGCACTAGAAAGGCACCTTCAATTATTTCCTTATTTCTTTTAACCCTGGGAGAATGGCACAGGTGGGGCACATCTCAGTGAGTCAGAGAATGACTTTGAAGCATTCATCTGCATCCTTTCCAATGGTTCCTATTTATCAGGGAGCAGTTTTTTTTGTTCCTATTTTGCTTAAGGGCAATATAAGGCATTTAAAGACACAAAAAGAGGCACTGGCAACCTGGTACCCTCTAGAAGTTTTGGATAACAGCACCAACAATTTCTCACCTTTGACCCTTCTGTTCTGGGGCTGAATAGGTAATACATTTCAAAACATCCAGAGAGCACCATATTGCCTATTCTGATCTCAAGTAATGGGAGGCTCTCTCAGATGGGGAACCTTTAAAAGTGTTGCTTAAAATGAGTTTATAACCTTTTTTAAGAACAAAGAAACTCTGCCTCCTCAAAAATAATGGAAACTTAAATTCCAGCTCTGCACATACATGTGATATGTCCCCATTCACTGCAGTCCTCACCCAGCCCCTAAACCTTACATGTAACCTCAACCACCTGTTCTTTAGTTACCAGCTATGAAATGGGACTTCTATCAATTAACTTTTTAAGTACTTTCTTTTTTCGGTTTTCAGCTTGATACCATGAATTCTAGATATTGACAAATGTCAGGCGAGTATGATCTTCTGGTTGTTGACCTGTTAGAAACGTTACAGTAGTAAAGTTATTATAAAAAGTAATAATAAAAGGAAGCTATGAATTGATGAGAGGAAGTCCCTGAAGGCACTCCCTCATCTAGGTATTCTTTTTTCCTCTCATGCCAGCATCTTTAGCCAAGAGGCCAATAAAAATGTCAGCAACCAAGGTTAGTGTGAAAAGGACTGACTGGAAAGCGAAAGCCAGTCAGAATGCCAGGAGGCTTATTTTGCACATAGTCTTCCCATCTGGGAGGGACAGGGAGGTGGAAGTTTCAGTCCAAAGCCAGGCTTGGGGGATTAATTCCCTACAGACTCTTCCTGTCAACATGTTGGAGAGAGAGATCATTGCGCACCTCTCCAGTGCACTTCACCAATGTACAAAATATTCGTCCATGGATCTGGCTCCAAATGAACATGAAGGTACTTTTCAGGATCCATGAAGAGTCAACAGTTAGCTGAATGAACCCACTGAGACATTGCTTTAGGGATGGATTGGGATTGCCCTTGTTTCCTCAAATGGACTAGGTGCCTGAGCAGTTTCTCCTTTTTAAAACCTTTTGAGAAGCCTGGTCCACTTGCAACCTTTCTGGGTTCTTTAAAGAACATAAGCTTCTTCCTCAGCACCCAGCCTTTATAAATAGACCGTGCCATGCATTACAGGGGAGGATCTACTATGAAACTAATGAAGCTTAAGTTTCAGGGCCCCTAATCCCAGAGGGGGCCCAGAAGAGGCTTTAGTCACATTGCTTAAAACATTTGAGTCTACTGTATGAGAAGGGTTTTTTTAAAAAAAAAATAATATTAATAATATAGTGTAATTCAATACAAAATAATAGTTAAAATAAAAATTAAAAGGTTATTAAAGTATCATGTAGGCTAGCCGTAAATGAAGAAATGTTCAAATTAAGGATGTTTCATTCTAAATATATTTAATATAAAATAATTATAAATAATTTAAAACACTGTTAACATTTATGACAGAAATTAAAACTTTTATTAAAATTATTTATCTTAGGCTAGCCATAATCGAAAAAATAAAAGCATATTTTGTTGCCTGCGGTCATCATAAAGGACAATATTTTGGTAACTTTATTTACATGAACAATCTTACAAAACCTTAAAATATACTGAACATATAATACTATTACGGTAAGTAATAACAATTTTACCTATCTACAATTAAAATACAGTAAAAATTAAAATGTAATAAAAATATCTTCTTTGATAGATGCAAACAGTAGACGATGTGTCGTAACAAAAAAGGGGAGCCGTTGAAAAGGCAATCACAATCCTAAAGTGATTCACATTAGCATTGTGATTGCCTTTTCAACGTGATAGCACTTGCAATAGAGATCTAGGCAAGAATTTTTTTTTCAATAAAGTGTTCATAAGGATACAATATTTTATTACCCCTACTCAAATGTTATATTTAGAAAAGTAAGGTAAGGTAAGTAATAAAGGTGAAATAGTGGCCCCTTAACAGTTCAAGCTTCAGGGCCCCAAAAATGTAGGTCCGCCACTTTCAAGGGGTACTGCTGAGTTTTCTGATTCACTGTGACCTTTTCCAGTGTTCAAGCCAGTTGCAAGGGCAGAGTTATAATCAAAGCCCTAAAGGGAAAAGAGGATTAAACCTCACCTTTTGGAGCCCTGGAGTCCTATTGAAAATGACTAATGATGCATTTAGTTGTACAAGTTAGACATTATGAGTCAGAGAACACAGGAGCCAACCTAGAAGACACACCACCCATGTATTCAACAGGATCTGTTTTGAGATTTAACATTCCAGTAAAGATTCTTGGTTTTTTGTTTTTTGTTTTTTCTTAAAAGTAAACTGTGTGGGTTAGTTTACTAAGCCCCCCCATGTTTTGCAAACCAGGGAATGGTGGATTTTTTTCAGACTAACCAGATATGACCTACGACTGATGAAAAAGAAAAAGTTGTTTTAGCCAGCAGTGTGTGTGACAAGGAGGGAATGAACTTTGGGGTAACATAGGGAAAGACGCTAAGTATTTTTATTTATTTTATTCATTTGTTAAATTTATAGGTGGCCCATCTCACTGTCTAAGTGACTGTAGGTGGGTTACAATTAAAAAGAGAATAAAAAATCTTACAAAATATACAAAGTTAAAAAGATGGAGAGAGCATACTCAACCCACCAACCACCCCCAAGGCTGCACATAACTATTGGATCCCCATGCTAGGTGGCAGAGCCAGGTCTTAACGCTCTTCCAGGAGGGTTGAAGGGTTGGGTCTAACCTCACCTCTGGGGGCAAGATGTTCCACAGGGTGGGGGAAATGCCAGAAAAGGCTTTCCTCCTGACCCCGCCAGTGGGAATTATTTAGCTGATGGGGTTCGTAACATGCCTCTCCTGCAAGACTGGGTGGGATGGGTCAATTAATTGGGATGAGACCGTCCCTCAGGTAACCTTGGCCCATGCCATGAAGGGCTTTAAAGGTCATAATCAACACCTTGAATTGGACCTGGAAGCAAACTGGCACCCAATGCAGCTCTCGCAGCAGAGGTGTTACATATGCAGCCCTAGAGGCACTCATAACTGCCCGCACCACCACATTCTGCACCAGTTGCAGCTTCCAGATACTTTTCAAGGGTAGCCCCATGTAAAGTGCATTGCAGTAATCCATACGGGAGATGACTAGGGCATACATGACTGAGAGAAGGGCTTCCTGATTTAGGAAGGAGCATAAATGGTGCACAACACAAAGTATACAGTACCTCTGGTTTGGAAGTGGAGAAAATACACACCTGTACTCATATACATAGTCAAGTCTTTGGTACAATTATTTAAAGTATTACCTGAATATTTGTTTCAAGTACAAAACATTCCATCAAAATTCAAAGTTCAGCTTACTAGTAATCTAGTTCCTGAGCTTTACAAAATCATTGCTATCCCTATGTTAGGGCTTAGCAACTGAGGCATCTCGTCCCAAATGAGCATCTGTAGGATATTTTCTTGCCCCAGTTGCTGAACAAAAGGCCACTAGGATTGCCAGCAGACCAACTGGAATTACATTATGTTATAAGAGTCTGGCTCTAGTCCTCTTCTCTATCGTTCCATTTCAAGCAAGGCTACCTAGAATAAAAGTGGCTTTAATTAAAAGATTTCATTTCAAGTGTTTCTCCATGATGGTCAGTTAGAGGGCTAAATTTTAAAAAAGGTGGACTTTGTGTTGTCTTTCATTTTGTCCCATTTGCTGATGTACCGGCCCACCACTGTGTTGCCTTAGTATCCCATACTGTTGATGGGCCTGGTCAGCTTGCATCCCTTGTGGTCAGGAAAATTGCAGATGTAGATGAACAGCAACAGCACCCAAAGGATGAGTATGTTATGGAGTCCTTTAAGGAAGACATCTGTGCCGTAGTAAGTATCCTGGTAAAAGGCACAAAACAGCAAAATTAACAGGCTGAAAATCTTAGAAGATGAAGGACATAGTCTTTCAGTCCATTGCTAGGCTCTCCTATTTACATCAAGAAATGTACTTATTCCTGTTCAAAATCTCCCAAACTTTCCTTTAACCTTCAAAATGCCAAACGAATTTAACTTAACTCTTGCCACCTTGGTCCTACTTTTGGAAAGAGTCCATGCAAAGAGGGTTTTATATCTACAGCAACGGATAAGTTGTATTCTGCTCAACTACGAGAGGCAACTGCAAGGTAGGACCTTAGAATGAGCTCCTGGTGCCACCAAGAGGAAGTTCCGGGGGAAGCACAGTATACAGGGATGCTGGCAGACCCCAAACTGATGATGCCTCCAAGGATCAGGTGCTTCTGTTTTCCAGGGAACCTTGGATTAATTAAATGTCTTTAATGAAGTAATTCTTTAGAACAAAGAATGCATGAAGTAATTCTTTAGAACAAAATATCACTACTGTTGTTATTGCCCTTTGACTATAAGTGAATGAAAAAGAGGGAAGTGCATTTTTAAAGGCAGTCCTTCTTCCTAGTTAGTATGAAATAATGCAACCCAAAGTAACATATTCTAGATCAACAAGCTGCTCAGTTCAATAGACATCTTGGTTTTTATTTATTTGTATGTGAGATCTATCTATCTATCATCTCTCTCGCTCGCTCACTCGCTCTCTCCCCCCTATCTTTTTCCAAGAGCTCAAGAAACTTTACAAAGGGGCCTCCCTTCATGTTAGCCTCAGAACAACTGTATGCTGGGTTGAGAGAGAATGACTGGCATAAAGTCACTGATAGCCTTACATGGTTGAGCATCAGCTTGAACATGAAGCTTCCCATTCTTTACATACTGTACCTTCCCAGGACATAAAAAAAAAAAAGAACTACTTGAGGCATTGTGCAAAAAGGTATATTGAGAAATATTCTCAAACACATCTAACATTTGTTTTTGTAGGGAAAATAATAATTAAAAAGACATATACTGTAACTTGGCAAAACTATTGATGGATCTTTGGCATCAGGAAGGACTTTGTTTCATTGCAGGTAGGGCTCAGACTTGAAATAATTTTCACAAACATTTCCTAGGAAAAACCAATGAAATTGGTTGCAACATCAACATTTAGGCTGGGCTTTTACAGTAACACCCCCACCGCTTCCCAGAACATAAAGCTCTCTTTTCACTTTTAGAAATTGAGGTGAGCTGGCATATGAGGGAAAGACAGTTGGAACCCAGTTCAAAGATTGATACAGAGACAATCTGGATCAAGTTAAAATTGGTGTGAAAAGTAAAAATTTGTGATATATGTTCTCAAAAATATATGCTTTAAATCTACTGCATTGGAAGGTTTATTGTTTTGCTTTTTGGGGCAAGATTACCAAAGAAAAGTCACTGCCTGATGATAACGTGAAGGGCTGCAGCTCTTTTGCTGGGGCTGGTCTGCCATCTGGCCCTAAAGAAGAATTTTAGATTTTTGAGGATGCCAACATAGGACAGACAATGAAAGCTTTGTGCCTGGTAGCGGGTTTTTCTAATCTATTGCAGAATTCAAGATTAAAATTATACGTGTGTTACTCTCCATAGTCATTTATTTTCTCTAACAACACAATCTACTATTTCAGGATGTGATGCATTTATTCTGACATTTGTGTAGAAATCTGGATAAAGAGCCATCCTAGCCTTGCATTTTAGTGTTAGCTTAGCAATCAGAAGCAAGGATTCAATGAAGATTGTTGTGGAATTATAATTATAAATTGGAATAACTATCATTCTTACAAAATACCAAAATGTATTCATTAGCATGCACAACTCCCAAAGTCTTGAACAATATACCTTCAGTGCCCACACCACTTTAAGCACATAAACAGAATTAACATTTAACTTATTCACTCTTTTATCAGAAAATGAAAGGAGATGGAATCAATAGGCCTTTAGAAATACTAGGTAATTTGTAATGCTGTGAATTACACAATTCGTAGTATCAGCCCAAAAGAACAATAGTTTCATCAGGCTTTTTCTATACATTTTTTCAGTTCCATGAAGTCAACCATGTCTCTCAAAAGGCACTGCAGAGTTAGAAAATGTGCAGAACAGATGAAAATGACCACCCTTTGGAAGACCTCAACAAAGCTAGGCTAAAGGAAGGGGGGGGGGAGTTAATTTAAGGAAAAAAGACACTACACAATAGATAAAACAATGCCTATTGTTGAGAAAAAAACGAGCATTTTGTATACATACTGAAGCCAAATGGAAGTAGATTCAGAATACAATAATTTCAGGAATGTGCTGCATTACAAAAATGTGGATATAAAAAAAATAGAACAATCCATGGAGGTTGTCTACCGATTGCTATTATCCATGGCTGCTAAAGAAGTGGAAACAGTGCTAGTGATTGTTAGCTTCTAAGAAGGGGGGAAGGAGAATGTGAGAACCTCAGAAATATTGGGTGTCCCTCTGTAGCAGACAGGATTTGGGATTCCTTAGATGGAAAACAAAAACAAAAACTAGGTCCAATGACAGAAAGCCTCTGCTTGATCTCTTGTGGCTAATAAAAAATAAATGTAAATGTGGAAAAGACTGATCTGTGGTCACCCAAATAATTGTTCTGGAGCCCTACGTTCATCAGATGCCACATTAACAGCCTTTTGCTTGTGAACAGGGAAATTGCCTTTCCCTATTTCTTCTCTGTACGTAGCCCCAAGACATTTAGATGTACGGTAAGCTCCAGAAAGTATGGACCAGGCATTTATTGCAAAAGAAAGTCTGCCTTCCATCTCCACTTTGCCAGCCAGCCATTAGCAGAATTAAAATTCCTCTCCAGCAGCATAATTTTTTTTTAGAAGCCTTAGTGCAGTGGAAGGGCTGTAGTCACACAGTTTAAAACATACATGGAACAAACTCATGTCTTGATTCAGGGCGTTCAGCTTGTGAAATTCTCACCTCAGAGGCCTAGGTTGAATTCTCATGGCACATGGCCATAAGATAAAGACATATTTATAGCTCTTTAGTGACAGCCAGTGTCTGCCCTGAGCAATTTGTAGAAATGTTATCATGTGGCTCGCTCGGTTAGGCTGTTCTGATAAGGATCCAACTTTATTATTTTAAAAATACCTCAAGGTGTTCATTTGCTTATCCTTGTTGCACCACTGGTGATTCAGAAAGCAGCATACAACTCAGCCAACAAGTATCATGGTCTGCTGGGCTTTTCCCTATCCCTCCTCTCCAGACCAGAAGTTTATTGAAAAGAATGTAAAAGTATTTGTTTGTTTGTTTGTTTGTTTGTTTGTCTGTTTGTTTTATTTATTTATTTAGCAATGTGGTTGCACATTCCTTGGATGCTTGTTCCAAAAACAAACCTCCCTATTGACCTCAATATTTCACAATGACCCAAACTTGGAAGGGCTATGGGACATTTCCTCCCCTTAAAAATAGTTTTGGTTGGTTTAATTGAAATATTTTTTGCTTCCTTAACTGTTCTGAAATATTTTGTCCAGGCCCAGTTGAGAAAAAGTTATGTGTAGCCTGTTCTTCTAAAATTCTCTGAACTGTTAAAAATAGAGATCAACACACAGTCCTCACAAAATACAACATAAATAAGCAGTTTATTCAGAACAATGTGAAATAGAAACCACAGGAAAACCAGGCAGCAGCAAGATCTAAGGCAGTGTTTCTCAACCTTGGCAACTTTAAGATATGTGGACTTCAACTCCCAGAATTCCCCAGCCAGGCCCACAATATATGAATAGCCCATTGAAATTAAAGTGTCTTAAAGGCTCAAGAAGGGCAACCAGCAGAGCACAACTGAAAGTTCTTCTGGAGCTATGGCACTACTCATGTGCTCCTTTAAACCATACAGTACAATATCAAAAGCAGCCTAAGCAAAACTTTCACACTCTGGGTTAGTGCAAAAACAAGTGCAAAACTAGAATGAGATACTGGTACATAATGTATGTGTGCACACTTCAGTTCACAGTTGTCTGTGACTCAGGCTCACTCAACACCAATGAACTTGATGAACTTCCTTCTAGCCCCTAGCTACCAATAAAGAGATAACACAAACCTATTTTTCTCAGCAGGAAAGAAGAAAACATGGGGAAACATGGCACAACATGGGCCAACATGGGAGGATTACAAGGAGAAAATGAGGCAACCTGGATCAAAATGAAAGAAGAATCAGAGAGATTATGCAATAAAGGGTTCTATCTGGAAGCACCTGTGGCTTCAGGCTAAAGATGTTCATATGGCTAAGAAACTGCAAACCTATCATGTGATATACTCACAAACAAAGGGATATATGGGTGTCATGGTCATAAGAGTGTCCCCCAAATCATTTGATGAATTGATCCCATGTGGAAGAGACTGAACTTAGTTTTTGTTTCTGCCCCCCCCCCGACTCTTCCATAGAATTCTATTTATACAAAAGTTGAATTGGTGAAAAGCAGACTTTGTCTTTATGATACTACCAAGCGTCTTTAGGAGGGTAAATTTAGCCCCTGGATAATTTCTGGTTTGCTGACTAGATCAGGACACTAGCATTTTCCTTGTTTGGACAAGAGTTAGTCTCTCCAAACATTGTATATCCCCAATACTCTATAAAAAGGAAAAGTGTTCAGCTGGAGAAAAGAAGGCACACCCAAACCAAAAACCAAGGGGATTTCACTCCAGCAGGAGCCCAAGATTATCTCCCTTCTGCAATGAACAGGTGTTAAAACCCAAGAGCTTATTCAACAAGTTAATAAATAACTAGTTTAACTAGGCTGATGGTATTGACTTCATTTGGAATTCTGTGTTGGGGCCGCTACATTTCCTTGTTTTCCCGATGCTCCCCTTTTGCCAATGAACTCCTTTTTATATATCTGGAGAGATGGCTTCAAATAAGGGTATTTCTATGAAACCTTTCCCCACCTACAAAATAGGGTTGCACCTTTGAGTTTCAAGATTGGCATGAGGTTGGTTCCATTCTGTATGACTTGGGTTTGGGCAGCAAGATCTTCCTTTCTATTTTCAGCTGGGCTGAAGGGAAAAAGGAACACACAAACTGGACAGTGGGTGCCAGAAGGTTCAGCCAATCATAATTATAGTTAAGTGGGCAAATCTTGTAAGGAGGAGTCTGCCAGTGAGGTTTTAAGTTATCCCTCCAGATTTCTAACAGTGATCACTAGATAATACTGAAGCAATGGCTAAGCCCAAAGAGAGCTAGCTAAATTTTAGGCACGTCTACATCACTCCATTTCCACTACCTACCCCTTGATAAAGCAGTCTGAAGCTGACCTGTGATCCTCTTCACTGCTGCTGACCTTGAGCTGCTGGGAACATGGAAAGAACACCACTTAGACCCCACCTCCCATAGACCACGAGAAGAGTGAGAAACATATCAAGTCAGTGCCTTGCCCAGCAAGAGAAATCCTCTTCCCCCCCTCAACAAAAGTGGAGCTAGGTAAATTGTAGCTTGTTATTGCCCCCAACCATGTTTTCAGTCTGTGTCATGCGTATTTGTCCGGTCATTCATAAACCTAAAAATAATTTTAAAAATCAAGCAGTTGCTATGAGGGGAAACTTCCTTCTTGCAAAGACAGTGTTCCTCTATTGCATTTAAAAGCTTCTTGCAAACTCTGATTGTGAAATGATAGCAAGCCAGTATTTTTGCAAACAGATGCTTTTCCCAATGTCTCTATCCTCAGTGCCATGCTGCTATGGTAGTAGGCACTGGGGAGGAGGGAAGGCTGCAGACAACCAGCATAAACAGGATGCTTAAGTCTGGGGTCAGGAGGAAGGGATGGTTGCTAGAGTCCAGAAAAAAGGAGGCTGGGTGGGACAAGAGTACCTTCCAGTGGGAAACAGCCCACCCACAAATGCTGCAGAGCTTCAGCATTGCATATAGAAAGATCACCTTTTCTGTAATCCCAGATAGATGGCAGCTGAGCCAGATAGTCTCAACCGCCAAACACAAAGGATGTGGTGAGATCACACCGATGTAGAGCTACTTTTGGGGTGGAGCAAAGAGCTGGAGTGGAAGTGCCCTTTTCCTTCCTAAAAAATCCAGTGGCTCCCAGCTGCAGGATGGAACTGAGAAGAGAATGTCTTCTCTCGGTTTTGCACATCATTTCTAATATCATAGCTTAATTGGTTTAGGGAGAAGCCATTGGAGGCTTGTGCTCTGTGCCAGAGAGTGACAGCTCAAAATGATGAGGCCAAAGGCACCAGGGGCTTAAGATTTGGCAGATCCCAGTCTCCGTGGACACACAAGTATGTGAGGAGCTCACTGTCATGTGTCCAAAAGGCATTACTCAGAGCTCCAAGGTGGAGCTGTTTACCAATACTATGATCTCTCCCCAGATGCAGATGCTACCGCAGCTAATTAAGAGAACAATTAAGACTAAGGCAATCAGTCAAGTATACAGATCTGAGTCATTTTCTCCACTCTGTGATGCTGTGTTGGCTCCCGGAGGGCTAAACCTTATTCACTCATTCAGAAAATGACAGGAAGAAGCTATTAAATATCTGAAAACCATAAAAAGACAATAATCCTGTTCTTGAGCTAAGCCACACACTAGAGACCAATGCCAGGCAACTTAAGAAACTTCTTGGGCTCCCTGAATTCACAGGCACTTACAAATAAGAAAATTAATCAAAAGGAGTTCAGGTCAAAATTTAATTAAAAAAGAAAGGGGGAAAATGGGTTGTAGAGGACTTCCCAAGATCTTTCTGTTTTTTATGTTTATGACTGATCAATATTGTGTGTTATCAGCTCACTGAATGACAAATTCCACTGGGCATCTTTAAGGAGGAAGTAACAGATTAAATATTGAGCTAAACAATTTAATCTCCACTTTAAAAGGTTTCCAGTTATTTGTAAAAGTAAATCCTATTAGTGTAGAAACATCTCCAGGAGCTGGGGCTGGAGACTCATCATGCAAGGATTTGTAAATACCAGGGGAGGGCATGCCATGAACTATAAATTTTGTGATGCATATGGATTGATAAAAGGATAGACATTACAGTAAAATTTAAAAGGTGGCTATTGTTACAGATTGGTGTACATTTTAGAAGAATTTGGGGTCCACAAGCAATAACAGGCATTTCAAAGTAGCATATGCAAATATTAATATATGTCTATCCTTTGTTGCCAAGATAGGAAATAACACTCAAATATGCATATATGTTAGGAGTAACGTGCGTTGAATGGTTAATGTGCATAATTAACCATTACGTACATTTCTAAGACTTATAGAGAATGTGCACATAATCTGCCTGTGAAGAACACATTCTGCACAATTCCCAGTCAACATGTCTACATTCCAAGGAGCAAGTTCTTTGTGTCACTTCTCTGTGAGGAGCAGCTCACCAGCACAATTCACCATATGAAATCTACTGTTACACAACTGGTGCCATCCCCTCCTGCAATCAGCTGAGCAGCAAAAGGGGGAGGAGATGGCTACAGTCTTCTTTTTTAGCTGCTCAACTTTTCCCTACTACTTCCCAAAATGACACAGGAGGAGAGCTATTCTGATGAAAATTACCCTGGCCCATCCACTGCTTGAAAAGCTTAATAACAATGCAGAGTGTGTACTCTTCACAGAGAATGACAGAAAGGGAGGACAGATGAGCCAGGAACAGCTGTGAGGTGGGGAAAATGGGGCTCAGCTACAGATATTGTTAGCCTTTACATTATCACTGGGATGTGGAAGAAGGAACTTCACAATGTTTATTGAATTGTGACAATGAATGGATGGAATCCTATGAGGGAAGAATGTGGCAAAACTTTATCTCGATTAAAAGTAAGACAGCAAGTGATCCAAAAGCTAAAGGGAACACTTTTTCACAAAAATGTCTCTGAAATACTATAGTAGATACAATAGGCATCCACAGGGGGTGGGGGTGGGGATGATAAAACAGGCATTGCAATGTTGCAGGCAAACTCTTCCCTTTTGTGGCTGCATCACAATGTAATGCAAAATATTTAAGGGGGAGGAGGTCTAACACCTGGAGTTCCTGCAGGCTGATCAGTATCCATTAAGAGCTGGGGACACTGTTGGGGACACATCTTCATTCTACCTTCCTACTGTGCAAGGAATCTATTATAGAAATGGTAGCTCAGCTGCTGGGACACTCAAAGGATTGACTGAAAACAAACTCTATGGGACTATCCTTGGTTTCCTGGAATATTGCTGGGTAGAAGGTCAAGTTGGAGAACCCCTCTTTTCTGGACCTACTTCATCCATATGACCTAATCCTGCTACAGGAGACATGGCCTCAGGAGAAGCTAGTCCTTCAGGGATTTGCTGCATACTCTTTAGAAGCCACATCCAGAGGGTCTAGAGGCTGGGCTCATGGGGGACTTTGCATGCTGGTCAAAAACAACCTCACTGTTGCAACCACTCAACTCAAATCCTGTGAGAACCTGCCTTTAGCACCCATAAGTCTTATTTAACCAAGATCTCTTAATTGTCATTGTTTATCTCCCTCCTTGTAGGCTGCTTTGCTTAACCAATGCCCTTTGGGATAAATTGGAAAATTACGTCTCTAAATTCAGTTTGCAGCCCGAATATTGGCAAATGATTTTAATGCCAGAATTGGCTGGAACGATGCTGTTCTCCCGCTTCAAGCAAGTGTCTCTTCTCTCTGAGAAATATCTAGAGAATAAGGTGTGACACTCCAGGGACTTGGGAATTAACATGGCAGACTGGTGCTTAGTATAGCTTGCTAGGGGCCTTCAGCCTTGCTTATTAAAAGGTATGGCAAAGGGTGATCCAAAGGGATAACTCACATACCGGGGGATCCATGGGTCAAGCACAATCAACTATATGCTGACCTCATTCAATTTATTTAATAAGGTGCTCACATTCAAAGTTGGGCTCTGGCCAGACAGTGACCACCTCCCTTTATTACTCCATCTGGACATCTTAAATGTGACTTGACCCTATAAATCTTGCAGAGGTGCACATGAATAGTGCAGTTTTCACTTTTGCATAATTTGTGATGGTGCATTGCAGAAACAAAGCAAGCTAAAGCAATTTAGACAGTATATATTTTGGAATTGTTATGTGAAATGCATAAGCTTCCTTGAAATGCATAAGGCATGAGGTATTAAAAATTAAGACTTTTTAAGAGCCCTTAGCACCAGAGGAATGTGTTTTCATACCTTTTCCATCAAAATTAATGTAAGGTAATGTAATCTGCCCAGAGACAGAAATCTGTTAATAGGCAGATTTTTAAAGAAATTAATAAAATGACATAGAACAAAATTATGAAATTCTAAGGTTTAACACCTTCGCATTTATCATCAGTCCTTTAGTTAGATGATGATGATGATGATGATGAGTGTGTGTGTGCATTAGAATTGTGCAAGGACTACTTTACCCACTTTGTGATTGGATCAGTCTGGGGCTAGTCCATTCTGATTTGTTCCTGGTTAGCAGTTTTTAAAAATTATATATTTCTTTACCTTCCTTATATTCCACACACTCTAGGCAAATCTCTCTGAGGTTGGTTCCCTCCTTCCTTCCTTCCTGAAAGTAGACAAGACCCAGCCATTGGCAGACAGCCAGGAGCTTTTTTATCCTCCCTTCCCAGGTAATGAACTCTCCAGCTGCAGAGTGGCAGCTGGCTAAGACTAGAGTAGTATGTTTGCTGGGTACTTATCTCAATTCCCAAAGCATTGCTCTCCCAAGGACCCTGCCCTTCCTCTGGGAAGTCTCAGTTCAGGTGCCATCATCATCCTGATGTCAACTGTGAGTACAGGCTTCTTTTCAAAGTAGCCAATTGTACTGCTCCTCACTGAGAAAGAGAGGAGGGAAAAGCAGTGATAATTGCTATTTGCCATTCTGGAACTCAGAGAGTCAGAGCTATTAGCTGTGAGGATTACCTTTACTGATGTAGGTATTCTACTCTTATATGTTCCAGTTCAGAAGTACAGTATCTCAGTTCATCTGCCTGGTACACAGGTCCTGTAGATAAATTTTGCATGGTTATGATCACCTGAAGTATAGGTGATCTGAAAATCTTCATAATTATCTCCATCAAACCGTATTCAGTGGAATAAGGTTGACTTATGCGCACTTTCCCCCTCTAATCTACTTGCACAAGAATAAAGTGGATCAGGCCTATTCTAGGGCTACCAGATCTAGACGGCCACTAGATAGCATAAAAAAAAATAGTGGGTTTTGCATCTGTTTTCCATCAACTAGTGGCCTTCTGGATTTTATCCATCCGGGATCTGGTAGCCCTGTACTCTACTTCCTAAGACAATAGTTTGTCTTACTTGTGTGTTGGCCTGCACCCAGGCTGATTCATGGACAACTTGGGACTGAAATTTGCATAACAGTAAAACAGCTCCTAATATTGTGAACCCATTGAAGGAGCAAGAACCAGGTGGTGGAGACTGCTGACTTCCCACGGTCCATGGATTTTTGTTTCTGTCTTATTTTTACAGTGTATACAGTTTCCTTTTCTGTACTCTTGCCTAGGAGGACCCCCCCTATCCTCTAGAAAAGGGATGGTGGAGAGACCACCAGCTCTGCTACTGCCACCTATCTCTTCCTTTTTGCCTTTTCCAGAATATTCCAGCCTTTTGGACATAAGGTGACCAGCATCAGTGTCAAATACTGAGTGTTTAATTTTAGGGGCAGGGAAATGCAGAAGAGAGGGAGAAAGGAAGGGGTGCACATAGTGTTTGTGTGTATATATGTTTATATGTATACAAATGCACATAATGATCCAGTTTCTATATTATTTTCAATTAAAATGAGCTATGCCCCAATGCACTGATGATGGAAGAAAAAAGGCAACAGTTTGGCACTTATGCCCACCAAAGCCATTGTCACAAGTCAGCTTTCTTTGCCTAAGCAGCCTATCAGCTCAAGATCATCTTCCAGGCTTGTTCACTTTAAAAATGGCACATCTATCTCATCAACTGGTGTCATGAGATAGAATGAATATAATGACTAACAGTGTTCCATTTTGTGTTCCATCAACCTTTTTTATGAAGATCATTAAAATCCGGGGAAATGGAACACTTGCACTCCTGTCTGATCCAGTTTTATTAGTCTTTAAAAAAAAGTTTTATTAAAACATACACTGATCAATGACACACTGAACATTAAAAAGAACCAGCCAACCTACTCCCAGCAAACCACAGACAACTAGAAAAAAAACTTTATCTGGTTTAGTATATAATCTTATGTAGTGATATAAAATATTTAAAATCCATATTCATTATTTGTGTTCAACAAGGTATATGTATAGATAGATATAATCTATTAGGAATTGCTATTAGTGACATTTAGACCAGGTATGAATTGGACAATCCTTATTTAAAGGTTTCTTCAAGGTTCTTTGTTGCTGTTAATTTTCAGCCACTGCTATTTTCCATTAAATATATCCCTATTATGCTATTGGAGTAAGCAACATTATCAGAGCACCGAAATTGAGTAATAAATAGTAGGCCAAAGAAATTAAGGGCATGACATAAGAAAAAAAAAATCTATCCTTGCAAACTAACTTTGCCTCCAGCACATCCATACTCCACTTCATTGTCCTTTGTTCTTCAAACTTCTCACTTCTCTCTTTTTGAAGGTCTCATCAACTCCATCCAACCATGTCTTTCTTGTTCTTCCCCCTCCTTTCAACCTATTTTCTTGTTCTTCATAAGTTTGTTTGCAATTTGATCCTCATTCATTCTCTCTATATGACCAAACCACATTAATGTACTTCTTTCATCTTGGTTGCTCGCTTTTGTGTACAATCCACATTCATTCAGCACCCATTCATTGTTGGCCCTATTCTTGTTTTACCACAGACACTTCTTAAATAACCTATTCCTTCTGCATTCAATTTGTGTTTATGTTTCTCCGGACATACCCAACTCTCACTTCCCTATAAGAAAGTGAGTAGAAGTACACTCTTATACACAGCCATTATCACTTCTTTCAACAGATATTTATTCTTTGCAACAGATACTGTCCACTATCATCCATTTTCCCAACTTTAGTAAACATTATAATAATCTACACAAATTCATCTGCTTGCTCTAATTTTTCACCATACATTTAAGTTCCAATTGTTCACTCCATTTTTCTAGTCAAACACAACTACTCTGGTCTTTGATACATTAATTTTCAGATTGATATTCTTTGTTGCATTGTAGAATATAACATATGCTATAAATAATCTGGTTCTCAACCATAGCTTCATCTGCATACAAAAGTACATGCACATTCATATCTCCGACCATTACACTTCTCATATCCCTATAAGCATTCCTTATGTATTTATCCATAAACACATTAACCAACCATTACACATCCTTTTCTTAGTCTCTGATCAGTGTTGAATTATTTGCTAAGCATTCCATTCACTTCCCTGCTTGTTTTGCTTCCATCATAGAAACTCTTCTCTTCTCTTTCATTCTTGTCTCTCCAATGGCCTAGTAACTCTTTCTGTACTCTTCCATCTTGTTCCTGTCCATATCACCTGGCACAGTAAGTTTTCCTGTAGACAACCTTAATTTAAAATGTTGCACAGTTTTTCTCAAAACTCATTCCTATTTTTTTCCATTATAACATAAACATGCAACTTCTCCCGGCTTAAGGATTCCTACTTTCATACGCATCCATAATAGCTTAGATATCATCAACTTATACTTTCCAGCATATAGATTAGCCCTGTCATTCATATTTAAACCTACACTTTCAAATCCCTGCATGTATTCATCAACTCTCTCCATAAGATCAGACCAATTCAGATCTATTGCAGCCTTCCCTTTCGGTTAGTTTTACAGATGCATATCTATTTTTTCTTTCATTCATTTATTGCCATGAGATTTACCATTGTAGCATCCTAAATAGTTCATGTAATTAAATGGGAGGGGAACTTATAAGTCAATATGAAAAATGAGATCTATATGTGCAATGAACAACAACTAAATAACAAATGAAAGCATGCAGTTCTTTAAACAAGATATTCTATGCAGCTCTCTGTTAATAACAATAGAGGCTTTCAAAATATATCAGGAAGATATAGTGAACCTGTCACAGACACACAACATCTCTCATCTTCTTTCTTTCATTTTCTTTCATTCATTCATTCATTCATGCACTTTACCACTTACTCCTCCTATATATTCCAAGTTGCAGTCTTCTATATGCCATGACTGGCATCAGATGGAACCACAGATGTTGACTTCCAGTGCCAAGTATGGTTTTGGTCAATTGAGGTTTTCACGTAACACTTTTTAGTAAAATAGAGAAGGTGTAGAGTGAGTTTCCAAACTTAGCCACCCCATGCCACTGCTAATGCTAAGAACACTACCAATTTGCTGGAAGCACAACCAAAGTCCAATTTTATTCTAAGCATGCTCACTGTATTTTAAACAAGCTAGGATCTCTACTCTAGTGACTACCTTGCAGGCTAACATACCGTTGCCTACAGCTGAGATGTACGCAGTGTATCAAAACATACTCAGAAAACATGTACGGTATTTTTCAACTGTTTTGCTATAGTGACTTCTAGCAGCAAACTACCAGAGAGAGATTAAACTCTTATGCTGCATAATTTAATATACCCTGGGGAAAATGAACAATAAAGCTACATTTTATTAAAAGCCTGTCTTTCAATTTCCTCAAAAACTTTCAAACTACAGTAATGAAATGGGCACTGCCATCAGAGATAGTAATATGTGCTAATTTGATCACACATACCACAACACAATCTAAAAAGACTTTGATTAGCTTAATGCACTTTTAAGGAAGTACAACTCTCTTTATGAATTCTTGATATAGTTAATTTTTGACAATGTGCCAGAACAGATTTTGAAATAACCTTATACCATCAAGAGTTCTAAGCTGACTCAAATTCAGATCCCAAGTCTTCCCATACTTTTTAAATATTTTTTATATTTATATTTATTGAGAATTTTACATACAGTAAAAGTCAAATCTAAAGAAAAAGATAGAAAAGAAAGAAAAGAAGAAGAAAGAAAAAGATGCAAGAAAAGAAAAAAAGAAACTAAACTTATGAAATACAATGACTTCCAACCTTCTCTTCATCAGATAATTACAATCTTATAATCCTCCCTCCCTCTTAGATGTTATCCAAATCCCTTCAACGCCTCACTTAGTCCACATCTTTTTCAATCCTCAAACTCATAAATCATCATATCACTTTTTCTTCTTTCAGCAAAAAGTCCATATAAGGTTTCCAGCCTTTCAGAAAATTTACTTTTTAAAAACTTTCAAAGATGGTTGGCCTTATCAAAAGGTGCATGTGATCAAATATTGTGAGGGAGAGGCACTACTAGGATCCAGAGTGTAGAAAAGTTGCTGATGGATATGTATCCTCTCTGGCAGAATAACTGAAAGTGATGGGGACTTCAGGGAGGAAGAGGAGAAGGAGCTTCTGATATACCATTCAGCACACCCCAAAATCTGCCCGTAATAAGCACCAGCTTCTCAGAGAGTTTCCTGTTCCCTTCTGCTTCCCCAGAACACACCTGAGGAGAAAAGACACTCAAGAGCTCTGAGACAGATGAGGAGATCCTAGTAGAAGCCAGTATGGCCCTTAAGATGCTGGTATCTTCCTTCAGTCAGGCTCTGCAAGAGGTCTGCTTATTTATCCCCTTCAACTGAGAATTAGGAGCAACAGCAACAGCCCAGAACTGTAGTGATGACACATGAAAGAAAAAGTACCCCTCTGGAACAGCCAGAAAAAGTAAGGAAGCAAAGGAAGCTTTTCTCTATATACAAGGAGAAGCTTTCCTAAAATATGCACACATAATGAGTCTTCCAGTCCCAGTGAGGATTTGAGTAGTTAGGAGATGCCTGATTTTCCGGTTGCAATACAGGTGACCTGCAGCATCCATATCACCATCTTAAACAGGTGTAACCATGCACATTTCTGAAGAATATTTGATCACAAACTTTCAACCCATTATTGGTATGAAATCCCTAATAGTGCAAAAGTGATATAGTGATTATAGTGACTGTTACTATTATTATTATTATTATATCATATTACATTACATTACAGGTAGTCCTTGCTTAATGACCACAATTGGGACCAGGATTTTGGTTGCTAAGCAATGCTGTCATTAAGTGAATCTGACCCAATGTTACAACCATTTTTGTGGCAGTTCCTCATTGATTTTGCTTGCCAGAAGCCTGCTGGTAAGGTAAAAAATGGCAATCACATGATTGTGGGATGCTGCGATGGTCATAAGTGTGAGGACCAGCCACAAGTTGGGTTTTAGCGCCATTATAGATTCAAACAGTTGCTAAATGAATGGTCGTTAAGCAAGGACTACCTATACTGTATTGTATTGTATTGTATTGTATTGTATTGTATTGTATTGTATTGTGTATTGTATTGTATTGTATTGTATTATATTGACATAGGCTATGGCTTAAGTACTAAAAAACCTCAGAATGCTGAATACTGTTCTTGTACACAAATGAGATGTTTGCCCCTCTTTCCAAACACTTTTGTTGCTTGGCAAATACTTCAAGTGCTTCCTGCAACTATTGCCAGTAGAGAAGGCAGCTTTTCCAAACTGAAGTTAATAAAAATGCTCCACCGTGACACGGGAGAGGCTTTCAGAAGAATCTGAGTTGGCCCAGACTGTGGACCTTCAATCCAAAGCCCCAGTTATATAATTCAGTCAGGTAAAACCATCAGTGGTTCCTGTGCAGACAAGTTACTGTTGCTCCTTAGGCACTTGAACTTCATGTCAACATTTTGAGCAAGGAGTTTTAAGTGGTTAGCTCTCCTTTACTGAGATAGGTAGCAGAGCAGTAATAGGAGAGGAACAGGAGAGGGAAATAGCAGAACTGAGGCTTTGGAAAGGGTGGCTCAAACAAGGGAGGTGGGGAGGCATTTGAGCTCTTTGCTTCAGATGCCAGAATGCTGTGGTCCAAGAGAGGCTACTGTTTCTGATGTAAGAGTTTTGAATAATATTGAAGAGGTCCTTTTACATTTCAGTATGTAAGCAAGATACTCAGCTGGGGAAATAACTATGTTTGTCTTGGTTGAAACCATGCTGGAACTTATGACTAATGCTTTTGCAAAGTATGTTCAAGAGAAATCTATTAATAACCAAGCTTCTAATCCTATATAGTCTTCTGCCTTCCCATTTCTTGTACTGATCGTATTTAACCATGTCCTTAAAAATTTGTTTTTGCTTTTTCCAAACTTCTACAGTAAATTTGAAATAGGGATTTATAACAGTAGATGATAGATTCTTAATATCAGGAAGGAATGGTACTGGCCTAACAGATTGAGAATTTGGTACTAACTCAACTTGTACCAAGCATCTTTTGAATTCTGAATGATGAAACTTAAACATTTTACTAGTACTGCATTAAAATAAACATCATTATACATTTTACTTATATTGTACAGTTTGCCTGATTCTAAGTATTCCTTTTTACTATTATGTATAACGAAAGAATTACTTCTTATGTATAACACCAAATAATACATAAGGAAATTTGAAGTGCTTCAAACATAAATAACATTTTACATAAATAACATTTAGGAAGAATAGTCATTTTAGTTGATGATGATAGGGGGGCAGGGCAGAGTGGACTACAGTATTGCATTGTGATGGGCATTGGGAGGTACTGCAGGAGACAAGGGGTGAATGTGAACTGGATGTGAGACTCTCTTTATGAGCTGCCTGTGGGGAAGGTGGCCTTGGTATCTAAGGCCAATACCACATTCCAGCCCCCTGTGCTCAGCCCCAAGGCCTGGTCTCCAGAGTTTCAGTAGCCCCAGTCTCCAGATATTGCTGGATAATGCTAGGTTGGTCTCCAATAAAGCTCACCTCATCCACAACTGGATTGTGAATAAGAGGGCCAACCTGAATGCATCATCAAAACCTGGTTGGGCACACAGGGGAGGAGGGAGTCCCCCTCTTTGAAGCCCTCCTGGGTTTTAGGCATGGCACCAGCTGTGACTCTGGCAGCAGGGGTGGAGGGTAGCTGTTGTTATCTGGGTAATATTTAGGGGCACTGCCCCAGACATAACCAGATGTGAGACTCTCTTTGTAAGTTTAGCCGGATGTGAGGCTCTCTTTGTAAGCTGGATGTGACACTCTTTGGAATCAGTTGGGATTGCTGCTCGCTTACCTTCCTCCCAGCAGCATAGCAGCATCCCTGCCCAAGCTCTTCAACTCCATGGCCAAGTTGGCAGTGGAGTTCCCCAGGCTAATAGTCCTGAGGGACTTAAACTTACCTTCTTTGTGTTCCAAGGTGGCTAGGGAGTTCATGGCCAACATGGCAACCACGGACATGATCCAAATTGTTGGCCCTCGGTTCCCTATGATCTCCCCCCATTTCAGGGAGATGGAGCCTATTTGATCAGCCCACCCGAGGCAACTGATGGACCCAGTGAGGTTCCAGAGGAAGCTGTTTAGTCATGGACAACAAGAATCATGGGTCTACTAAATGAAGAGTTATATTCATACTGAGCCACTGTCAATTATCCTTTAAAATCTATCATAGATCATATTATACATGCTGGCTATGTTTTGCTGTGCTGACTCCTTAAAGTTGGAATGAGATATCACCTCTTTCAAGACAGTGGAACATGGTGTGCTGAAAGCACCATAACATGGAATGGGCACATTCAACTTGCCCTCATGCCGATATTGATTTGTTAGTAGCATACTAAAAAGAGGGCAAACTATTGGACAGAAACAAATCTGGAAGAGAAGAAAGGAGGCAAAAATCTGAAACATGCCAACCTCAAAAACCTCTAAAACCCCTGTTTCCAGAAGAGCAATAGACTGATTGGAGCACCAGAGGGTTCCCTCTATACCTCCTTCATCACTTCTCTTGAAAGGGCAGTCACTCCACCATAGTTTTATTCTGTGGGTGCAATCCAGGAGACCCGCAGCTTTGGTACTTCAGTCTTGTGGCTGGGGCTCAACAGTCATAGTCTAAACCTCTGAGAATAACAGAGTAAATACCAAACTAAAGCTGACGTTTTAGACTGCAGCCAATGCCAAACAAAGGAAAAAAGAATCTCTCATTTATTTAATTTCAAAGTAAATATACATAAAAGGGTAAGTGAGTAGTTGTGTGACATTTCCCTGGTTCTTGTCAGTTCCACGGAAAGCTGATGATGAACATAATGCAAGAGCATGTGGTTGTCCTTTAATTACTTAATTACACCAGTGAAGAGGATGAGAAGAATTGAGAGGATCCAGAGAGTGGGAAATTCATTCAAATGGTGATATAAAAATAATTGGACTACAAAGTCATGTTTTAGCACTTTCCCAACAGCTTTACACAGGGGAGCTGCTCATAGCCCACAACAATTTCAAATCCATCGTTCTGGGGTATCGTAGTATATAATCATAAAATTACACCTGAGATAAGATTTAATTATCGTTTTCACCTTTCCATCACCTTTAGAGAAGTAATAATCAAAAGCCCTTTCAAGAACAGAAAATCACATCTAAAAAGCACCAACATGCAACAAAGCTATTCAAAGAAAGGCTAAGCATGATGTGGGCCTTTAAAGAGGGTTTCAATTGAATGGCTTTATTCAAAAAATATTAAAAGTGACTGTTGATACATTTTTTTAGATGTTCATGAAAGGAAATAAAGAAATAAAGTAAGTAGTATTATCCTCTAAAAAGAGAGCTTTCCATTGTCTTGAGTCAATCAGGTTGCTGGTTGCTGCTGATAACTACATTTATGAGATAGGATTGAAAATTATAAAGTTAAGACTCTTATCTCTCCCCAGTTTGTATATATACATTATTATTTCCTGTAATGGGAAATGGGTGGCTGGCTGCCTATCAGTCTGAAAGGGAAAAGGAGTCACACAAAAACTAAGGTAGTGGTTTTCTACATATGCAGGGGAATCCCTTGATTGGCAGGAGCATGTGTGTGTGTGCGCGTGTGTGTGCGCGTGTGTATGATATATACATACTCATACACATATATGGGATTTTTCTGGAACATTGATAATATTGAGGATAATTGACCACATAGAGGTAAAGGAATGTTTAGTAATTATTAACTTATTTTCATACTGAATGTAGAAGATAGGAACTAATGTCTCTACTATTTCTTTGGTTTGACAAAGTTGTTCATTGTTGAACTCACAGCTATGGTAGATCCTAGGTTTCTTCAATGTTTTCAAAGGGCAGATCAAAACATGAGAAAGCAACTAAACAGTCTAGATGCTAAGTCGGGAATGGGCAATTTATAACCTCTGGTCTGCATGTAGACCTCAGGTCCCCCTTTTGTGTGGCCCACGCAGCTTCCTAGGGTCACAACTGCTGAAAAAGTGATGTAATCGTTTCTCACCATGTTGAGGTAGGAAGCAGATAGAAACTGTTGTACGAGGCTTAAAATAGCCACACCATAATTAAAAAGTGAAGATCCCCTCAAATTCCCCCATGTACCCAGCCCTGCTCACAGGTTGATATGGTCCCACCCACTTTGCAGCTATCAACTCCTATCCCCCATTGTTTAGCACAGCCCTTAGCTACCCAAAGGTAGCCAATCTCTGTATTTATGGTTGTTAAATATATGTCAGTTGAAGAGAAGGAAAGGGTAGCAGGAGAGGAAAAAGATTAGGCTGAAGGGTAGGCACAGTATGAGATTAAAATCTCTCCTCTGGTTCAGCCTATCATGAACTATGATGAACTGTGTGGCTCATATTGCTTACCTACCACAGCAACAATCACTTCTACACTGCGTTCATAATAATTTCCTTCAGCCTGTAGAGACGCCACCATCCCATTCATCCATCATCCAACTATCTAGCTAACCTAATGCAGTGGTGCCACTCCCATTTTGCTCCTGTCTTCCCCACCCCCTGCCCCATGGTAGCAAATACTAGTTAATTTCATTAATTTATTTTTCAAACAATAGTTGCAAGCCTACAAAAGAGGACAATGGATGAAGAAGTTCTTGAGTTTTCCAGTGATGAGACAACATTGGCCCAAAGTCTTGGTCTCCTTTTGATGGAAGTAAGTTCCATTGTTACCTGTCATACAAATATTCTTCATTTTGTTTAGTTTATTATGGACATGGACCAGAACAACCTAAAAAATTAGTTAATAATAAAATATGATGAAAATAAAATACCATCAATGATACAATATCATTAAAAACAAACAGCCAGTTTGGTCTAGTGAAGATCTCTTTATCCTAATGTCTTCACAACAGATAATTAGTGGATTGGATTGGATTAAATCAAAACACAAAAGAGCTTAAAAGAGTCCACAGAATGGGGAGAAAAGAAAAACAGGGAAGACCTGAGACATAAAACTTCTGTTATTGCTCAACCTGCAACAGCCCATTCACAGCTGTTTTCACTTTGGGGCTTGTCTTCATCTTTAGCCTCTTTTCATTATTACTTTGCAATTAGGCCAGGATCAAATCCTCTAAAATTTACCTCATAGAGTCTCTCTATGGCTGAATCTCTTAAAGTAACAGCTGAACAAGGATGAAAAAAACCTGGTAGGCTTTGAGGCAATGTGCATGAATTGTGTGACCTACTTTGCTTTCATGCTTGCCCCACATAACTAAGTGGCACATGTCAATATAGTACATCGGAGCAGGTGTTCCATCTCGGCCCAGCAGCAGATATGGGACCTCTCTACCTAGAAGACATTAAAATATTTGGAGAAGGCCTAAACAGACCATGCTTAGATTAGTAAAGCCTGCTGGATAGTTTGCGAACTCCCCAAAAAATTATATGCAGGAAACACAATCAGGAGAATTTGTCTGATTTCTTTAAGAGAAATATAAAAGAAGAAGAGGGAGATCTTGAGAAATCTACAAATGCCTAAATGCAGGCATATCAAATTTAAAAAAATTATGATAGATCTGCATTTTGGTACTCCCTTTGTACTGAGGCCTGAATAGGAAGGGTATGAATGCAATTCAAATACAACCACAAGAACATTTTGCACATACACCATCATTCACTTAAATGACATTGATCATATTCACAATGTGAATAACTCGGAAAGCCAGTTTGGTCCAGTGGTTAAGGCAACGGGCTAGAAACCAGGAGACTGAGAGTTTTAGTCCCCCCTTAGGCCTGAAAGCCAGCTGGGTGACTTTGGGCTAGTCATTCTCTCTCAGCACAACTCACCTCACAGGGTTGTTGTTGTAGGGAAAATAGGAGGATGAAGGAGGATTAGGTATGTTTGCTGCCTTGAGTTATTTATAAAAATAATAAAGGCGGGATATTAAATAAATAAATATGTGACAGAGCAATATGGTTCCTGCTTTCTACATAGTTATGCATCTGCAGAGCCTTTCTCCATATCTTTTGTTTATCATATGAAGAGAGAATTGCATGCTGTTTAATTCTTGTTGTGTTTTTATTGCATCAGACTAACTGTAAAAGGACAACTATATACATGGAAATAATAAAATAATGACATTTCAAACATTACTCCATCCCCAAAATGGAAAAGACCTAGACATATATTTCAGTATCAAAAAAAAAAAAAGCCACCTCCCAAAATTTGACCAACCTGCTCAAAAGTCCTCTTCTTTTCCCCTTGGTCAAAAGAAAAAAGATTAATTCACAGATTGACAGATCACACATACAAGCCATTCACTGCAGCAAGTCAGGACTAGATTTATTCATTAAATGTTGTATAACTCTTTTAACTGCTCCACATGCATGCAAAGTCCACAGGCCTGGACATCTTGAGAAGTTCCAAATCCTGGGGACATAATCAAGCAGAATATATGCATATGCAACCTTAGGCAGCAAGGATTGATGTAAAATCATTTTAACAGTTGCATGAATTTCAGATTGAACAATAGCAGAAGTTCAAACCACATGAGTTAATGCTCTAACTTATGAACTTAGGCATTTCTAACAAGGCAATTGCATCCAGCCTTCATTAAACATTCTCTGAGGTATCCAAAATATATGAAAGATAATTTCTGTTGTATTAATCTCAATTTAGGATTTTTAAAAAATCCATTTCACTTTTTTCAAGTGACCTTCTGATGGTTTATAGAAACAGAGCATTCCAAAATAAAACCTCTAACTACAATGGTGCTTCACAGGTGGTGATGGCACCAAGACCAAACAGCAGGTAACTTGAATGGAATGGCAAGAATCCATCTTAGCTAAACCAAACCCTGAATAAACAGGTATTCCAATACTTCCTGGATAATATCAGTGGGATTGCATAATAGTTTTCAAGATGAACCCAAAGAACTAGAAATTGTATTGACTTTTCCACATATATTAAAAATAGAAGATATAGCTTTATATTTTAAAATGTTTATGTCTAAAAGCTTAGTTTGCTATAATTCTCTCCCCTTTCCAGGTCTCATTTATTAGTACAGTGTAATCAAAATTCTGTTTCTGTTGTATACAACTTATTAACTGCATATTTAATAGAGACTAAAAATGTATCAGTCAGGAATTATCTGGATCATTCAGTTGGATGGGATGTATAAAAAGTTAAAATTTCTTTAACTTTCATCTCTAGGAAGCTTTCTTCCCTCAAAACTTTAGCTAATTGTTCCTTCTTTGTATGAGAAGCATATGCAATCATATAATCTCTAATAAATGTTTAGTTAATGTTGTGTTTCTAGAGATGCCTTTCTATGGTGTTGGACCTCCTTACTGTACAGTATTCTGAAAAAAAAAACCTTAATAAGTGACTTACCACATCCAGCAACACCAATACATTCCTGTCTTTTTAATTTTTTAAGGCAAATCTGAAATCTTCACAATAAATGGCTAAGGTTTATCAGTTATATGAAAAGGACAGGTTGTAACACAATGAGCCATCTAAGTATCTAGCTGATAATCTTTATATATTAGCACTTCCATTAAAAGAACAAAATGGCCCTTTCCCTCTCCTTCTGGAATATCTATCTCATTTAAGCCAGACCAATGAGACTGAACTTTCTCCTGAAGGGTCTTGTTAGACTTCATTAAATCAATTATAGATGTATCAACATACTTCTCATAGCCATCCAACTGAGATATTCTTTTCTCAGGCACATCCAATTTGGTACTTACAGAGTTAATACTTTTAGAATCTTCTGTAGAGACAAACACGATGACTTTTCTCAGTCTATGCAGCTGTCATTGGTGTGCAGGGAGAGATGATGGCAGAACTTTCTCAGGTGCCATCCAAAATATCATCAAAACAGACCCTCTCCAATAACCAAACAGAAGGTAATCACCTGTTCAGGTTCCAATAGTAGCAATAAACAGTTATGGGTGTAATAAAATTGTAGCAAGTGCCACAGTATGCTGACGGCCATCTGATTACAGTGCCAACTTGACAATTGCATATGTTCTTAATATCCTGAAACTGTTGCGTGTCCCATGGCCCAGAAATGTTTGTTTCCCAGTACTACCATTTAATATAACCTGGCAAGGAAAAAACTGTAGGAACTTTATGGAAAGTTTAATTCCAATCAGAAGTTAGAGCATGTAAAAATAACTGAT
Source organism: Candoia aspera (assembly GCF_035149785.1). Taxonomy (NCBI): domain Eukaryota; kingdom Metazoa; phylum Chordata; class Lepidosauria; order Squamata; family Candoiidae; genus Candoia; species Candoia aspera. The sequence continues at coordinate 159,328,623 of NC_086153.1, forward strand.
AAAAGACTTAATAAAATAAAAAGAGATAAAACTGTGATCAGCATAGCAGATTAATAATGTAGCACAATTTAATCAACCTATCTTTTTGTATTTATTACCCTCCAGATGTATGCGGAGTTACAACTTCAACACATCTGGAGGGCACCAGGCTGGGGAAGAAAGCTATAAATTATATTCTTCCTTCTGTTTTCTCCTAGTTTACTTCTATGTGTTACCTTAACCATTATCTTAATTGTTCTCACCTTTATATGGTTGATATTCACTGCAACTTTGGTCTCAGTTTTGCACAGTTGCTCAGCCTTTTCTTTCACAGTCCTGCTGTGACAATTACAGGAGCTCAGATGCTATGGCAGAGTGGGTGTTTAATCATAATTTGTGTGAAAATTATTTTTGCAAATTAAGAAAACCATATTCCCCAGAAAAATCTTTAAAATATTTCCACGTACAAATAAGAGTTCAATATTTGAGCGATAGTGAGAATATGTTAAAGAGCAAGGGCCAGAAATTTTGGCCTGTACAATTTGCCTGCCACTACATCTGTTCTTACTTTGCTGTTACTCTGCCATTGTTTTAATTTTAAATTACACAAGGACAGAATCCAATGTCATGGGAGTGAATTTTCTTTTTTCTTTGCTGCAACCCTTATGCCACTTTCAGAATTGCTCTGTGTAGTCCCCAAATTTTCCAGAGTATATTTTTAGGCTGCTGAAGGATAATCCTATACATAGCTACTTGAAATAACTCTGCTGACTTCAGTATAATTTACTTACTTCAGTGTGATTTATGTGTATACAGATGTTAATGCAGGTATAGCCATATAATACCAAGTATAAGCCAGCTTGGTCTAATGGTTAAGATGCTGGACTAACAGTAGGGAATCCTGAGAAGTAGTCCTCCCTTAGGGACAGAAACCAACTGGGCGATCTTGAGCCACTCACTCTCTCTCAGCCCTAGGAAGAAGCAGCAAGGGCAAACCACTTATAAAAATGTTGTCTAGAAAACTGCCTGTTCAGGACTTCAAAGTGATTCCTAACATTCTCCTTGAAAATACTCAGCATATGCTCAAGTTCATGTCATGCAAACCTGTCAGCTTTCTTCTGCTGTTTTAGCTTGACTTAGAACTTGCCCATTTGAGCAGTTTGTGATCTGTTGCACACAGTCAGTCCTTGGCTACAGCCTTGTGGTCATACCTGAGCTTTTCTGCCTCCTTTTTCCAATAATATAATTAATGTTGTCATAAGTGGATCGTATAAAATACAAGATAATAGAGAGACCCTACATTTATAAAAGTGACAAGTACAAACATCAAAAGGTGAAGTCAAAACCCTCTCCTCTTAAATACACCTGAGAGGCAAAAGCCACTCTTCTGAGCATCGACTTCCCCAGGCTTTGGTTATCTCCACCCATTGTCTGGATGTACAGGGCATCTAACTTTCCTTTCATCTTTTTAGTGTCTGGACCTCTTCAAATTGAATTTTCCCACATTCACTACAGCAAGCCATTTTAATCTTCTGGACCTTAAGTCCTGGATAATGTTCCCTGTTGAGTTAATAGCAGGTGATAAACGTCTACCAGGAACAGGAAGGAGCTAGGGCAGTGTTTAAGGTTACAGTGTAGTAAATACTTTGGGACAGTAGTAAGGACAACAGAACTCTCAGTAGATTAGATATAGAACTTTATATGAGACAGAGTTGTGAAATTCTTAAGTCTTAGATCTATCTCTGACACAAGAAATAATCTTAAAACTAACCTTCTCCAACCTGTAACTCTCTACAAGTGGTGGATTCCAGCTCCTAGAATCATGCTGGCTAGGAGATTATGGGAACTGAAATCCAAGGTATCTAGAAGGCACTGGGTTGCCTTAGACAATTTTAGTGTGCATCTAAACTGAGTGAATAATACTGTAATAATCACTAGTGGCTCCAAGGAAGCTGATTCTCAGACTAGATAGTTTGGGATGACAGCTAAAACTCTACTAAATAGTACTGTAAATATGATTTTAAAACATTTATACCCTACTTTTCCATCAATCTATTAAACACTACAGATGAGTATCTGAACAGTGAACTGCAAACTCAGAAGCAGTAAAAATGGCTCAAAGGTAGAGTAAAAATGTAAAGATAACTTGAAAAGGTAATTATTCCTTTCAAAAAACAGCACCAGCCAGAACAAACACCATCCCCTGCCTCATTGGGACTTTTAACCCTGATGGGCTGTGAGAAAGAGTCATGTTTAACCCATGAAGGAAATTATATTTTCATGATCATATAAACCGTTTCAGGAACATTAGAAGCAGTGGGAGAGCATGAAGTTATGTACAGAAAATAAAGGAGCCGTAAAGAGTACTCAGGGCCATGGGTTATGCACACATTCTCCAGATTGGAGGAATATTGTTTATCAGTCTGCAATATCCCTTTTCACACTGCTGAAGAGCAGAGTGAGAAATGACAATGGAGCAGCTTCATTATCTTCCCCTCCTGCCTGCCAAAGAGAATCTGGCTGAAACAAAGTCTCATTATTATTTATCAGTGCCCAATTAACTTTATCTTGTTCATCTGAGCTCCATCTGAGGCTAAAAGTTCAGTAGTGCACACTAAGGATGATAAGGAAGGTATAGGTTCCATGCAGCATTTTAATCACACTGTTTGTAAAAGAGAAAGGATAAACAATCCTAAGAGCCCCTTCCCATTGTTTCCAGTTCTGCAAAGTAAATGCGTTGAGACTCAGAGATTCAGGCTACATTTCCGACACTGACAACAAAACGGGAAAAAATACTTTGTCTGCTCCTCTTCAGGGCCTACCTTCTGCTCCTTTCACCTGCTGAATAACACACTTGGAGTTCCATTTGCTTTAGCCCTTCCTGGGACAGCATACAACTACAGATGGCACCAAATCCCAAATGCATTTTAAAAAAAACTGCATAGATGCCCCCAGATAGATGTACTTTAACAGTGAATTGGATTTTTACATTGAATGCTTTTGCCAACAAGCTAAAGCCACAATCATCAGTAAAAAAACCTCCCTGTACACAACAATCTTAGCAGAGCAGAACAAGATGCCATCCGAGGCCTCAAGAATAACAAGGACATCATAATCAAACAAGCTGACAAAGGATGGGCCGTTGTCCTCGTGAATAAGGTGAATTACATCAAGGAAGCTGAGAAGCAATTCTCCAACACTACATTCTTCCAGCTTCACTTCTCAAATCTCAAAACAATATATCAGAGAGCATTACAGAATCTGTAGGAAGAATTTCCTAAAGGCATAGAGGACCGTATCTACATGGAAACAGAAGCACCAACCAGACCCCTTCTACTTACTCCCCAGAATATGCAAACCAGATAACCTAGGCTGTCCCATTGTCTCAAGCATTAGAACCATCACAAATGGAATCAGATTTCATGGATTCTAAACTCAGACATTATGTCACCAGCACTCCCAGCTACATAAGACACACCACAGACTATTTAAGAAACCTAAATTTCATAGGCAGTCTCTGTAAGAACACCATTTTAGCCACCATGGAAGTTTTTGTTCTTTATTCATTCAGTCACTTCCAACTCTTTGTGACTTCATGGACCAGCCCACGCCAGAGCTTCCTGTCAGTGGTCGCCACCCCCAGCTCCCCCAAGGTCGAGTCCATCTCCTCTAGAATATCATCCATCCATCTTGCCCTTGGTTGGCCCCTCTTCCTTTTGCCTTCCACTTTCCCCAGCATCAGCATGGAAGTACTATATACCAATATTCCCCACATACATGAACTTCAAGTCACCAAAAACTTCATTACTGATGCCAAACCAGCACCCCTTTGCCATCAGACTATGTAATTTTGTATTTACCTATAATTACTTCACCATTGGCAACAACATGTACTTGAAAATCAGTGGTGGAGTCACCGGCACATACATGGCTCCTCAACATGGCAACATCTTCATGGCTAACCTAGAAAAACTGTTTCGTACTCTCATCCTCAGTTTAGAGGCATCTTCATATGCTCTTCATCCAGTGTGATAATGGTGTCACCTGCCAGCAATGCCCCTCTGGACTGTACATAGGACAAATGGGACAAATGTTGTGCAAAAGAAGTAATGGAGATAAGTTTGACATCAGGACTCAAAGCAAAGGCAAAGAAGTATCAGAACATTTCAACCTCCCACAACATGCCATAGGAGACCTCAAAGCAACTGTTCTGGAAAAACAAGGCTTTAACCCCAGAAACTGTTGAACTCGCATACTGCATCAAAAGGTTTCACGCAATCTCACAAGGTCTCAACAAACACAATAGGTTTTTAACCCATTGCAATTGTTAATTGATAAGGTACTTGTAATCCATCTCACATGTATCTTGCATCTCCATAACCAGCCTGTCTTCGCCTCCCTTTCTCCCTCCCTTTCTCCCCCACCTCACCCCAATTTAAATCCTACATCAAGCCACTTTATGCATATGATGAAGAGAGATGCAGCTCATGAAGGTTTATGCCTTTTAATAAAACATGTTAGCTGGGAAAGGTGCTACCAGACTCCTGATTTTTTGCCAGTATAGACTAACACAGCTTTCCTCCTACTATCACTCTAGAATGGGAAGAAGGCCAGCTGGACCTGCAAAGGGACAGGAGGAGAAGGCATTTATCACCTCATTTGTTGGTAATTTAGGGATGCAGCTACTAATGACTAATAAGGTAATTTAGGGTTGCAGTTCTGGGTTACAGCCTGGCACCTCCACGTTTCCTAACTTCTGGCCACTACTTGATGCATCCTTTCTTCTGGAAATAGCAATACTGTTCTCTCACCTACCCATATGAGCCGTTGGACATGTTGAAATCCCCCTGTGCTTCTTCACCTTGTGAAAAGGGTAACACTGGTCACAAGACAACTAGTGTGTTCAGGAAGAATTCCTGAGGTCAGGTATTTCTAAAAACTAAGTTATGTGGTAAATATATAAATCTGCCTTTCTGTTACCAAGAAGCTTAGAAATGTAGGACCAAATCACGAATTTCCATGGCAGGGTTAAGCTCATTTGTAAATTTTGAAAACAATGAGTATGCTACTCAATCCCATGCAGGTTCACTCAGAAACAAATCCCACTGTGGTCAATGGAGCATACTTCCAAGTATATGAAGTATGTAGCCACTCTGAATGCTTCAGTATGAATGATGGCAGCAAAACCCATCTGTTAGATAGTCACGTCTAACCTTAAAAAACAGGATTCTGGTAAGAATGGAGGAACCATTTAAAATGCAGAAATCTAGCACAGTTCTGCAACTTTCTCTCTGTGACAATTTTTCTCTCTGGATAAGTGATTTCCAATTTTACAGGAAGCATTTTGTCAACCACGTGGGAGCAGGGGGAACCCATATTTGGAGGGAAAGAATATGAGTCAGAGAAAGGATATGGAACTGGGTTTCACCTATTCATTTAAAAGTTCAAATTACTCTATTCTGTACAGGAATTTAGTCTAAGTCCTCAATATTCTTAAATGTGATTGTCTTATAAGCTTATCATTCATGGCCTCCACAGCAGCCATGGGCTTGTCTCACATACTGTAATCTTGGGTCAGAGCAATACAGGCAGACACATGTTAGATCTTGTTTGTCTTGCAGAGCAGCTGGGAACTGACCTGAGTAAGGAGGAGACTGTCACCCCTCCTTCACTGTGAATAGATCATTACCAGGTCTGGGTGAGATGGATGCCCATCTGCTGTGCCATAGGGCATACAGACTGATTTGGATGGTCTGCCTCAGTCCCTTATAGACCCAGGTGGATTCCAGGAAGCAACTGGGGAGTTTTCCTGTGACCTGGAAGGCAATTCTATGAAAGCCCTGGTTGATCACTGGTGAGAAGAGGCTATCAGGGCTCTTGATGAGATTGTGCCCAAGTAGCCTCTCTCTTCTGGGTGAACCCACTTGGCTCTTTGTTTCATCAAGGAGCTGTGGGAGATGAAGCAGCAAAAGAGGAAGTGTCTTGTGCCAGTGGAAGTTTCAGTGGAGGAAGACAAAAGATGAATCTGACTAAGCAGAGGTGGATGCCCATGTTCAGGCCTACACCATGGTGATCACAGAGGTGAAACATTTCCACTTTTCCACTTCTCCCTGATTGCCCAGTTTAGGGAACAACTGCAAAGTTCCTTTTAGGGAACAACTGCCAACAAGGGGCTGCACTTCCTAGTCAGAGATGTTATGCAATTTGGAGGTCCTCCTGAACTCACAGCTTTTTTCCCAAAGATCAGGTGGCAGGCATGGCTACGGAGACCTTTGCACAAGTTTAGCTTATGTACCAGCTGCTCCCATTCCTGGACCAGGAGGCTTTGCTCACAGTGACTCATGCCTTATTCACTCCCATTTGGTTACTGTAATGCTCCTACATGGGTCTGCCCTTGAAGGGCATTCAGAAGCTACAGCTGGTCCAAAATGCAGCAGCACAAGGCAGTTTTTGGTGTTTCCTGTTAAGCCCATATAACTCCACTGCTCTGTCAGCTTCACTGGCTCCAAGTAGGCTTCTGGATGCAATTCAAGGTGGTGATTATCACCTATAAAACCCTACATCGCATAGGACCAAGCTAACTGCAGGACCGCCTATCTCCCATTGTTTCTACTCACCCCATCAGATCTAGCAGGGAAGACATGGTCTATGTCCCTTCTAACATCTTGTTGGACTCAGGAGTTGTGCTTTCTCTGTGGTAGTGCCTGCCCCATGGAACAGCAACCCTCCAGAAATCCAGATGGCCCCACCCTGTTAGTCTTTCATAAGGCACTGAAGACCTGGCTGTTCCCCCAGGCATTTGGGGCAGGTAGTTAGGTGAGCTCTGCTGATAACAGCTGCTTTTGTGAGTTGGGTTGATTGTTTTGACCTTGGGTGTCATGGTTTAGATAGGTAAGTGTTGTTTTAACATCTTTCACTCACCCAGAGTTAAATAAATTTTGGAACCAGTTTCCAAAGAACTTACCTATAATTACTGGCAAGCTCCTCATTCAGTTTGATAAAAGAGAATTTTCCCTCTCTCTATCTCTCTTTTCTTTTCTTCAGAAGAGGAGAGAATTGCTGTCATATAGAATGCCGTATTTTTGTACATATTTAGTTACAAAGTAGCCAAGAGATGTAGTCTTCCATTAAGACAATAATTTCTCCAGGGGTCTGCAGCTTCCCTGATTTTCCATATATTGATTCAATCCCAAGAGACCATGAGGAAACTCCTCTTGCTGCCCTTGAGAAGTTGTCAGAGATTTTCTCCTTTACTGCAAAAATTCAAAGAAATTGTCACGCAGTTTCTCTGTCCAGAAATTTAGTGAAGAAATACAAAAGAGTAATTTCTGCCTATGTCTAATATAATGATCACAAACATAAAATTGAAGCTTCATAATTAAACATGCTAAACATTATTTACTAAGAAGTAAAACCAGCCTGAACCCAAATGATATCCTTTTGGCTAAGGAGCATATTAATAGTGCCAGTATATTCATATATTTTGGTGTCCCACATGAGAGTAAATACACAATAACCCATTAGTTACCTTAATAAATGAAGAGTAGGAAAAATGTCCTACATTCCTTTCTGCCCTGTAGTGGCAAACTTCTTCTGGATAGAAATGCACCATAAGTTTTCTCACCTTTGCAACAGTAATCATTTTGCACATTGCTTTGCTGATATAGTTACTCAGGTATTCCAGAGTCTTGGTTCTTCTTGAGTACATGGTGGTAACAAATGAGGCATTACCATGCTGGCTGGGATCATTTTTGTCTGGTAGACTATAAGGAAGCTAAGGGAAAGCTTTCTAGTTGCCACCTGCAGGCTAGGCTCATGCTGCTCCTGGCTCCTTTGTAGGGCCAGAGGGAGAGTGATGTGCTGGATTCATGGGGATGGGTCACACCTCACTTCAGTAGGGGCTGTTGCCTACAGCCTTGAAGGACTCTGTGGTCTGCTCCCTCCTTAAGAGGCCCTCCCTAAATCCAGCCATTTGTGACCATTTTTTCCTTGCCTTCAAGCCCTGGGGAACGCTGCTGAGAAGTTGGTAGGGAGAGAGCTACAGAGCACTCTAGAAGAAATGGATTATCTGGACCCCTTTCAGTGGGGGTTCAGACCTTGGCATATGATGGAAACTGCACTGCTCACATTGGCAAATGATCTTTGTTGGGACCTAGTGGAAGATGTATGCTCCTTCTGGTCCTATTAGACATCTCAACTGCTTTCAGTACCAATTACTATTTACCTTCCGGACTGCCTTTAGGAGTTGGGCATTGGGGGCAATTGTACTACAGTGCTTATCTGCCTTCTTCAGTGGGTGGTTTAAGTTGATGGTTGCGAGGGAAGAGAGGCCTGCCTGGTGATAACTCACTTGAAAAGTGCTGCAAGTCTCAGTCCCCTCCTTTTTTCTTTTAATAACTTCATGAAGCCACTGAGAGAGGTTATCCATTGGTTCGGGATGCAGTACCATCTATATGATGACGATGATGCCCAATAGCACCTCACCACCTTGAGCTATGACAATGATGTGGCTGAAATCTTGTTGTGTTTGGAGACTATCAGGGTGTGGGTGGGAAAAAAACAGACTGAACTTGAACCCAAATGAGGGGGAGTTGCTGCTTGTGCATCAAAGCCAACTGATGGCTTCAGTGCTGACTTTCAAAGGTTAGATTTGAGAGACCAAATCCACAATTTGACAATTTGGGATCCTCTTGAACTCAGGGTGCTGCTAGATGAGTGGGTGGAGACCAGGACCAGGAAGGCCTTTGCTGAGCAGTTGCAGGTGTGCCAGTTGTAGCCTGTAATGTCTACAGACATAGGAAAACTTCAGAATGGTAGTTGATGTCCTCATTACTACCCAACTGGACTACTGCAGTGCACTCTATATGGAGCTGCCTTTAAAGACCACCCAGAAACTGTAGCTGGTACAAAATACAGTGGCTCACTTATTGACTGGCAGTACACATCAAAAACATATTACACTTGTATAGCAAGTCCAATTTAAAGTGCTGTTTTTGAGTCATAAAGCCCTATATGTCTTGGCATGGAAGTATCTCCAGGACCACTTTCTTCAACTACAATTGACCTGTACAATACAAACATCCAAGATAAATTGCTGGTGGTCCTTCACTTCCATAATATGATGGGGAGGAAATTCTTCTCTGTCACATCCCCTTTACTAATAGCCTACACCTTGAGGTGAAACTTACATTGACAGTAATTACCCTCTGCAAGATAGTGAAGAGAGAGCTCTTCTGGATTTGTTTATTTGTTTTGGATTTGTGAAGGCCCCCCATAACTCCAACTCCAACAAGACTGTGGTAAGCTTTTAGTTTAGCCTAATTAGGATGGCAACATTATATGGCTGTTTTTGAATGTTGTTCCAGGTATTTCAATGTGTATGTGTGTTTTTGTTATTATTATTTATTTTGCCATGGGTGTTTTAATGCTGTATACCAGGGATGTTTTAGGTTGAAGAATACTGTGTATACTTCACTAAGAGTCTTTGACTGTGGCAGTGTAAAAATGGAATACTAAATAAATAAAATTGTCTACATAAGCTGCCTTGACCTCTGGGTTAGAAATCAAACAAATAAAAATAAGAAACACATTGACAGGCTATTAAATTCTTCTGAGAGCTCAGTTCAGAGTTTTCAGGGAATGACTGTACAGACTCACTATCTCATCAAGTGTTGTCAGTTATAGCAGGCAGGAGGGATAGAGGCATTCAGAGGGAAAACAGATGAAGTTTGCTCTTTGGCTCTGTGGATGGTTGATGAAGAAAAAGGAACAGTTCAGTTTTGACTAAGAGAAAGAATTTTTAACAAAGGGCTCCTGGTGAGGTAAAGGGTTATATAGACAATTATGCAACTGTGTGTATTTATTTCTGTGTGTCTAGTTTATTTTACTAGAATCATATTTTTATACACTTGATGACACTGCTTATTGAGAGCTAGATCTTGGATGCTATGCACCAGGAGGCTGGCCCTCGAGTTCTCCTCACCCCCATCCACATTTATAAACCTGACAGGAAGTAGTAAAAGGTAAAGATGTATTTCCTGTTCTGCCTGGTGTGGAGTGACCTGACCATTAAAATAGGAGATGGCAACTGGAGAAGACTAATATGCAGGATCAGAAAGACACCCCTTGGGTGTCTTCTAGCATTTTCCAGCTGGGAAAATGCTAGAAGGGCCAGGAAGCCAAGAGAAGGGTGTGTGAGAGAGAGCCAACATAATTTCATTTGATTTCAGTGGATCCACTGCATATCTAACAATGTTTGCATCCAACCTAGTGCCAGAAAATCAACACAGGGAAAACATAATATCAAAAGGAAAAAGACTAAAAACACTTTACTGAGTCACAACAAAGGCCAATTTTATCTACTATTCTGCTTCTAATAATGACTCACATGAAGCATTCCAGCAAAGCTTAAGGTATCAGAATAATGTATATAGTCTCTACATATTGAAGTTCATAATCATGGCCAACAACTATTAACAGATCTGTCTATTAATTAATGTAATCCTTTCAAAATGTTAGTCATTCCAGTCACATTGTACTGAAATGCAGTTCATGAGTTCTGAAAAAGCTGTCTTTGTTTTTACAGTAAAAGCTTGATGTAATGAAATAAATACATAAATATCCAAAAGGACAGTCCTTACAGCACAATCCAAAACATGCTTACAGAGAAGTATCACTCACTTAAAAAGAGACTTAATCCTTAGTCTTTTAGAGATTGTAACTTTAGAGATTGTTCTTTCAAATTCTCTGTACGCCACCCAAAAATGTTTATTTTAAAAATAAAAGCTTTGAATAAAGACCAACATGCCCAAGAAATAGGCATGTTCACACAACATAATTGTCCCTCTCCCTCCTCCTCCCTGGATCTCCCTGTAATTAAAAAGAAAACTTTTTTTCCAGAAGTTTGGCTTATTTATTTACGGCCTCAGTCCACTAGGACTGAAGGCAATGTACAATATCCAGATTAATAAACACATTACAGTTAAATGATATATAACATTTTGTTGTTTATTCATTCAGTCGCTTCCGACTCTTCGTGACTTCGTGGACCAGCCCGCGCCAGAGCTTCCTGTCAGTTGTCAACACACCCAGCTCCCCCAGGGACAAGTCCGTCACCTCTAGAATATCATCCATCCACCTTGCCCTTGGTCGGCCCCTCTTCCTTTTGCCCTCCACTCTTCCTAGCATCAGCATCTTCTCCAGGGTGTCCTGTCTTCTCATTGTGTGGCCAAAGTATTTCAGTTTTGCCTTTAATATCATTCCCTCAAGTGAGCAGTCTGGCTGTATTTCCTGGAGGATGGACTGGTTTGATCTTCTGGCAGTCCAAGGCACTCTCAGAATTTTTCTCCAACACCACAGTTCAAAAGCATCGATCTTCCTTCGCTCAGCCTTCCTTATGGTCCAGCTCTCGCAGCCATATGTTACTACGGGGAACACCATTGCTTTAACAATGCGGACCTTTGTTGTCAGTGTGATGTCTCTGCTCTTCACTATTTTATCGAGATTTGTCATTGCTCTTCTCCCAAGGATTAAGCGTCTTCTGATTTCCTGACTGCAGTCAGCATCTGCAGTAATCTTCGCACCTAGAAATACAAAGTCTTTCACTGCTTCTACATTTTCTCCCTCTATTTGCCAGTTATCGATCAAGCTGGTTGCCATAATCTTGGTTTTTTTGAGGTTTAGTTGCAAGCCAGCTTTTGCACTTTCTTCTTTCACCTTCATCATAAGGCTCCTCAGTTCCTCTTCGCTTTCAGCCATCAAAGTGGTATCATCTGCATATCTGAGATTGTTAATGTTTCTTCCAGCAATTTTAACTCCAGCCTTGGATTCCTCAAGCCCAGCATGTCGCATCATGTGTTCTGCGTACAAGTTGAATAGGTAGGGTGAGAGTATACAGCCCTGCCGTACTCCTTTCCCAATCTTAAACCAGTCCGTTGTTCCATGGTCTGTTCTTACTGTTGCTACTTGATCGTTATACAGATTCTTCAGGAGGCAGACAAGATGACTTGGTATCCCCATACCGCTAAGAACTTGCCACAATTTGTTATGGTCTACACAGTCAAAGGCTTTAGAATAGTCAATAAAACAGAAATAGATGTTTTTCTGAAACTCCCTGGCTTTTTCCATTATCCAGCGGATATTGGCAATTTGGTCCCTAGTTCCTCTGCCTTTTCTAAACCCAGCTTGTACATCTGGCAATTCTCGCTCCATGAATTCGCTGATGCCCAAAACATCTATCTTTAATCTTAACATCTCACCAATAACCACATCCAATTTGCCCTGGCTCATAGATCTGACATTCCAGGTTCCAATGGTGTGTTGATCCTTAGAACATCGGATTCGCCGTTCACCACCAGCACCGTCGGCCGCTAACCGTCCTTTCGGCTTTGAGCTAGCTGCGTCATCACGTCTGGGGCTAGTTGAACTCATCCTCTGTTCCTCCCCAGTAGCATTTTGACCATCTTCCGACCTGGGGGTCTCATCTTCCGATGGTATACCGACATATCTCTGGTTGTACTGATCCATTTAGTTTTCATGGCAAGAATACTGGGGTTGGTTGCCATTACCTTCCCCAGGGATCGCATTTAGTCTGACCTCTCTGTCATGACCTTCCCGTCTTGGGTGGCCCTTCACGGTTTAGCTCATGGCATCATTGAGGTGCTCAAGCTCCAGCACCACGACAAGGTAACGATCCTTTGCTGAAGGATATATAACATACTTTAATAGAAAATAATTTCTGACACTGGTGATTCCATACTGATTAATCCCCAAGCTTCCCAATGGCCACAGAAGTGAGAGCCACCTTTGCTTTGAAGAACAAGCTCCTCTGAAGGAGGGGAGCCCCCTCAAAGAACCCCCTCATGCCCCTTCCCATCTCACCTCAAGGTCGGAGCATGCCTTCAGGAGGCGACCACTTGTCATCTGGATTGGACAGGCAGAATCTACCTGGGGAAAGCAGTCTCTTAGATACCTACGACAAAGCCATATAGGACTTAATGGATCATTACCAGGATCTCAGAAACTCATTGTAACTAATGCAGCTCCTGCAGCAATGATGTAAAGTGGCAGTACTGAGCCTTTCCATAAGCACATGGGCCACTGCATTTTGAAATTGGCAGGCAAAGTTTCTGTGTAGTCTACAAGGGCAGCCCCATATACAGCAAGTTTCAGTAATCGATTCACAAGACGACAAGGACATAAGGGACCATCCTCAGGATCACAGTTGGCAGTTCAGCTAAATCTGGGCAAGTGCTCCTGGGCATAGCTTCTGTCTGCTCTTACAGGAGAGTTGTGCTTCCAGAAATTGCAGGCCCACTCTCTTTGGAGATGCCCAATTCCATTAAGAATTAAAGCATCCATAATTCTGGAATCAGTAAGCTTCTGAATTAAGAGGCAGTCCATCTTGCTTGGGTTAAATCTGAATCTGTTTCTTTTATTCCATGTCCTAACAGCCTCCAGGCACTGGTCAGAACTTTTGCTATATCCCTCCATTGATGATACCTCACCCCAAACTATGGACAACCTTTCCCAGATAGATGTTAAACAGGATTGGTGTATGTACTAAGACCTGAAGAACTCCATATGGTTGTGCCTGGAGGTCTGACCTTTCTCCTTCTGCCACTGTTTCTGGTTGTGCCCTCTCAGAAAAAAGTGGAACAACGTAAAATGGTGCCTCCAACTTTCACAGAAGGTTACTGTGTTGACAGTATTAACTACAGATACTGAAAGGTCCAGTAGGACAAGGATGGTCACATTCTCTCCACCCATCCTCTATATCTACAAGACATGCATGAGAGCAACAGTGCAGTCTCTATTCCATGCCAAGGCCTAAATCCAGACTAGCATGCGTCCAAATAATCTGTATCTTTCTGATCTCTTGGTGTGTCAACTAATGTTTCTCAACAACCTTCCATAAGAAGTGAAGAGGAGATAGAATGGTGGTTATCCATCAGCAATGGATCCAGGTCTGGTAGAATAGGCAGACCAGAGTTTCTTTCAAAATCGCTGGAAGTTCCCCTTTCCTCAAAGAGGCAATGATTATAAGCTGAATCCAACTTCCCTTCCACTTCTAGGCTATTTTAACCAGCAGGTAAGGCAGAGGTCTAGCCTACATGTAGCAAAGCAAACATTACAGAGAAACCTGTTCACTTCCACAAGTTCTACAGGCTCAAAAATCTCTTAGATATTGTCCCTGCCACCTCTTCAGGTTACATCCATCCAACCTTCTACTCAAAGTCACTATGAATGGTTTTACCCCCAAAATGCTTGGCCAAATGATTGCAATTTACCTTAAGTGGGTCTTCCAGTCTGTCCTTCTCTAAGGTTGAGAGTTGGGAAACCCAGCATCATCAAAAAGCAGAACTGAATGGGGAAAGCACAGTAATATATATTCAATCTCAATCTTGAAACAATCTGCCTTAAAAATGTTCTTTCTAAATTTATTGAGGTTTAAGTTCTATCATGGTCATTGCTTCATACTGATTGGAATGGTAGTGTGGCTCATCTGGAACGCACCAGGTTGAGGATATCTGCCCTAAACTGTCAATATCAAGTCACAGTTCAGAGGACCAGGCTTCCACCAGGAGTTCTACAGGAGTCCTGCTAGAAAGGAATTATGATCATAAATGCAGGAACATGCTTAAGTACCTTGCTAAATTTAAATTTATATGAATAAAACAATAGCCTTTATGGAATGTTAGAACTAGGTCAGAATATCAAATACCTTCCAAAGTAATCTGTGTTCATGAATAGAAAGGAGGTGATCTAAAAAAGGTGAGCCTGTAAACCTGGATTAGCTAGCACAACACATCTTGCTGCTTGTTTTCTGGGTGTATATCACAACTCTGACTCTCTTGCTAAGACAGCTATATAACACAACACATCAAAATCATCAAGACTGCATGGATGATTAGCCAGAGGTGTTGTTAGATATTTTATATTCTGGCCATTAGATGGCAAAATATATAATGCTTCAAAATATAGTTTTGCTGTGCTTGGAAACTATTCTGTTAATTCATTTAGAGACCTGAAGAATCTTCTGCTCCCATTACCAGCCTGATGGCACAACTAGATGCAGCTTCTTCGCTTATAATGGAGCCTATGCTTCATTGCATGCACAGATGTCTCACCAGTTCCAATCTTGACCAGCATTATCCCAATGTCACACAAATGACCACATAGCCAAACTCTCAGTGGCAGAGCCTAGTAGTATTTCCCTAAAGGGAAAAAAATACTAGCTAAAGTTTTACAGCTTATGATAAACACAGGAGTGCTATGTCACTGCACTGAAACCATGATTTAATTCTGTCAAAGTATCCCATTTAGAATAGTGTAAGTTAACCACACACATCTCAGAAATACCTTACAGAGAGGTTCTTAATAATAAAAAAATATAGATTTTATTTTTAAAAAATGCAATCCCTTTATCAAGAACATACTTTTGTCTTGGGAAATATATAAAATTTCAGGATTTTCTCCAATTGTCAGCAAATAACAAAAATAAAGAATTTTAAAAGAAGAGACTTTGGATAATCATGCAATTTTGAAACAGCAAGATTAAATTTCACTTCAAAATGTGCTTAATCAAAGTGAATGAAGAAGTTATGATGTCTTAATAAAAAAAACTGTGTCCTATGATCTTTTTTGAGCTTCTATATTTATCATTAATCTTACTGTGTCTTGACTAATGTTAAACATAGGAAACACTAATTCAAAGCCCTGATTTCTAATAATCAGATTAAAGCAGTTAGACCAGTTCTATAAACTATTAGTACAATCAGATTCAATAGCAGTGATCAGCTGGTATGAGGGAATCGACAAAGAATGTCAGAGTGTGGGAAGAAATTAATATGGAACCCTAATCTAGACCATGGGATGTGTGGTTAATTTGAAAAGGTCTACCTGAAAGGTAGATCTAATCAAACTAATGTTTATCTTATGACTAATGCTCAACATTAAAAATTTATGTTAATTACAATAGTAACAGAGTACATATAGATGTGAAGAATGTCTAGATTATATCGTATTTTGTTTAGATATGATGAGGAGTTGGCTTGTCCTGATGATGCCATAATGATAATCTGTACTTTCTATCTGCATCAGATAAGCATGTAAGTAATACTGAGTTATTTATAAAAATAATAAAGGCAGGATAAAAGATCTTTTAAAAAATTATAAGTAAAAGTAGAAAAATACTGCAGTTCTTCATTTGAAGAAACTTACATGAAAACTGTGGATACAGCATACATGGGCAAACAAGACAGGTGAGGCAGCAATCAGGTTTATTTGCAATAATAAAGTTTGTAGTTGGGACATAACTAAAGGATAGTATTCGAGACTAATCAATTCATTATTAATATATAATTGATATTTAAATATGTTTTGGACTAGATAGTTATTTTTTGTTTGATGCTGAATTTGCCCAGATATTGATACAGCTTGATAGAAATCTTATGGGATCTTCCAGTGATGGTGATCCTCCGCTGGAGATCCTAATACCATCAAAATGCACTCCAGCGAATCTACAGCTTAGAGGGGTAGGTGAGGCTGTTGTTCAGCTCTCACATAAAACTTAACACTGGCGCATAACAGAGGGGGCAGAAAGTGGGAGGCGATACCAATTTTGTCAAGGCTGTTGGATCCCAATACCAGACCCAGCCATTAGCACAGAGGTTTTTCCAATTAAATGAAAGCCAGTGGTCCTAAGAAGGACAATTTTTATATTGTATATTTTATTCATTGTATGATTGTTGTTTTAATTGATTATTGTAAACCTTCCAGAGTCCCCTGATGGGAGGAGATGGGCGGGGACAAATTGGATAGGTAAATAAAAAAATAAAATCAGACTTGTGGGATTTCCTGCTTCTAACTTCTTCAGCCAACACGCCTCTACAAAAGCCACTATTCTCTCTGCCTTAGATCTTGTGCCCACGTAATATGAGAATGATAGTACTGACATTATAAGAAATATTACAGTTGTACCAAAAGTTCTAAAATGTCTTTAAATGCATATAATTTATTTTGTTGTTGCTTACAGTCTTTTTTTTTTTCCCTTCAGTTTCATTTTATATTCTTCAAGGTGCATAATAAAACAAAGATAGCTGCACTGATTTATGAGAAAGGAACAAAAAATCGAAACCTCCCACTGGGCAAAACATTTTTAAGGAACAAAAAAGATACAAAAGAGAAGGCAAGCCTTTGAATTCTTCAACTAGCAGATGGCACAAAAGGTAGGGCATGGGGGGAAAGCAGGGATATTTTAAAACTAGACCAAATGTTTTAACCTTCAGGTTTGCACTTTGGAATTCTTCACAAGATGGAGACCAAAGCTTAAGTTGCCCCGTGCATTTGAGAATCCTGTGTGATAGATTCTCTCTTCTTTAACAGGTAGCTATCCTATATGCACACCTAACTCTTACTTATTTCTGGTCCCAAGATTGCTTTTTCATCTACATCCCACCTAAAGAACTTAACAAATGGCATAGTAAATGTTGTCGATAAATAAATAAATAAATGAAATCAATTGCCCATTCACTTATGGACTGAGAAATCTCTAACAGAGAAACATTCAAGCATTTAATCTCTGGAGAAGAGCTTCATGAAGGATAGGGGTTGAGAGACAGGCAAGTTAGAGTCATCTGCCCCATTTGAAAGTAGTCTTAAAAACACCCTAATGTGCCTAACCCTTCAATGAGCAGAGGTAGCATTGACAGGATCATCCAGCAATGGGAAAGCTAAGCTAGGCATTATTCCTATTCCACAGGAAATTTCTTTTTCTTTCACACACGCAACAATCATCCTTTTGCCACTCACTGTAAAAAGAAACACAGCAAGAAACCAAGGAGGAGAGAACAGCCAGTGCTAGGTAGAACCAAGGCAGAGCATAGCCCTACAGAAAGACTAGGCTGAGTCAAAATTGGGGTGCGAATTGCTTTTTTCTACGCTTCCAAAATAAGAGAGAGAGTTTAATCCCAGGAGGTTGTAACCCCAGTTAACATCAGGTAGCTTTTAAAATGATGCCAGCAGTGGCAGGCCAAAATGTCCCATTCCACTAATAAAGTTCCTTCCCCTTTCTCCTATCTGAGGACATTGACCTTCATTCCTGGTGATGTCTCAATAAAGGAAGAAGTTGAAGCATCCTCTAGCTTTAACTTTAGACCTTTGGCTCATGCCAGTTCCCTGCACGGCAGCGTGAGGCACGGGGATCAGGAAATATCATTCCTTCTGACTCTGTTATAAAAATCTGGCAATTAATAATTGAGAATCGCTCACTCGCTCTCAGAAGTAGAGTGCTCTCTTCTGCTTGTTAAGCTTAGTTCACTCCCACTGATAATTCACGAGAGATCATAATTTATGGACAATTGAAGCTGCAGAAACAACTCTTCTAAGGAGCAGTGCAGATCCATAGCAACAATTCTTCAGGGGAATATTAATCCCCAGCTTTATGTAGTGCTAAGTGTACAATAGCAATCAGGACTGGAGTAGAAGCTGCTAATCATTGAGGAAAAAAGGCTGTATAAAGAATTCATAATGGAATTAGCCTGCGGCAAACAAAGAAAGACAAAATTAAATCAGCCATCAAATTGCACCAAGGAATTTTAATTTACAGGTTAATGTAGGATTATGTAACTAATCACAGCTAACATTTTCAATGAACAACCAATAAAATCCTGTCCCCCCCCCCACTTAATAGTATTCCAATAACACATTTTTATCACCATATAATGTGTAAGGAATGATTTTTTAAAAAAAAATCTAGGGGAAAATAATCTTCCAAAATATATTACAAGGTTGAATGATCGATACAAAATGCCATCTTCCAGGAAATTAGCATAAATATACATCTTGATTATCTGCCTTTAGATTCCAGCTCATGCAATCTAATGCCTTTGAGTTTGTGCAGGGCAGATTTCACATAAACCAAATGTCCATAACGGTATGCTTTAAAGCATAACCGTGTTCCTCACAGGGGGAATTATAGTGATACAAAAGAACCACAATTAAATAAAGAAACAACTCTGGGGTACCCAGATGCCCCTGCTTAATTCTAAGTAAAACCTCTATTATAGGCATTTATACCACTCCAGTATCTCTACCTTGTGATTTAGGCACAAAGGATTGATCTAATGCAGTTTGGGCCCTTTCAGAATGGGAGCATCATAAAAGGCAATAAGGGTCTCTAGCATAAAAAGTCAATTAGCTTCTCTTCTGAGAGTGCAGAGTGGTTTTTAGGCAACCAAGTTGTCTTAAGATATCACACTAAGCACGGGGTCGGGGAAGAGAAGATCCACAATTTAACTGAATATATATGCTAACCCTTATTTATGCATGTGGAAGAATTCGAATGATATTGTGGGCTTCAAGGGACATTGCTTTTGTCTGTGTGCACCACATGTCAGCGTGGGAATTATTTTAAAGAGAGCGAAAAAGTATTTTCATAAGCTTTACTTCAAGGAAGGAAAGCTGTGGCACTCACTTGGCATATCTGGGTTTTGGGTGATGCAGGCTCACTTACTTGCTCATTGAAGAGGAGCAGCATTTTGCTGCCCATTTATAAGGAGAAGCGACGCATGTGTTCTGCCCTCCCCCACTTTATGCAGTCTAATTTTAAGATGCATACTTCACCCGTGCCCCCCCCCCAAAATTACAGTGTCAATTGCACTACCCTTCAGCAATCCTGTAATAACTTTATTCAACCATTTCTAATTATAATTATATTTTCAATTCCTTTTAGCTATAGAAACTCTTTATCAATCAGAGCACAAGACAGAAAATTACTTTATTACAGCTACAGCTCGTTAGTCTGAGTGCTCTTAATGAAGCAGCCTCATAATCAGATGAAAATCATGCTGGAAAAAACTTGCATCATTAGTCTAGGCCTTAATTACCAAGAAATATAGTCACTAACAATGATACTCCATTTCATGATACGGTGCATGCACTTTCCACACTCGTTGCAATTAATAATTCTACAGACTGCTACAGAATCCTTCTATTTATTCATAACAATGGGGAGGGGGGAGAGATTTTCTAAATTTAATTGAGCAGCTCAGATTGCACTCCTTTGCTCTCTCTGGCTCAGATTAAGATGTCAAAAGGCTAATATTCTATCTTATAATAACTCATCATTTTAATTACGGTATCTATGAAATATCTTTTTTTCGTCTGCGACTGGGAATGACATACACATCTGTGTGTCTGTGTGTGTATCTATGTGTGTGTGTGTGTACAAATATACCACTCCAAGGGACACAGAGCTCTGGCAAAAAATTAAAACATTTATTTTTGTTGTCACTGAACTGGGCCTGTGTTACACATGCTTCGGATGTGGATGCTGGGCAGTGATTTAAGGCTACAGTGCTTAGCAAGGAGCCTTCTCCACAAGTGAGGCCTTTTGTTCTGTTAGACCGAAGCACTCCATGAGACTGCATTCCATTCCATTTGGAAAGCACCCCAGTTAGACAGGCGTTACAACCAAGATGGCAGTAGCGTAGGGATGAGCCCTTGACCTATTATTGGCCCTTGATTGGCATGCCAAAGGCTACGCACCCCCAAAAAGGGCAGCCCAGAAAAAAACTGAAGTCAGTTAATATCCATTTAATTTCAACAAAACCCACAATTCAATTAAGTACAATTAGCATGATTACTCCCCAGTTTTTTAAAAATCTCCCCCTTCTGTCACTTTAAGAATTAGAATGTGGTAGCACCTTTTGGAGGAGTTTGGGGAAAGGAGCACATTGAAGGATTCCAGAGGCCTCCTGCAGCTTAGGCCATTTTAAGGCAGCTGAGCCTGGCCTTGCGTAATGGTCTGTGGGAATGACCTTGGGAAACAGGAGGGAGAGTGGCAGATGGGACAACAAGCATGTAAAAGATGTCTCAGCCCGCAGAAGAGGGGGTGGCATGGGAAATGTTTCAAAAGGGTTCCTCCCTAGTTTTCCAGAGAGTAAAAGGAAAGGATGGGAGAAATACTTTCAGTCTTGCAAGATTCTATTAATGTAAACTTACAATAAAGATAAAGCTACTACTCCTGGTTGTGCTTCTTGTCTGGACTCCCTTGCAAGGCCAACACATTGCCTAGGCATTTCCCACTGGGGAGGTACTAGGATTTACGATACTGAGGCAATGCCATGTGTCTCAGTTGGGTACCTGGCATCCATCACCTCATAACGTTAACATGCAAAGCAGTAAGAGACTTTTGCACACACAGAAGCCTCTTCCAATGCTCCTAGGAGCTGACCCTTAATAACAAGGATGACTGGAGACCTCAGAAGAGGTTTTTTAAAAAAAAAAAAATGTCAGAAGCACCTACCAAGGTGCTTCTGCATTGAAAAGATTTGCCAGTGACGTCACTGTTGCCCAGGGGATGCCCGAGGGGGCTCCTTTCATGTCCCTGTTATTTTCCCACCAAAGTGGTACCTATTTATCTACTTGCATTTGCATGCTTTCGAACTGCTAGGTTAGCAGGAGCTGGGACAAGTTGTCGGGAGCTCACTCCGTCATGCAGCTCACGCTCTCGGGTTTTGAACTGCTGAGCTGCTGACCTTAATGGTCCTCTGACTCAGCATCTTAACCAGCATCTTAACCACTGGGCCACCACGGCCCCACCAGAAGATAAGTGAAGTGAAGCAACTTGGGTCCTGTGTGGGGACCACATTGCTTAACAAAGCATCTCTAAGAGGATGTTCCACTCTTGGAACAAACACCTTGTCAATGATCAACATAACTCTAGGAAGTATGCACAGTGCTCTGATCTTATCATCTACTTACCATCAGGACTGGAAAAGTAAATTAGTTTTTACTCCTTTATCAGGATGACTACAGAGATATTCTACAGTGTGGTGAATGTGGTTTTAATTCATACCCATAGTCCTGAAAATAATTGTCACTAGATGCAACAAACAGGTACTTGAAGCAGAACCTTTACCCAAAGATGGATGATCATTCTAAAATGCGATAAAATCAGTTTAATACTTCCCCTAAATTCAAAGTGAAAACTACAAAGCAAGGGGTGCTGTGCTCAGATTTAGAGTTCTGATGAAACTAAGACAACTGGCATTAAGGAGATCATTCAGACAAACTGGCAACAATTGCAACTCCACCTGTGCAATCAGAAAGGTCTGATCAGTGCTACCAGCTCTTTGTTGTCAGAGCTTCGTGTGTATTTCCATATAATGGATTGGAGGGAATGCACAGTGCCAGTAGAGAAATAGGACTGAAAGCTAAACGAGACTATTTATGAACTAGTAGTGACTAGAAAATCTTCAGAAAAAGTAGTTTATTGCAACAACGGATTAATACATGAAATACATCAATGCCTTTGTAGAAAACAGTCTCTCTTATTTGTGGCAGTGATCAAAAAACTTCCTCTTGACAAACTAATAAGATAGAATCTTCCTGTTACTACTGAAAATGGATGTGAAAGCAATGATAACAGTGATGGTAACTTCAATATTAATTTAAAGAGTTCTATTGCTAAAGGAACTGGCATAGATTCAATAGGGGGAAGTCAGTTCAGTACAATTAAATACTTCAGGAAAGCACCTGACAAAGTCTCCTGTGAGATTCCAGGAGAAAGAAAAATCTGGGATGAAGGTTGTCATCATTAGATGGATATAGAGCTGGTTGAACAACAATACCCAACAAGGGTATATCAATGGTTCTGGGTCAAACCAGAGGCCAAACCATATATTCAGGGCTGTGTGTAGTTTAACATATTTATAACTGACTTGGATAAGAGGCTAGAAAATATAATTATCAAATTTGCAGAGAACACGAACTGATGAGGAACCTAGCTAGGGGCATTGGATATGTGTGGTGTGGAGACGATAAGGCTGCAGGGAGACATGATGGCTGTCTTCAAGAATCTGAAGGGCTGTCATGTGAAGACAGCAGAATTGTTCAGAATTATTCCAGAAGACAGAACAAGAAATAATAAGAATGAAATCGATTTTAGCTGGACATCAGAAAGGATTTCCTAAGGTAAGACCTGTTCAACAATGGAACAGTCTGCCTCAGAAGGAGGCAAACTCTCCTTCACTGAAGTATTTAAACATGGATGGCCACGTGTAGGTGCTGTGGTGCTAGATTCCTACACTGGCAGGGGGTTGGACTTGGTGATCTTCTAGGTGCTTTCCACTCCCTAAACATTCAGCGAAATGACATTCTCTCATTTGACTACATTTTCAGTTACAGAATGTGAGGTGAACACAATACAGCAGTTCTCCTCTGTTAATCCAGTTTTGGTTCATTTTGTGTTTTTCCAAAAGGAGTGTGTATTTGTATCCTGCCTACCCATAATGCTGGCTTTCAGCATTATGTAAGTAATCTTCCAAAGTTAGGTTTTGTTGAGAAGAAGCACCACATCAGCTCTCTCCACCCTGGGATCCCTCAAAAGTGTGTGATTTAACTCCCCAAATTCCCAGAAAGCTAGGAATTATTTGCACTGAAGACCCATACATTTGTAAAGCACCGGAATGGGGAAGACTCAGCCAGAGTTCGCCTTGCATTTTTGATGCATGTTTTCCTTGAGGGAGGGGTTAGAGATTTAGTAACAGTTTTATTGCTTCTAATTATTTTATTTTCATTGCCCCTTGGACATTTTGGCATAAAGGCAATTAAGCCATTAAGCACACAAGAGAAAGTTGCTAGAGATCTGTGCTCAACAAGTAAGCAATTAATTAATTATCATCAAGCCGAGAGGGGGTTAGAGTTCAGTGTTGTCTTCACTGGCTTCAGTGTCATTCAGTCCTTTGTTCAAGGATTAGGTGAAGGCAGGACAAATTGTTAAAACTGGAGGCAGGGTTAGCTGTCAAAATGACCTTGACAATCTGGAGCTTTGAGTAAAATGATATATAGCAAAAAAAGTAAAGAAAGAAACTAGTGTACTAGACACACATACCTGCATGCATAAAGGAGTAAATTAGCTAGCAACTAGAACTGTGAGAATTATAGTGACCATTTTATAAGTAGAATGAAATGATATTTAAATAGCTGATGGTCCAGAGTAGCATAAACAAATACAAAAGTAAGCAATTTAGATTGCAAGGCAGAATCAGAAATTCATTCAAACTACTGGAATTTGAAAATGATTACTCGTTATGCATCTGCAGCTAAATCCATTCATCACATTGACTCAACCATAGATAAGGATCAGGCTTCTTCATACCAGCACCAAGACGTTACTAAAGGCATAATTAGACATATTTGGGACTTGACCAAAGCAAAGAAAATCATCTTGAAGGATCTGGAGATTTGGAAGGTCTTTGAGACAGCACGTCTACAAAATCTGAAATGTTTCCCTCCATGCTCTCCATCAAGGAATAAAACAAGAGTGAGAAGATAATGGGGAAAAAGAAGTGGGGTTGCTTTGCTATGGGCAGTTTTAGTAAAGACAGCTCAAGGGAATTAACTTTCCCAAGACTCTTCTATTTTTATGCCAATTTGTGGGAAGGGTGTTGTGGGAAGGGTGTAGAAAAAGCAAATCATAAGTGGCTCCAATGTTTTCAATATACAGTATTTTCTACCTGTGTGCAATGTAGGGAGGTGCAGAATTGCTTTTAAAAATGTTTATTTAATGGATCACATTAGCAGTGAAATACTTGGCCTGGCATTTGTTTGTTCTTAATGGATTTTTTTAAAATATCACTGAAAATATTACAGTTATGTGACAACATTTCATAACATATCAATGCTTTCTATTGCATCATTTCCCTAAATTATGCAACAGCTAGCATTCAGACTTGCAAGATTAATGTCATCCCTACAAGGTAGACCAGACTAAGAAACCAATGTCAGATAGGTCAGGACTACTTTTTATTGTATCAGCTATAGTAACAGAATCTTGCAAGTACTGTATGAATGTGCTTCCCCTTCCTTCATTTTATCTTTGTGTGGACAAGGAAGGGCTTACCTGAGACTAAGTTGTTTTCTCAGCCTGGGCTCAAGCCCCCCTTATCTGACTGTTGCCTTGCCATCAGCTCTTCCTCCTGTCCTTCGAGGCCATTCCCTATGACCTCTACAACAAATGAGGTTTATGAGGATTTGCACTCAGTCTCTCCAGTCCTAAATCAAAACTTTAAGCACCATACACCATATGCATTTGCTTTCCATGTTATATCTGTTCTTCTCAATCTTATTAGGTACATGCTGCTTAAGTAACCTGTTGTCAGCCCCTTCCACATAAATATCATCAGGTCTTTAATGGCAATATCCACCACAGTGAAAGCATAGCTTATTCCAGGGAAACCTATACAGAGTAAACAATCTGCTAATCTTGATATGTTCTAGACTTCAGCTTCCAGTAGCCCTAGTCCACATAGCCCACAGCAATGATTGTGAAAACTGTCATCCCAAACACCTGTAAGCTCCTGGCTGTCTATGCCACTCTAGGAATAAAGGCCCAGATGTTCATAATTCCAAGTCAGTTTCAGCTATAAGCAAATGTTGGAGATCAGACTTGTCCTTGTCATTTTTATTTTCTTATTTAGGCAGATACAATCAGATGTGTAGGAGCCCAAGAACTGTTATAGTGTATTCTGAACTTTATTATTGATTGATCAATTGATTGATTGACTGATTGATTTCTATCCCGCTTTTACTATTTTTATAAATAACTCAAGGCAGGGAATATACCTAACACTCCTTCCTCCTCCTATTTTCCCCACAACAATAGCCCTGTGAGGTGAGTTGGGCTGAGAGAGTGTGACTGGCCCATGGTCACCCAGCCGGCTTTCATGCCTAAGGCCAGACTAGAACTCACAGCCTCCTGGTTTCTAGCCCAGCACCTTAACCACTAGACCAAACTGGCTCTCATCCTTCTAAGTAGAAGAAGGCAACAATTCTGCAACAATCTAGTGGGCAGTCCTTGCAGCCTTGTGGTCAGAATGATGTTCAGTTTTGGAAAGGCTATTGATCAGCTAGATGTTCAACACAAACCTAGACATAATTTAATTGCCCACACAACCAAAGGTGTCTCTGGTTGCTTGCTCTTGAACAGTGTCATCCTGCCTGGACATCAGACCAAGGAAAAACATGTAGCCTATCTAGATTTCTAAATGGACAGTAATCAGAGTTCCAAGTTCTTCCAAAAATTTTCAAACAGCTATTTAAAAAAAACAAGAATGAAAACCGTCTTTCATAAAAACCATATTCCCTTTTCCCTGTGGTTTTCTCCCGAACGTCTCAAATGCTCCCCTAGCATAATCCAGCTGGGTCTATAGCACACATCCTAAGCTGCTGCTACATTCCTGAGCCTTCCTGGCACTGCATGAAGAGGAAAGGCTTGAGGGTAAACGCCATTACTCAGATGGTGTTTCCTGAAGTTACAAACCACCTGAATTTATGTCACAATTGGCCCCAAACTACCACCACTTCTTGCAATAGAGCAAACAGAGCCTATCTACTGTACTGTGAAGATGGCCTGAAACAGGTTGCATCTCTGCCCCCAAAATTAAACCTATACTGTATAACTGCTGGCATCAAAATCTGGCAAGGTAACAGCCTCATACTGAGCTGATCTTGCATCATAGGAAAAGCAAGTTCAGTGACTTAAACACAAGCACTCCTATGGAGTCACATTAAATAGCATTTGTGGATTGTGTAATGAATCAGCATTGGCAGCTGACTCTGAGGTTAGCTTGCCAGCTGGAAGACTGTTTAGGCATAAGCAAGAGAGAGAGAGACATCAGGGAGGCAATGATTGCACTTTTCCAAATGGATTTCTGTGTATATTCACTAAAATGGGAAGACATACATACTCTCTTGCAGGGCTGAGGAAATAAGAATAGTAAGGTTTGTACACTGTACATCCCAAAAGAATAGTTATGTAGTTCAGTCGTAAGCACATCTTCTTGGAAGTCAGTCTTACACTGGGTTAAATCAGGCTGAAGCATGTGTAGGATGGAAGTACTAAAAAGTAGTATTTATGTCAAGTGGTCACAACAAATTAATCTCATGTTTGCACTGTTTTTAATAAGACTTGCTGGAACTTGCATTCAGCAGATGCCCTCTTTAACCCAAAAACAAAACATCATTCTTGGAAAATGCAACTGTATTTGAAGGATGGAACTGAACTCAAAAGAAGTATATGAAAATATCCCATCAACAAGTCAGAAATAGCACCAATAAGCTATTTGGTTGGAAGATGCTGGATTTATTCTTTCCATATTAGCCCTCTGCCCCACCCCCCAAAAAACATGCTGCTTAATAGTATCACCAACTATATGATTAAGTAGAACACCCTGGTCATAAAGGTAGAATCAAGTACATTAGTTTCATAAAATGTGGTGTTTCAACATGTACAGATAGTCCTCATTTAGCAACCGCAATTCGGACCAGGAACTCGGTTAAGCGAAGCAGTCACTAAGTGAAAAATCACATGATGGCAACTGTGCTTACAATTTTATTTCAGCTTTCCTTTGCTTTACAGCACCAGAAGGATACAACCCCAAACAGCCGGGTGAGCCCCAATAACAGGGAAGGTTTCCAGAACTTGACTTATGAGGAAGCCAAATAAAAGGGCAAACCTTTTAGCCCTTTTTCCCCACTCCCCACCCTTTGGAAAGCTCTGGAATAATTAGCTAGAAGAAAATTGATGTTTGTATTTACATTTGTTAGAGAGGAAGAGATGGCAAGAGAGTAGGCATGAAAGCCAGCTGGGTGACTTTGGGCCAGTCACTTTCTCTCACCTCACCGGGTTGTTGTTGTGGGGAAAACAGGAAGAGGAAGGAGGATTAGGTAAGTTCACCGCCTTGAGTTATTTCTAAAAATAATAAAAGTGGGATAAAAATAAATAAATAAATAAATAAATAAATAAGAGAGTAAGCAGGCACATTACGGGCAATATACATTAAAAGGAATGCACTAGTGCCAGTTCTTTGCCTAGCATGCTCAGGGCAAGCCACTTAGGAGGCAAACAAAAGCCTTTACTGTGAAACTGATAAGGGTCTTGTCAATTTCAGGCCGCAGCTGCAGCCAGCTAAAGGTTCTAATCAACTAATTAAGGTCACAGAGCTGAGTTTGTTAACTTGTGGTTAGCACATTTTAGGGACACCCTGCAGGCAGCTCAGAAATAGATAGCTTGTTTAGGCAATCTCTCCACTCTGTGAGGAGGGGAGGAGAAAAAAAAAACAGGTCAGGCACAGGACAGCACTTACCAACTGACTGTAATGGCGAACACATGACTGAGAGAGAGACACTGCAAAGATTGTAAATGTGAGCATTGGTCACAAAGTTACTTTTTCATCACTGTCATAACTGTAAACAGTGACTGTCCAAGGCAGTCACTAAATGAGGACTACCTGTATTTCTCTATTCAAACCAGGAGAGTGATCATAGCTTTTGCAATTTTTTTGCCAAATGTTGATCTTGCATTTGTGGAAATTGTGAAACTATATTATAGGATTCAAGATTTAAAGAAAATTTTCACATCACAATATGGGTTAATATTTACACAAGTAAAATGAGTATTACAAATTCAGCGAGTCAGTGGACAAAAAGCTTCCTTGAACTTCCAGTTCCAGTGCCATACACACACACACACACACACACACATACACACTTAAAAAAAGTCCAGCAGGATTGTTATAAATTATAAAACTGACAAAGCACATAAAGGTAACCTTGCTAGAAAATCTGCACAACTTTCTTATTATGCATATATTTAATTTGATGAGGGTGGAGAACATGGTAATTCACCTTCCTTCCTCCATTAATATATTAGAAATTGATAGAAAAAGATAATACATTATAGACATGTAAAAGATTATACTTTATTTATGGTCTAAAGCTAATCATAAAATCTAAATACAGCATATATGGTGAATAAAAAATAATAAAACTTCATAAAAACCTTGAACATATTTAATGTTTTAATAATGTGAAGAAGACACAAGGTGGTTTCTAAAAGCCATGAGTATTGGAATTTTGCAACTTTCTTAGAGGATAGGGGTGCTTAGGCAAAAAATCAGGGTGAATAAAACTGAATGAAAACAGTTTAGGCTTTTTAAAAAATGTCCTGTTCAATTGGTACCAAAGTCACAGAAAATGGAATAGGACAAAGTGGATGATAGATGAGGAGTGAAAAATGACAGACCAAAAGAACAGTTACAAGCACACAGCTGGTGCTAGGCCTTCCCATGTTCCAGAGAGAATTAGCCCAGAGCATTAAACACTGAAACACTCCTTCAGTATATAACTTTAACATCCTTGATGACTGCAGACCCTTGTAATCCAACTTTGAAGCTTAAGCTGTCAGTCAAAAAGCCTTCTCTGGAAGCCGTCAGTCAAAAGACCCCTTGGAATTTGCCTTACAAATATGGAGAGACATTCCATATTTGTGCTCCTCTAATGAAGGTTTGGGTTTGGCTTTGTTTTCAATGCCTTTTGGACATCTTCCAAGCTTTCTGAAAAAGCTCAGTTCAGTACTGGATCTGGTTTAATCTGATACACACTATTACTACCAACCATATTACCCAAGGAACCCCACTGACAATTTATCTGTCTTTCCCTTTACCATCATGGCCTGGGGCACATCCTCATATATAAGCACATGCATACAACACTACCTGTGCTCACTGGTGCTGTTTGCTAGACTGAACACCCTTCCACTTCCTCACCGAGAAAAACACACAATTTATTAACAGTTTTCAGCTCCTTTTCTTTTTCCTTTTTGTTTTCTAGCCAAAAAAAAAAGTTGATGCAAGTCACTATTGATTGATTTTGAACACTTGCAGAGGGCAGAAGGAATGGCCTTGAAGGACTGGAGGAAAAGCCACTACCAAGGCAATGAGAGTGGGACTGAGAGAGTGGGACGAGATCAAGGTCACCCAGCTGGCTTTGTGCCCAAGGCGGGACTAGAACTCACCATCTCCTGGTTTCTAGCCCGGTGTCTTAACCACTACACCAAACTGGCTCTTCCAGAGAAATAGAGTGTCAAAAGAAACAGCACTCTCCAGCTATTTTTCAACATTCATGAGCAGATAACAACATGGTAACTCTGCTTTCTTTTCACTGAAAAATGCTAGCAGAAGGTGAATATTGGCATCTAGATTTGATGGGTGTTAATCTAATACATAGATTTATCATGTTCCCATCTCACCTCATTCTAATTCATTGCAAGATAAGCTCACTAGGTAAACTCACAAGATAAACAATATTTATATACATATACAGTAAATTTGTATCTGAGAGTCAATTTGGTGTAGCAGTTAAGGCACCAGGCTAGAAACCAGGAGACTGGGAGTTCTAGTCCTGCCTTAGGCACTAAGCCAGCTGGGCGACCTTGGGCTAGTCCCTCTCTCTCAGCCCTAGAAAGCAGGCAATGGCAAACCATTTCGGAGACTTTTGCCAAGAAAACTGCAGGGAGTGGTTCAGACCATAGCCAGGAGTTAACACTGGCTTGAAGGCACATGGACAAAACAAAAATCCCAAGTCTACCTTTTGTTCTGCAGTGCCTTCAGTCAAGACATCTTTGCTCCTTTCTTTTTTCCTTTTCAGTATTATATTTAAATCTCCTCCCATTTTTCCTCCCTCCCACTCAGCTGTTAGCCCTTCATTAAAAGAGGCTAAACTCATGGCTTGGAGACAAACATGGCCCTGAGGCAAACTTTTGCCAAGAGTTTGAGAACATCACACCCTCTAGTGGTCATCGTGAGGATAAGAATTTCAGCTGAAACCCTCTTCAAACATTACTCCGTAAGAACTAGAAGAATATTTCGGCTTAGAGCTGAAAAGCAAGAACTTTAGCTTTATGAAAAAAGAGACTTTTTTGATTCAGAAGCAGTCCAGCTGTGTATCCAGAAAGCATTTGGAATAAGAGGGAACATAGTAGAAGAGAAGAAGAGCCAGAAAACCATTTTTCATCCAGTCAGTGAAACAGCATAAACTGAATTAGAAGTAATTTTGCATTTCAAAGCAGCTAGAAATATTTGAAAGACATATAAAATGGGATGCTGCCATTCCACCTCATCCTTTCTGAAAAATTTCTTATGATAGTTCTCTTGATGAAATCTTGCCAAGAAAACTGCAGGGACTAGTCCAGGCAGTCACCAGGAATCAGCACTGACTCAAAGCCACAAAAATGAAACAAAACAAAACCACAGAAGATTTCATCTCTAACTACACCTAGGACTAGTTGTATTACTTTGCTGCCATCTTGTAGTTATCAGGATTTTTGCAATCTAGATTTGGTAGCCCTAAAACCCTTGAATTTTCATTCAGAGTTTATGGAAATCAAGCCATTCCATTTCCACACACATGGATGCTTCACCATTAAATTCTTTAGCTCTCTGTTAACACTGCATGGCTAAAAGAAAAAGCCACCCCATTTGGTGGCGTCATATCAGACATCCAACAGAGGGGCGTAATAAATGTAACAAAGCTCAGTTCTATATAATTCCACCTGGCAAGAGTAATATGCAGTGAAAAATAGAACCTATCGTTTTTATATGAGTTTGTCAAGATGGCAGCTCTTCTTGAACTGCACAGTCCAGCAAGCTGTCTGTGGTTTCATACTCTTGAAGAAGGGGGCAGATTTGTGGCCTGTAGCACAAAGAACATTCAAGAGGAAAGTCAAACTAACAATCCTAGCTGCTGGGGTAATTTTCACATGGGAGACTAAAAACAGTTCTTCCTTCCCCTTACTTCGCCATGTGAATATCAAACCTACCTTAGCCAAAGTGCTTGCATTACAGCCTTCTCTCCTCCCCAATTCCCAGAAATTCATACGAAGAGATGGAAGTGGCTCAGGGACTAATTCAGTCATATGAGAAGGGCAGCAATATTATGTTTCTGACAAGATCAGGGCCATCTAAACAAACTTTCCTTGACTTGTAAAGATTTTTCAAATCTTGAAGTTCCAATGTCAACCTCCCCTCAACTGCAGTCATCCTGGAAGGCCTTGGGGATGTGACTATCTCAGCCTCAGATCTGGGGCAGCACAATGACAATCAGAGTGATCTGTTTTACAGGATTTGGGAAACTTTACTGTTCTGCCATATATGCATGAATTTTAATTTCTGCTGCCAATGATACCACTGTAGAGAGTATTAGATGAGAAGAAAGAAGAAAAACCAATCTTTTTTCCCACTTGCCTCTCTATAACTGCAGTTACATAGGAAGGCAGAGGAAACAGCAAAGTCACAGCGCCAATGCTGACTTGAATCAGGAAATTTTAGTTATGTTGACCTTCAGCAACACCACACTGTGTAAAAATAGAGAAATTCCACACACACATACATACAAAACGGGGGTGGTAGAAGTCATGTAAAACCTTGTAAATGAGGCCCTGACATATATAACACCCATATCTCTCTGATATGAGAGAGCTTAAGAAAAGGAAAGTAGACTGTATATTACCATCTGAAAGAATGTATATCCAAGTGCCTCATGCTAGTTAGAGAAATAACACCTGCATTCAAGTGCACAGTCAAGTCCACTTCATCTGCACAACATTCTTTGCAATGGAATATGCATCTGGATGGGTCTCCCAACCGTAAGAAGAAATCAAGTCACCCCAATAACAGTGGTATTTGTCCTCATCCTTTCAAACAAAACAGTTTTATACTCTTTGGCAAGAATACAAAAAAGAGCTAAAAGAAACTCTAATTTCATAAGGGGTAAGATATTCACCTAACAATCCCCCTTCCCATTTAGGTTTGGCACTAATTTCCACCCTAAAATACAAAACCCACAACGTAGATTAAACATTAAAAAAAAAAAAAAAACAAGCTACTTCATGAAAGTTGACATTAGTCCAGTCTGGGATATCCAATGAAAGATAACAATTTGTTTATTGTCCACCAACCTTTATAGCCAAATCATTGTTTTACATTATTTAGTTCTTTTGATGAAGTCAGAAGTATGAATGGTTTCAGAAGGATACAAAAGGGGGAAAGGGGAAAGGATTTAAGAAACAGCTCCTGTTACAGATATATATGCGACATCAGTTTTACAAGTAGTGACATGTTAAATCTTCTAATTGCCTGGTGCCTATGACTGGGTCTGCCTCCCTCCTATAAAAAGGCAAGTGGAATGTGGAATCTAAGGTCAACAAACTGGAATGACAGACTTTTGAGTTTTTATCTGCAAGCAGGTGGATACTAATTCCAGCTGCAAAGAAAGTGCTGTTAAGTTTGCAGTGCGTATACTGGTAAGAATGATTGCATATGGTTTTTAAAAGCAAACAGGTTCTTCTTACCAGATGGCCAGCACAAGTACAGTATGGATTGTTATTCATCTTACTTTTAAATTTAAATTTTGTCTCATGACAAGACAACTGAACATCTTATTAAGCTGCAAAGGCATGAACCAGTTAAACTTTTGTCTCTTTTATGCCTTTTATAATTGATTCTACATATGGATAGAGGAAACTTAACATATGCCTATTTCTACTATTAACTCAACAGAACTTAAAAGCAGTTATGTTTGGCTAGATTTTCCTCATATAATAAAGCAAAGCAGAATTGTACAATAATTGCTCGCGGGATGTTCTTGGTTTTTATGATTATTACTGGGGGTATGAAAGCATGAAAGATTATCTCTTTCTGCCCTCCCCCACAAAATAAAATCTGTTCTGGGTCCACCTGGAAAGTGTGTGAGTGAGAAATGCAAAATGGTTTCTTCCTTCAGAGTTTGGCTGCAGTTTTGCATTCATATAAGTTAAATATACAGCCACAGGTATCTTAAATGTTTCTATGGCAGCTGTTTACACAGCTGAACAGGCGAGCTATTCCTCAGTTGAAAATAGCATCTTGAATTCAAACAACTTCTGGCCATCTGCACAGATCTCCCCCAGAATGTTGATGACACAAACTTATTTCCTTGCTGCCTCCAATTCACAGCCTTTTTCTATATTATTTTAATTGCTCCTTGTTACTTAAAAAACAGGCTCACCTCCATCTCCAAGCAAGGATCTTGCTTCCATACAATAATTTGCTGCTAGTAGGTAAGCAAGAATCCAGGATGGGGCTGCAAGAATTCCTTCTCTCCAAAACCAGTTGTGGATTAGGTCAAGATTACCATGATTTGGCATGAAGCTAAATGCAGCATCAACAGTGGAAGTAGCTGGAAGTCTTACCTAGAGGTAGGAAAAAAATGTGGTTGGAGGAAAATTTCATGAAACTGACTCTTCAGCAAAGTGGGGAATAAGCCCAATGAATTGATTGGTTAGATTTCTGATAAGGCTTGCATAGGATGTTATTTATAATGGAGTGATACCAACTTTTCTAATGCTTAAGACACACTACAGCAGATAACAGGAAAACCAATATAAGGCAATGTTTGTTTTTTAAAGAGAGATGAAGCAATACGGGAAAAACTGTTTATAGTGTGAAAGAGTAAGTAGACACAGGAGAGTCAAATGAACCTCAGAACCAGGTTGTTCCACAAGTTAGGTACTGTGTAAATTGCAACACATGAAAAGTTTGTTTAAAAATTCCTGGAAATACCTTGATCTTGTATCCTTGAAAAAAATAGGAGAGCAACAACAGGAAATAGGGAATATCCCAGCCAGGTATTCAATGATGCTACCTCAGATTGTGGTACGAAAGCCAGCTGGGTGACCTTGGGCCAGTCACTCTTTCTCAGCCCAAGTCACCTCACAGGGTTGCTGTTGTGGGGAAAATAGGAGGAGGAAGGAGTATTAGGAATGTTCGCTGCCTTGAGTTATTTATAGAAATAATAAAGATGGGATATAAATAAATAAATTCCTAAGGCATATCTGCCACCAACATCCCTTGTCCCAGTTTTATTTGATTTCACTTCTCCCTCACAGTCTGTCTACATCCTATACAATGTGTAACACATTTTCAAGCTATGTTCACCAACAAAAGTGGCTTCCAGCCCATAGAGTAGTGAAATGAGTCCCTACCACTCAGTTGACAGTGTCACTGGCCACTTCCCATCATGCCAGTTTTTTGACTCTTTTGCAACTTGGGTCAGATAGCCCTACCCTGGTATGTTCCTTCTCTTGTAATTTAGGTAATTTAAAAGAAATGTATCCACACGCATATGTACTCACAACTTTGCAGAACACAAAAGAAAGCAAAAGAATAGCAATCTTGGCAAGATTTCTATGTAATCAGGGCTGCTTAAGGATGAACATACATGGTTTGTTGGTTTGCTTCAAATTTGTGACTCCTTGGAAAAGCCCAAGCTTAAATGAGGCCACATTCTTGATGGCAAAGTCAAGGTGAGTCTAGACTATGCTATTTTAGGCTGCACATGGAGAAACATGAAAGTACAAATCATGTCAATTAAAGTATAATCTTCCACATCAAAATAGATGCCAAGAAGAATAATTCTGGTTTAGCTAGATTTTCATGCTAGATTTTCATTTGAAGATGGTATTATTATTATTATTATTATTATTATTATTATTATTATTATTTGAGTACACCATATCAGTAAGAATTAACACAGACTTTCCATGACCCACAGTCATAGTAGTAGTAATAATAATAATACTTTATTAGATTTATATGCAACTATACCCTCCCCTTGTCCTTTTTAAGAAGAGACAAGCAGCCTTGTGGATCATGAGTTTAAGGTGATGGTCCTTCTGCTAAGCAATAACCCTCACAGGACCAAGTGGGATTTACAATTCAGTAAACATTTATAGGATTGCACTTTAAGTGGAGCAGTAAACAGCAAGCACTGACTTGCCTAAGGTGAAGCTTCCTGCTTCAGGCAGCCTCACTGGAAGAAGGGGGCAGAATCTGGTTTCCGAATGATGCAGCAAGCTTTTGGAAATATCTGGCAGGCTTGTGCGGCTGTTATTGGAGCTCCCCTTCAAGCAGGAAAATGACTTGGATCAGAGCTAGACGAGTATCAGAGGGAGGAATGGCTTAAGTCTTCCTTATCTGAATCGCTACTCAGAACGGTCTGCCTCATACACATTCATACTTTCTTGCTGGTTTTCTCCCCCAGGAAAGAAGTGCAAGTTAAGTACAACAATCCAGGTGAGAGAAGGACAGCTAGAAGAGGACAAAGGCCAAAAGGAAAGCAAAGGGGGAAATGGAGGTGAAGGGGGGGCAGGGAGATTCAGCAGCCCCATCCTTCTAGCACTTCAGCTATTCCCAAACTGAGCTTCCAGCAGTAGCCGCACAACAATAAATGTTCTTGCTAAACTATTAAAAGGAAGCTGCTTCCACAAATCTCAATTTCTCCCCATGGAACTCTTAGCCCAGCAAGAGTACCTGATAGACAAAAACATTTTAAAGACAATACCATTTATTTTATGCCCTTGGTAGGATCCGTCATGATTTTCAATGTTGAATCAATTTCAAATACCTAGGTTAGTTGGCATTTTAAGAGTTATCTTAAAATGTCACCAGTCACAGAATGTTTAATTATTGCAATCATCTTTTCCTTAAAAAAATTAAATAAAATCCACAGTGGTTTCTTTCACCAAGTGATTTATTTCAGCTATAATTTTGGTTTAATTAATAGGGGATTTTGTTCTGACCTGGAGGGTGTGAGAACTTGAGGAGTATCTCTGCAGTTGAGTTCAACTTGCCCGTGCCTGTTTCACAAATGCATTCTAGCATTCTCCCAGACTTGGTTTCAGGATACATGTCGAAAGGAGGCAGTCAGAAAGGCCAAACGTTTTGACAAATTATTCTTTGAAGGATACAACTGAGTACTCCTGCATGAGGTACAAAGTTTATACAGAAAATATAATTAGACTGCTCATCTTGTGGAACACAATAAAAAGATGCTATGAAAATAGCCTCTGTCTGTAAATAACATGTTTTACATAAACTATAAGTAGCCATAGCAACTTGATTGGAAATGAGGATTCCCATCTAAAGACCTCCCTGGGTGTGAATGGCAAGTTGTGAGTGCTATCAGTTTAAATACTGCTGGTCAACAGTTGTGAAACGGAGGAGGGAGGAGGTTTGCATTCAAACCAGAGGGTGGACTGTCAGATGAGGAACATTGACATGATCCAGCTGGAACACCAGTCCGTGGGCACCCTCAAGTGCTCAGTGGGCTCTTATTGTTGTTGTTTACTCCATTATTCTTTTCTCTGCATTCTTTTGTGTGCAAAGAATACACTCAGCAAGATGATCTGCACATAAGTATCTCAGTTGCTAACAAAACCATTCGCTTGCCTCAGATATGACTCTTTTACATAGGGAACTTTGCCTTAGTTCAGAATTAGCTCTGAACCCCAATATTCCCATGATGTCATTGGTGTATGAGAGCTGAATTGTTGCTAATTTTTTTCCCTGGCTCCACACTGATCTATCTGAAACTGGAGCAAAGCTCGATTTTTGTTTTGTGACACCAAGCACCCTTTTTTCCCAGCTGCAGAGGGCAGCCGTGTGATCCATGGAAAAGACACAGTTGCTTTAAGAAGTTGTAGACAGATGCTATACGAGTACCCCAGATACTCCAAAGCAGTTTTTTCCCTTCATATCTGAAGCACTGCACAGCCCTAAGAGCAATTTGCCTCATTTCCTTTCTGGGTGGAATGGGGGTGAGGACACTTTTATTGTTTGAAGACCCATGGTAACCTACGATAATGGGAAATGCTTTTGTACTCTCTTAGTGGTTAATTGGAAGCTAGCAATGTCTTGCTGATGGATGTATCCATCTGATTTTCATGGCAACAGCTCATAAGTGGTTGGCCACTGCTTTCTTCTAGAATGGCTTTTGTAACCTATTTTTATCCCACTTCTTTGCAGTGTTTCAAGATCTGTAGAAATGAAGATCCATGCAGGTCAGCTTCAGTCTATTTAGTGATGGATTAGTAAGTAGAAATGGTGGTAATATAAAGTATCTACAGATACTAAAGGATGAGAAAGCAGCAGCATTTTAACTGAAAGAGTGGTTGCGTTAGGTAAAGGTTTGCTGCTAACTTTGATAATGTTTGCAGTGTTTCATATAAGGGGAGTATTCACAATCCAGGAACAATTTATGCTGGTCTTTCTCAGTTTGGTATCCCCAAACCTTTAAGATGCCTTGGGAATATAACTTGGGAATGTGCAGGGAACCACGTTACTGAAGGTGATCTAATTACAGTTACTGTCTTGTCAAATCCTCTCAACAGTTTATAGTGAAAGCATTCAACCAGAGTTCTGATTTATACAATGGATCTTATTTTTGCTCCATAGTAGATAAATATCTCAAGTAAAGGAGTGTCCTGATGAAGACAAGCCCAAGCTTGGTCCCCAGAGGAACAGCCCCAGTGCAAACGATTACTCCCTCTCTAGACATTTGTGAGAAGAAGGATTCTTTGACTGGGATAAAGATGCACCAGCCACAGTGGGCTGGAGGACAGAGCAAAGCTTTTGATGGAAACTGTCTCTGTATGGTTGTTCCTTGGGAGGAGAATATGTTTTCTGGTATCTGGATTGTATATAGCAGGGACTGACCAGGTCTTCTCAAGCTGCATTCAGTATTTACTCTGAATGCAATCTTCCCAAAGTGGTGTCTTTCAGGTGTGCTGGACTTCGACTCCTATAATTCCCAGCCAAAAGTACAGTACATCTGAGGGTGCCAAGATGAGGAAGGCTGCTTTATTATTCTCCTTTTCAGCTTTTCAATGCAACATTATTTACTTATCTGAAAAATTATCCCTCAGTAAGTCACAATAGGTTCCTAGTTTACTTGGAAGTAATCCATATGACCATATCAATATATTACATGTTCATTTTTGGCACACGGTTTAAAAAAATACCTCATTATTTACCACTTTGTGCCACCCAAAGGAGCCAAAACAAGACAAGAAAACTAAATGGTTACTGAAGCAAGAGTTAGAGGATGACAGGGAATAAAAGCTTCATTGCAAGCCTGGGTCATCTGCATACATGGATCTATGCAAACCATGTTTGTTATGGGGATTCTCATGGTATGATCCCCATACTGATAATTCTTCTTAGCGTTTTTCCCATGCTATGGCAGGGTCCGCTTGTCGGCATATCCGTCTCCATTTGGCTTGGTCCAAGGAATCTTCAGGGGTGGCATTCACGCATTCCACATCCTCCTTAATGTGGTCCATCCACCGTTTCTTGGGTCTACTATGGGGCCGCCAGCTGCCAGGATCCAGGCACATGGCTGTTCTCGCCACCGAGTCTGCTTTGCCACGTATGATGTGTCCATACCATCTGAGCCTTCCTTCCTGCAGTTTTGCCATGATTGGTGCAGCTCCCAGTCATTGTTGGACATCATCGTTCATGGTGTGGTCTAATCATGTTAGTCCAAGGCACCATCGGAGCATTCGCATTTCCATCACATGCAGGGCCTGCTCGTGCTTTGCTGTCGCTGGCCAGCACTCTGATCCATAGAGGGTGACTGGGTGCACTACCATTCTGTAGATCTTTGACTTGAGGCATAGGAGCATCTGACGATCACAGAGGACTCCAGTCACCTGGCGCCACTTCATCCAGGTGGCGTTGACACAGGCGTGGGCATCTGGAAAGCTATCGCCATCACTGCATATGAGGGAGCTGAGGTACTTCAATTGCTCTACTTTCTTCAAGTCTTCTCCACCAGTGCTGATGGTTCCATCGGTTTGGGGGGCGCATTCCATATATTCCGTTTTCTTGATGTTCACTTCGCCGAGCCATTCATTCCATTGCCGCATTTGCTTTTGGAGGTCTGCACATTGTTTATTTGCCAAGAAGACGTCATAGGCATAGAGGAGTGACCATGGATGAGGTGATTGGAGGTCATGTGTCACAGTGTCCATGCAGAGGATGAATAGTAGGGGCGAAAGCGCCAATCTTTGATGTACTCTGACGTTGATGGTGAAGGGAGGCGATGTTCCCACTGCGCATTGGACCATACTGGTGACACTGTGGTACAGTAGTTGGATCCACTGGACGTAGGCTTCAGGAACATTATGAGATCGTAGGGCATGCCAAATGAGTTTGTGTGGGACACGATTGCAGGCCTTTTCCAGGTTGAGGAATGCCATGTGGATGGGCTTGGTCTTCTCACGGTGTTTCTCCAAAAGCAACCAAGCAGCATGAATGGCGTCCATCATTCCACTCCCTTTGACAAAGCCACATTGGTTTGGAGTGATGGAGACAATCTTGTGGAGCCTAGCATCAATAACCCATTCAAATATTTTAATGGTGTCTCACAGCAGCCGGATCAGCCAGTAATTTGAGCATTCGGCCAAGTCACCCTTGCCCTTCCAAATTGGTACTGTGGTACTGGTTGTCCAAGCTGCTGGGGCTGCACCCACATCAATGATTCAGTTGGATAGGGCAGCAATGATCGTGGCACCTTTGCGGCCAAGGATCTACCATGCTTTGGCTGAGATGTCATCGGGGCCGGTTGCCTTCCCATTCTTCTTCTTCGTCGTCGCTTCTTCAACCTCCTTGATGGTAATTGGGGGAATAGGTCCAGAGACTGGATCGGCACTTTGGATTGGAGGGTGGTCAAATTCCTCATTGCTAATTTTGGAGAAGTAATTGCTCCATCAGTGGAGAATGGAGGGTGGGTCTCAAAGGAGTCGGTGGTCTTCGTCCTTTATGTGCTTGACTTGGCCAATGTCCTGAGTGGCTTGATGACGTGCATTGGCCAAGCGATAGATTCTATTTTCTCCTTCGGGCCAATTCATCATATACGTGGTCATAGTAAGCAGTCTTGGCTGCCACTACTGCTCTCTTGGCAGCCAATTTTTGTGACTTGTAGTGCCAGAGATCTTCATCAGTGCAAGACTCAAACCACGCTTTTTGCGCCTTCTTCTCCTCCTCCTTCACAGCTATTTGCACTTCTTCATTCCACCACCAAACTTGCCAAACAAATCTCCATACTGATAATTAGAGAGATAAAAGTATATATATATATACACCATCAAGGCAATATCAACTCTTAGCGACCACACAGATACATTTTCTCTGTGATGATCTGTCCCTAACCTGGTCTTTCAGGTCTTCTAACGGTGCACCCATCACCACTGTAACTGAGCCCATCCACCTTGCTGCTGGTCATCCTCTTCTTCTCTTTCCTTTCCCCTTTCCTAGCATTAGAGACTTCCCTAGATATCTAGGTCTTTGCATAATGTGCCTGAAGTAGGATAATTTGAGCTGGGTCACTTGTGCCTTTCTTGCCTGTCCACAGTATTCTCAGGAGTCTTCTCCAACACTGAATTTCAAAACTGTCAATACTCCTCCTATCTTGCTTCTTCAAAATCCAACTTTCGCTTCCATAGAGTATCATGAGGAATACCATTGCTTGCACTATTCTGATTATATATATATATATATATAGAGAGAGAGAGAGTTGTTATCCATCAAAATACAGCAGTCTTCCCCAATTGGCACACAGAGGTAGTAAGAGCTTTTACTATCTCTGCCTGGCTGCAGCCACTATAACAATCAACATGAGGATTCAAGCAGCTTCCCTTTGCCTTTTAAAACAATTAAACCAAAGAACAAAACCACAGCATCCCGAATTCCAGAAAATTTACCCACCACCACCTTCATTTCTCTATCTCTCTTGATATGAGAGAAGTAGGTATTGTTTTTAACCCCATGGACCACTGTTAGTAATATGGGGTAAGCTCAGGGTTGTGAACATGCAGATATGCAGACACAGTCACCTCAGCATACCCACCATGGTCTCAGTGCAGCTGAAATTGCTGGGCTGAGTCCCAGGAATCAGCGTTCTTCCTTCCACACTAAGGACTCAGTTAGTTTTAAGTTCCAAAGTTAGGTTCTGGCAGGTCTTGCAAGAG
Source organism: Candoia aspera (assembly GCF_035149785.1). Lineage (NCBI taxonomy): Eukaryota > Metazoa > Chordata > Lepidosauria > Squamata > Candoiidae > Candoia > Candoia aspera. Next base: position 159,370,291 of record NC_086153.1, read on the forward strand.
CAGGGTCTACCAGAAAACCAGCAGCAGCTGCTGCAATGTTAGTAATGGGCAGGAAGGTGGAAAAGAATTCAAAGGCTCTCAAGGAGATGCATTTCTAAGACTGATGAGAAGTGAAAACAGCTAACCTCCCCAACTGCAGTGTTTCCAGGGTGTGGAAGTCAGAAGGAAAAGTCTTGAGAGCAAGAAAAGGAGACAGGGACTCTTCCTGGAAAGAGACAGAAACCAGGAACAGAATTCAGTGCTAGAGCTGGGTGATGAGCGACAAGTCAAAAACAACAACTGGGATGAAAAGTAAATAGGCAAAGAGTAGTTGGCTAGAATGGCAGGGCACAGACTATGTTTAATAGAATGAGCCAGAAAATGTTTTCTTTTGCCAGTCCATCCACCAACACCTCTAAAGGCTCATCCCCTATCCTGGATATACTCTGCATTGGCCTCAAAGGGGCAGCTGGAACTCCACATCAGTTACATTTCTGATACAGTGTTTGGGACAAGGCAGAGCAAGAGGTCACGGGTAGAATTATTCTCATAAAAAAAGAGCTGCAGGCTACTTCAGTTCCAGCTGTCCTTCCATCTTCTTGCCAAATCAGTTCAAACAATGTACTCTTCCCCCAACCCCCCTTTTTTACTTCCTCCTCTATATCTTCTGTTTCTGTGGCATTTTTCCCCTTCTTGCTACGGTAGAAAAAGTGAATGTTGATGAGCTAATACTTGGTTTGGATCTACTGAGACAACATATTGGCTAATCATTCTCATGGGCAAAATAGGCAGACTGCTGTTTTCCAGGGTGCATGGTCTTATTGCCCAATTGTGACTGCAAAAATTCACAGCCGCTCCAATTCCTGAAGAGGTGGGGTAATAAGTCTTAAGGTTTTATATAATAGAGTTCTTCGTGTGTATGAGACAGACAGAGTGAACTTGCTTTTGAAATGGTAGATGGACAAATAAAAAGGAGGAATGAAGTTAGGAGTTCTTTAAGGAAGCTTTTTTTCCCCTCTACAACTCAGATCGAGTTGATTGTGGAAATGACAATTCAGTCCATGGAGCAATACTTACAACTAGTTGTTGTTATTTGTTCATTCATTAAATGAATATGAGGTCTATTGGTACAATATCCACCAGCAAAGACACATGACAAAATAAATATGAGGAAGGAAGAATATAAGTAAGTACTGACTGACAGTATGGGGCCTATTATAAAAAATAAATACAAAATACCTTTAAAAGTACGTTAACCCACTATTGTCTTACAATAAGGTCAATATTGAGATTTATTTAACCTTAGGGACCATAAATCTTGATATTGACTGAAACTATAAGCAAAAACTTGACAAAACTAGAAGTTCACTGCAGTATATATTGTGTTACAAAACAACTAGGTGTTGTCTTTAAGTTTTATTAAAAACATTAAAACAAAGTTTTATTAAAGAAGATTTTAGAGAAAAAATCCTGAATTTTGATTAATCTTTACCAATCTGATGCTCTCTAGCTATGTTGAGAATTGTGTCTTCTAGAATTCCTAGTCAACCCGGACTAATTGAGCTGTGAAGGGCTGATCTAGAGTTGAGTTCTACAACACAAATGTGAGATAAAATATGACTTTTTTTCTTGCATATTGGTAAAAGAACTAAGGCTATTTGCTTCAAGAAACCATTCACATTTTGCTTGTGACATGGTTATTACAAGGAACCAAAACCATATGAACAAATTTTCATACAGTTAGCTAGCCATATCTTTTCATAATTATTATAATGGGCAGAAGAAATAACCTTGAGGATCAGAAGGAAGAACAACAACCAAGACAACAGTCAGATAAAAGAAATCTGAGTCTATGGCAGATCTGTAAGCCAAGTAAGCATTCAGACAAGACCCTCCCTGAATGTGGGAAAGCACATTCAGACTTGCAAGATTCTCTTATTATAACCTTATAATAAACTGGTATTAGCATGGGTAACTTTGTTTTCCTAGTCTGGTCCACCTTGGAGGGCTGACAGTTATTTACAGCTTCTCTTTTCTGATTATTTCCCTTATCTGTTTTAATGGCTATAATTTTGCCTGTTTCAGTTCTCCATGAATGAACATGATCAATCAAGATCACAGACCAGCTGTGATGGCATCAAAATGTGGTGTAGTCCATTGAATTTAGCTATGCACTAGTGCAAGTGAAGTTCTTTAGAGAGAGAATGTAATGTCTTCCCCCTGTGTAAAGATAAGACTGACTGTCATGGTCCTGGTCAAACTGGATTCCTAAGAATCAAGTAGTTTTTAAGTAACAAAACCTTATAGTGATCCTAAAAAATATTGCTCAAAGCAGATCCTTTGTTATTTTAATATTTTTTTTTCAATAAACAAGTTAAGAAGGAATAAAGGGGTAGATAATGACATTAACACTTCTTTAACACCATCACATACTTGAAAGGCTGATTCCTTGGTGTAATAAAGGAAAGCCCTACATGGCCAGGTTATTTGTGGGACCGCCTATACCCAATTGTTTCTGCCCATCTCACTAGTTCTGGCAGGGTGGGCATGCTCTGGGTCCACTCAGTGAAACAGTGTCATGTGGCAGTGGCTTGGAAGTGTGCTTTCTCTGTCATGGCACCTACCTTATGGAACATCTTCCACTTAGAGATATGGATGGCCCCAACCCTGCTGGCCTTCAGGAAAGCAGTGAAGACCTGGCTTTTCCCCCAGGCGCTAGGGCCAGGATATTGATGAAGCTGGCATGGGGCAGTTGATTTATGGATGCATGTTTTATCAGGACCTCAATGCTGTTTTTCATTTAAATAGCTTTTCATTTAACTAGTTTTTTTGTAATTGTATTTTTTACTCTTGTTTGCCACCCAGAGTTCCTTGTGGTAGATGGACAGCCATATAAATTTGTTTAATCAGTAAATCAAATAATAGCAAATAACCAAATGTGCCCATCCTTTCACACAATGGCTAAAGTTGGAGAGAAGTCTGAGTTGTGGTTTGATAATTTATGGTTTTATTTCCATGTGAGTCTATACTTATATTAATAGGATGGGAAATTTAGAAAGGTCTATTTTTTTTCAAAGAAAAAAAAACATATTTCAAACTGTGGTTTTTGAGATGAGACTCTCAATGCCAACATTTGGACTGAATCAGCTTTTTTGGGAGTTTGCAAATTCTCATTTCTCAAACTGCACCAGCAGTTATAAATAATCTGTTTCTTTATCAGTGTTGCAATTCTCCATATATAGGTCTACCTGTTTTAGAACCCAACAGGAGTTTAGGGAGATAAATATTTCAAGAATCCTACCACAGCAACATTTCTAGCCTGCCAGTCATCAAGATACTTTCTTCCCTTTCCTGAAGTCAAGTTCATGGTTTTAAAACAAGGATGAGAATTTTTTTATATGCTTGCTCCTTTTCCTTCCATCTAAGGTCTGCATGAAAATGTAATGTGTACTAGGTACCTGGGAAGGAAATAGTCACGTGGAGGTAGGAGATAATTTCCTGTTATGGAACACAGTTGGTCTTCTTCTTCTTCCTTCTTGGAATTATTTCCCACTGCTTGTTTACTTTACTACCAAAAACTGCTCTGTCAAAATTCAGCAACAAGCCTTGCTGCTGAAATGTGGTGGCAAACATTTAGAGGTTTATAGGAGCCACATGGAATGATCAGATGTTGTTGCTAGTAATCCACAAACCTACATTAAAGATGAAGCTTTAATGTAGCTTCATAATGTAGCTTCATTTTACTTGGAGCTTAAGAGAGCAATCCAGTGCCTTACTGAACATTAAAGATCCAGCTTCTCAGTTCACCCCAAGGCAGAGAATACAGTTGCACTATTATGGCTGCAGGAAACATCAGGTAAAATGGGACACCCTGTCCCCTCCATTGCTTTCATTCTTAATGAGAAATAGAAAACATCTACTTAAAGTCTGTTCCTCCAAGTGGAAAATCTACTGCTTCATCTTCTCAGGTGCACTGTCTCCCAGCCTTGTGCAAGATTTCAACTCCATTCTTCCTGCAGTGAGCTTGCTTTAAAAATCCTTCCTTCACATGTCCAGCAAATCCTTGGATCCAAAGAATTCACAGGTCACTGAGCAAAGGAGGCAGTGTAAGGGGTCTACATGGGGGAAAATATCAGTCTGGACTAGTCAGACAGATCACCTTGGAAAGCAATAGTCTCAGAAATGGGATTGGATGCTCTAGGAAAGTAGCTATAAGGCTTGAAGTGCTTGCTTCCAGGGAAAGAAAATCATTAGAAGCCCTCAAAATATTTTCTGACTTAGTTTAAGAGAAAAATTTCCACACTGCTCATGGTTCCTGTAAACCTGCCTTCTGACAGCCTCTTACCCCTCCAAAAAACATCCTCCCTGTTCCCATGACATGCTTAACTGGTCAAAGGAGAGGAAGAGTCTGTCATGGAAACACTAAAAAAGAGTTAGCTGACCCAGTTAAGTGCATAAGGTCAGAAACAAACAGCCTGAGACCATACTGAGCTGTTATCATAGGCCCCTATGCCTCCCCAGCAGTGTGAGCATTTCAGCCCATCGTGCCACACAGGCAGGAGAAAGAAGCACAAGAATTGAATCTTGCTCCTACTATAAATAGGGATTGCATTTAATACTTGGCAACTGCTGGATTTTTTCTTTAACAGCTTTTCTAGTTCTTGCAACAAACGTATTTATCAAGTGTTGCATCCTTGAATCACCTCTTGTAAGGCTTCTTGTTCAGTCTAGCCCAAGAGAAGCAGGATAGATTTAGATTTACCCCTAAAGAGAGTCAGTTATCCTTGGAGTTAAATGAACTCCATTCTGTCAGCAAGTTGTGGGAATTGTTGACCTTGGGGTCTAACCAATTCTTACCTCTTCTAGACTGAGAGGTACCATTAAACTGGCTTTTTTAGATATTCCATCTCTACAGCTGTTTCATTTTTCAACCTCCTTCAAGCTGCCAGCTGAGGGGAAGGTAAAAATCAGAAGAAATGATTGAAAGGTGAGTTCCTTCCCTCTGAATCTGTCTGCTGCGGTGCAGACCCCAGTTGATTTTTTTTCTTTTTTACTCTGTCCTGGAAAAAAAGGAAATAAAAGGGAAATGGGGTAGCAAGTGACCATCTCCCTGCCTCCTTTGCAGCTGCTAGGGGGATTGTAAAATGGCTGATGCAACATAGACCCTGCCATCTCTGACTGTGTGCTGCCAGTGCATCATGGCATCTACTTGCTGGAAGAGGGGATGGCTGGGTTGTTCATATCATGGGAACAGGACCACTAAGGAATAGGAAGATTGGACTGAGGTTTGCTGCTTGGCAGCTTTTGAAGCAGAATTTTAAAAGGAAACTGTAAGATCCTTTTTAAAACCCTTTTCCTTGTTTGAGCAGCTCATTTAAGTGAAAAAAAAAAAGCTTGTATTATTGATGAAATACATCAGCTGTCAAATGAAATTTTCTGAAAGCCAGAGGAAAAACGTATAACATTGACGGTGTCCATAATTTATACAGGCCAGTAACTGACCTAGGAGACCAAACCAGGTGAAAAGAGAAAGGGTCAAATCAGCACATTGATGGACAGCCTGTTGTCCAAAATTGCACTCCCTACAACCAACTCACTGGGATCAGAAATGGATTTATGAATATCACAAGACATTGCGCACTATCAGACATTACTGAATTCTGAGGAGACTGCTAAATTCAAGAGTGCTGCAAAAGCATAACACAGTCACATTTATCATTCTGAACATAATGACCCATAACCTTTCTTTCCTGGTTTTTTTCATTAAAAACACTTCAAATGATAGTAATAATCATTTATTAAACTTGTATGCCGCCCAACTCTCAATGACTCTGGGCAGCTCACAGTCGTAATATCAATCATATGGGTGAGATCCACTATTGCAGCCAAAAAGACCAAAACTTGAGTCCTATCTAAGACTATCTAGGGAAGTTCTGGTTAAGGTGAAATTTCACCTGGGAACTTCTTGTTTCAAAGCTCAGCCTCTCAGCTTCCACCACGGATTCCTCAGAATTCCAGGTCTGAGTCAGTCTGAGTTGAGACTGACTACTTCAGACTGCATAAGTAAGCTCACTGATTGAATAATATTTAATACCACCCCCACCCCCATTCGTATGGAAAAATAGCTGTCCATCAGACAGTCATATTTATGGGGTGTGACATTCAGTCACGTGATTAATGATATGGATGATATGCAGAATTACATGGACTTATTTCCTCTTCTTTTACCCCTTTGCTACCTGAATACTTTCAGAGTGTGCTGGCATCCTTTTCAGTAGATCTGACTGGCAAATTGGGACCTACTGGGGAGAGCAGGAATTCTTCACTTAATGGTATCTGCACCACCAGAGGATGAACATAGAGGCTAGAACCCCAAACTTCAAAATAGATCATGTGTGTTTGTTTGTTTGTTTGTTAGAGGTAGGCCCCACCTTTCCTCCAAGAGCTCAAGTGGCTTTACACGGAGACTGCTCTTCATTTTATCCCCCAGCAGCAACCCTGTGAGATAAGTTAGGGACTTCAGGCATCTTCAGTATTGGCATGGTTATTCTATACAGCCAATGTGCATTTGGAACTATCAGTGGAAGAGGCCTAACTCAATAGCAGTAGATCAGTTAAATCATCAGGAAAAAAACCTGTATTTTCCTACCAGCCCCAAAGATACAGAAGTTCTTTCACCCCTGCTCCATTAAAAAGGAAATGAAATAAATTGTCGAATATGTCCTTCACACTAGGTAAATTTGTCTGGAGCAATGCAAAACAACAAACACCAAAAATCCAAGTGGTTCTTAAGAAATGGAACCAGAAAGGCTTCGAGCCACCTCTTCACTTGAAAGACCTGCAGGAACGGATGAAGCCCAGGAGGCAAAGAGAAGCAAGAGTTTCCTACAGACTGGGAACCATCCACCCAGAAACTCAGCAGAGCTGTAACATTGCAGCTTTATTCCAGTTTCAAATAAATCACAGTGGACCCGGGGAAAAAAAATGCCTTACCTCTCATACCAACCAACACTGTGTGATCACACAGGCTCTGCAGTCACACTCCAGTTCCAATTTTCCATATGGAAGTGTCCTAACAAGAGTCACAAATTATACCTAAAGTAGAACTGAGGATCATTAAGTTCAGAGTTTACCATTACCTAAGTGGATCATCGCCCAATGTTGAGTATTTCCAAGTCCCATTATTTTCCATGGGAGAGAATTTAGCATAAAATCAATGAACCTTAAAAGCGCTTTTTATTAACAAGCCTGTATCACAATATTTTTATCGCTTCAGCTATGCCTCCGTTGGTAAATAAGGACTAGACAGACCTCAAAGTACTGAAGCCGGGCCTTTTCTCTTGGACCAGACTCGGGCTTTATGCTGTAATGGGCTCACATATTATTTTCCTGACAACCAGGAGAGGTGTTATAAGCTCACAATGAGCAATGGGTTACAGAGTCACTCTGGAGAGACCCATGGAAAAGGATTAAGTTCTTTAATCTCTGTGCCGCTTTCTTTCATTCAAGCCAAACCATGAAACCCAAATCTAATCTGTCCATGAACTTGGAGGAAAGTGTGTAGCTGAAACTACAATGCAACACAACCTGTTTTTCTTTTCTTTATTTTTCACTCTTCCTGTTTTGTCAAATTGCTTTAGAGATTTAAAGAGAAAGAGAAAAGAATTTTCTCTCCAAGAAAGAATGAAAATTACAGACCCAACTACATAGAACTATTTTCCCTGAGGTGGAAAAAAAAAATGGGAGCGAAAAGGGGACAAGGTAGAACGGGAGGGAAGGAGAGACACAAAGGCACAAAATATTAGTAATTATTAGTAGTAATATTTGTGTATATAATTGTTGTCTTTAGGGAGCAGGTTTGTAAACATGTACACAGTTGGCCTGAGTATCCAGCAGGCAGGAACAGGTTGCATTTTCACAGCCCTCCTTGAAAGAGGCAAAACCCCAGCATAGGGCAGGCCTCAGTGAGAGGGTTGAAGACCATTTCCATAGTCAGCTCAATGAAACCAGGTTTCAACTCCAAAATGTCACCATTTTATTTACTTAAGGTAATTCTGCAGTATTTCCAATACAACTACAATTTATAGAAAAATTGTTAAAATGCAGTAGTGAAAACTGCATATTAAGGCATTGTAAAAATCATTGTTGGGGGGGAGGGGAATAAAATAAACCAGAACCATTCATCTAACATTCAGACAGGGAAAGCATTCGACAGTAGGTATTCAACAGGCAATTTATCAATAACCTGGCTTAACCAGGATTGTCCTTTCTGGGTGTCTCAGCTGATTTCTAATAAAGTCCCAGAAAGTAGGACTGTACAGAGGTGCAAATGGTGGGGCGGGGGTGTTTGCAGGTTTAGCCATCCATCACAACTAGCTCCCCCTTTTCTTGTGTAAGTGTGTTTGAATGGTTTGGCGAAAGAATGTGTTTGATCATCTGACAAAACTTGAGAGTGAGTTTTGAAAAACCACTAAAGCACATACTCCCCAGCTTTTCCTGCTCCAGCTCTCTGACTGTGATCATTGTCCTAGATTAATTGCTTTAATATAATAGCAGATGCCTTGTGAATTTTGGAGCTGGACATTCTAGTATTCAGGTGCCACCACTGAGAAGCCCTGTCCCCAGTACTTGCAAGATGACAGTCATTCACAGCCCCTGCAGCACAACTGTTCTGATGATCTCAACAGTTGACCATGTCTGAAATGGGCAAGACTGTAAAGCATTATGTTCTCAAGTTGCTTTACAACACTCTTGCTAAATTTGGTAAGAAAGGATGAAGACACATCTACCTAATGAAAATGGAGGAATACAGAATGATAGTGAAGATGTAACAAAAATGCAGCATGCCCAGGCCACCTAAAGTATTGTACATATTGATAAGGTATGAATTACCAATAAATAATACTTGCTGGATTGCCACTTTTTAATCTCTTTTAAGAGATGGGATAATATATTTTTAATATACATTGCACAATATCATCAAGATCCTGCAAGACATCAATAAAAAGACATACAGTACCTGCACTTTGTTAAGTCCACTGGCCCTAAGGGAGCTAGCTTTCAAGTAAGTATGTATGGGACAGCAATCCAAAACACCAATTCACAGATAAATCCAGTTTCTGTAACTTTTGATCTATTCTCTAAGCATTGTTGTTTATTCATTTAGTCTCTTCCGACTCTTCGTGACTTCATGGACCAGCCCACGCCAGAGCTTCCTGTCGGTCGTCAACACCCCTAGCTCCTCCAGGGATGAGTCCGTCACCTCTAGAATATCATCCATCCACCTTGCCCTTGGTCGGCCCCTCTTCCTTTTGCCCTCCACTCTCCCTAGCATCAGCATCTTCTCCAGGGTGTCCTGTCTTCTCATTATGTGGCCAAAGTATTTCAGTTTTGCCTTTAATATCATTCCCTCAAGTGAGCAGTCTGGCTGTATTTCCTGGAGGATGGACTGGTTTGATCTTCTTGCAGTCCAAGGCACTCTCAGAATTTTCCTCCAACACCACAGTTCAAAAGGATCTATCTTCCTTTTCTCAGCCTTCCTTATGGTCCAGCTCTTACAGCAATATGTTACTACTGAGAATACATTGCTTTAACTATGCGGACCTTTGTTGTCAGTGTGATGTCTCTGCTCTTAACTATTTTATTGAGATTTGTCATTGCTCTTCTCCCAAGGATTAAGCGTCTTCTGAGTTCCTGACTGCAGTCAGCATCTGCAGTAATCTTCGCACCCAGAAATACGAAGTCTTTCACTGCTTCTACATTTTCTCCCTCTATTTGCCAGTTATCAATCAAGCTGGTTGCCATAATCTTGGTTTTTTTGAGGTTTAGTTGCAAGCCAGCTTTTGCACTTTCTTCTTTCACCTTCATCATAAGGCTCCTCAGTTCCTCTTCGCTTTCAGCCATCAAAGTGGTATCATCTGCATATCTGAGATTGTTAATGTTTCTTCCAGCGATTTTAACTCCAGCCTTGGATTCCTCAAGCCCAGCATGTCGCATGATGTGTTCTGTGTACAAGTGGAATAGGTAGGGTGAGAGTATACAGCCCTGCCGTACTCCTTTCCCAATTCTCTAAGCATAGGATGGAGGAAATGAAGTTAAAAATGCCTCGGAATTTTTGCTTTTTATTATGCTTTTTTGGTAATGACTTAATGACCATTGTAGTGATCGCTTCATTTTCTAGAACAACCTCTTTCCCCAAATAGAGAGTTCTTTCATGTTAACCATTTCACAAATAGCAATAGAGCAGGAAAAAAAAAACCCAAGTAACCTAGAGACATATATATTCCCCATTCAATCCTCATTCTATAAAAAATGCCTTAAAAAAAAAAAAGGATTTTGCAGCCACACACATACCCTATCTGCTGCTGCTGCTGCTGCTGTTGTTGTTGCATTTTCTTTTTTGGTTCTGGCACTTCTAAAGATGGTTAGGTGCATATGAGCCAGAATACTTCATTATTAATTGGCATGTCAGTTGGCAGCTACAGTTGCTCCTTTCAGATTAGCAACATTCCAGTGCACACTAAAAGGCAAAAAGGATACAAAGTCAATTGCAGCGATGCCCTTCTCTTCCAGCCGGTGCATTCCCAGCCCAGGTCTATTGATGAACAATTGGGACAACCAACACGCAGTGCATAAGATCAATCTTGCTGTTTACTTCCCCAAGTGGAAGGAACAAAGCACAGAAGAAAAAGCCTAAACCCCACCATAGGAAAAAGAGTGCGAGTGAAGGTTTAAAAAAAAATGTGCCTGATGGAGAGAATAAATCTATGTAGAAAAGAAGCAGCTGAGCTAAAACCAAGGATGATGATCTCTATTCTCTACCGTATCCTTAGGAGATAAAAGCACTTCTCTTGGTCACCACTGGAAGCCCACTTGAAGCATGGTATCAAGATATTGTGCTCCCAACCAGGGGAGAATTAAAAATTCCCATCAGTGGAAAGGGGCTTTAAACATTTGATACTACTGGTTAGCCTCCCTTTTCTTCTGGAATGATAATACAATTCAATCCCTCTTTTTAACTTGATAAAACAAGCCACTGAATGGAAGCTGTTGCCCGAGGCTTCCACTCAGCAAAACTCCATGTTCTACTCAGATAAATATTGCCAGTTGTGAGTTTGTTGCTCTTTTCAAAAGAGAATATTAAACATAAATGTGACATTTGTGATCAGGTTATTCAAATGACAAGGAATAAACCAAAGCATGTAAAACATTGCCTGTTTACAGTTAGATGGAGTTTACAAATGCTATCAAACAGGAGAGGTGAAAATAGAAGTGGGCTTTGCCAGCACTAACTAAAATTAAAGAGGTCTGAAGGAGGAAGCCATCCATGACAAATAAAGCATCTGACGGCCCAACAAGGTCAGCTCAAGATGAGACAAAAAGGGAAATAGAGGAAACATGGTAAGTTTGCCTTCCAGGAATTAGTTTAATTGGCCTATAATCTGATGCATTGGGGATAGGCAAGCTGCAAGGCATGTGAGCCACACATGGCCCCTGAAGGTTTTGCCTGGGATGGCTGGAAAGAGGAGGAAAACTGTTTTAACTCTCCTTCCTAGCAATCTTAATACTGTCAATGTGGTTGTTTCTCCTCTCCTAACTGGCAGAGATTTTGCAGGATTAACTTCTTAACTTAACAGCCTCATCCCTGGCTTCATTGTGTGTTTCTTCATAGGGTGGAATGACAAATGACAAGCAGTGAAAGGGATACTCAAGCAGGATATGTAGTTTGCAGATAAACTGAAAGAATTCCTAGCACCTGTCTTTATTATAGAATACTGTGTATGGACAGATACCTGGGTCTGTGTTAACTTTCTTAGGGAAGGTATTGCTACTTGAAGTAAGAAAAGAAAATATTCTAGAACATCTTGAAAAACTACACTGTAAGAAATCCTCAAGTCCTAATGGCATTGACCCAAGAGTTCCTAAAGAACTCAGATGTGAAATTGCTGACTTCCTAAGAAAAAGATATAACTCATCACTCAAATCAAGTTTAGCACCCAAGGACCGGAAGGTAGCCAATGTAAGACCAAGTTTTAAAAAGGGGAAATCTGGAAGATTATGGACCATCAGCTTAACATTCTGGGCAAATTTATAGAAATGATAATCAAATGTCAGCAAAAAATAACCAAAACGTAAAGGAACAAGCCTTGCTGAAGGACAATCAGCATGCACCCTGGAAAAGAAAATCCTGCCTCACCAACTTGTGGTGAGTTAAGAGAGAGTATGTGAATGCAGATAATTTGATCAACACTGTATAGAGTACTTGGATTTTCAGAAAGCCTGGGACAAAGTTCCTCGTCAAAGGCTCTAGAACAAACTTAGTTGTCATGAGATAACAAAACTTGTCCTATGAGTTGCTAACTAGTTAAAAATCAGGAAATCAGAATAGAAATAAATAGGTAATGTTCTCAATGGATGAAAGTAAGAAGTGGAGTCTCTCAAGGGACTCGTGCTTTTTAACTTATTCATACATTTTCTTGACTTAGTGATAAGCAGTGAGCTGGCCAAATTTAAATAGGGTAAGTAACCAGTCAAATAGCAAGATGTATTTCAGTTTCAAACCAATCCCCATTTGGATCATCATCATCATCATCATCTATACACTGAAGTGATATCTGCTGTTAATAGACACGGGTTAGCAGTTCCATTGTTCACGTAGGGTGTGGCATGTACATGGAGCTCCATTCTTGCACTGTAAGGCCATAGTTGTTTTCTCCTATGATGGTGAGACTGCTCAGCAGCATGCTGACTATTCCCCATTTTGCAAAATGAGACCAAGGAAGATTTCTGCTCCTGAAGCTGCATATATGTATACATTTTTACCCCACTGACTTTTCATTTAGACCCTGAAACTTTTATTCCTTTCAATAGAAGTCACAGTTATAATGCTCTGTTAAAGAAATATAGTCTGAATGCTAGTGTTTCTCCACTGAGGCTAAACATATGGTATATGCTATACAGCAATGTAAATTCCCCACCAGCTGCTCCCTTAATATAAAACCTTCACTTGCAATTCCCGGACCTCAGCATATTCAGTGTAAGCATTTCATTTTGAGAACCAGTGATAATTCTCCCATTTAATTCTGCGTATAAGCATTATCCAAGATAGGTGCTTTTTTTCTTGTTATTAAATGTTTATTTTTTCCCTGTTCCAGAATGAATGAATGAATGAATGAATGAATGAATGAATGAATGAATGTGTGTATGTACAGACACACACAGACACTATATATATATATATATATATATATATATATATATATATATATACACACACACACACACACATACATACATACATACATACATACATATATTTAAATGGTCATTAAGGATGAGATTAGAACTAGCAAAGCAAAACCTTCAGAAACCATGGTTTCTTTAGCCTATGGAAAAGACTGAAGGAGAAACATCTTTTCATATTTCAGTGAAATTAAATGAATGAATAAAGGCTAACCTCCATAGAAAATTGCTAACATGAATGGGCCACTGTCACCACAAAGTCATCTGATCCCTTTCATGAATGGAAACCTGGAACATTTTGAGTTTTCTCTTCATAGAAGAGCCAGTCTTCTGACTCTGGGCTTGTTCAAGGTCAAGATTTGACTCCAGCAGTCTTTTGCAAGACAGTACCCATATAGCTACTTTGTCTAGTTTCTCTGTGAGAGAGCAACGGGGCAAATCCACAAGTGCCTTTAACAACACTCCTCTAACAAGACCACAGCTTCAGCCACTTGTATGAATAAATCCTGAAATTTGCACATGAAAATGTATACATCTTCAAATGATTAACGTTTTGCCATTAACTGCTGTTATCCTAGACTGAGACTTTAACAGTGCTGTTTTAAGGGCCAGGTCATAAACACCTTAGAAATATATTGTGACAGAAGCTGGCAGCCAAAATAATCCTCACTGCAGTGGTAGAACAAAAATAAATAAATAAATAAATAAAAAGGCGCACACAAACAAAAACTGTCAGAATAAAATAAGATCATATTATTCAAAGTAATTCTACCTCCATAGCAAAATGTGGTAGTGTAAAGGCCTTATAAATTGCAGAGTCTTATTTACTTCCAGCTACAATTAAATTTATGACAGATAAAAGTCCCAAAGTGCCAACTTTAAAATCCCTCTTGCTGAGTTTTTGGGGAGATGCAAAATATAATATGAATTTTTTTAATATGTATTCTTCCCCAGACAATATTTTACCAAATTATTGGGGAGAGTGATACAAAGTAGACAGGCTTTGTTCTCCAGTTTATTTTTCTTTTCCTTTATTTACAATAAAATATTTATATTATCTTAGGTTTAAGTCATCACTGCTTTTACACAGTGGCTTTTTGAAGTCCATTCAAAAGCAGGATCAAGCGTCACAGCTATCCTAGTTACTTGGAGTGTAACTGGATCCTGTGCCTTCATCTGCAGCTTGAGGAGTTTTCAGTGGAAAAATCTTTGTATGTTGAGTATATGTTTAATCTGTGCATTAAATACACTGTGTGGATCTTTAAATAATGACACACTATCTGCATTATAAGAACAAGTACATGTACAAACACAGCTACTGGTGCCTGAATCAGATTATTACACAAAAAGTAGTCATTAGCTATTTGTGGTTGGATAATATCTTATGGCAGTTACTATAAGGGCAGCAACGTCACTGTGCATCACTATACATGATACTTGAGGTCCCTCTGTTCCAAAAAGTAGTAATCAGTCAATAATTTGTGTAACTAATAACCCAATCCCATAGAAGTTTACCCAAAATAAGGGCTATTGTGTTGATTAGTGCTTATTCTTGGAGAAGTATATGAAAGGACTGTGATCCATGAATTTGGAATCCTGTCTTAAGCATAAAAGGCCAATGTCATTCCCGAGTACCCAAAAGGTCAAAGTGTAAAATACACACACACACATATATCTATAATCTATAATCTATATCTATATAATCTACTTGTGAAGGTTTTAGCAAGAAAGCTCCGGAAATATAGATTAGCTTCTATTAAGACCCAAGATCAAGGATGAGAATAACAAACCAATGGAGGCTTTCAGCTATCAGGAATCTGTAATTATTTGAAGGAAGTCTTTTCTATGACTCAATTGCTCTTTATCTGCCCCTCTTACATGTTCCACAGAAATGTTTCAAATCTGTACACTTAAACTTTTCCATAAATTTGTTTGCCAGGCAAACTAAACTAACTACACTGTCAGCTAGCAGCTTAAAATTATTTGAGGCAAACAACCTTCTGAGCATCTGTCTTTGGAATCACATTCTAGAATAGCCTCTCCTATTACATTTTGCAAGGCTGGTGGAAGTCCTGTGGAAGAAAGAGAAGGGAATAACCCTAAAAAGAACAGGATGGCAAGCATTTGTCTAGTTAGGAGTCACCTGGTACCGAACCTGATTCAGTGACATCATACTACATCTAAAATGTGGTAAGGCAATTGATAAAACTTTTCTCCCAGGTTTATATTGCTTTGGTATAGAGATAGGAAGCTGCCTATCTGAATGCTTCCCAAAAGAAAAAACGATCTTCTTTTCATAAAGAAAACTAATCAAGGAGAATGCTAGGAGTATTATTCAGGGAGTATTGGGTATTGCGTAGCACAATATTATACAAGTAGGATGGTATTATTCCCAGGTTGCAGATGAAGCCTGCAATGGAAAACGGCATTTAGACAGGCAATAAAATGACAGTTATCCCAGTATATTCGCAAAGAAGCAGATAGCAAATATTCTTGGAATGCACATTTAGTCCCTTGTGACATTTCCTGTGATAAATGTGAAAATATCTGTTTTGTGTTATCTTCGATCATAGCCAAGAATATCAATGAAAAGAATGTTTTGAAGGTGAGAAGGTATCTGAGAGGTTTCCGTTTTTGAACTCACATTATTTTCTCCCACATCTAAATTCTTTTTAATTTTCAGGAAGTCTCTTTAGATCTTGAAATGTTACCAAATTATTATTAATCTGACACTTTGCCATCTCTGTAAAATGGGATGGGATTTCCTTTATATTACAAAAATAAATACTTGTCCTAGGCCTGCTGGAAAACTGACTTTTTTAAGGTACAGAGAGAGAAATCAGTCTTGTTTCAATATATAACTCACTCCAGCTCTCTCCTGCATGCACAAATACAGTTAAACCTCTCTCTCTCTCTCACACACACACACACACACACACACACACAGAGAGAGAGAGAGAGAGAGAGAGAGAGAGAGAGAGAGAGAGAGAGA
This sequence comes from Candoia aspera, assembly GCF_035149785.1. Classification (NCBI taxonomy): domain Eukaryota; kingdom Metazoa; phylum Chordata; class Lepidosauria; order Squamata; family Candoiidae; genus Candoia; species Candoia aspera. Next base: position 159,386,504 of record NC_086153.1, read on the forward strand.
GAGAGAGACATATTGAATGTAATTGGAAGAGTTATTTTAGGTGCCTTCAAGAGTCCCAGCATATCTTGCTACACTTTGACTTCTTCTTGGACTAGTGGAACTCAACTGCCACACAGACCTCATGTTTCTGATGGTCCCCTCCATTCCAGTCTTAATTTGCTACCTGATATGGGAACACTGCTACTGAAGAAATACAGTTAAATTGCCATTAAACAATCAGTCCAGTAAGTTTCATTATATTTAAATATATGGGTATCAGGAAATTTCTGTACAAATGCTTTCTTGATCACCTGAAGAACATGTGGCATAAGTAGCAGCTGAAATAAAAGTTTCATATTACTGGAAGAAAAGTTATTTCGTACCTTGTTACTATTGTTGCAGATGCTGGGAAAGCCTTTAGCCCAGGAGAGGTCAACAAAGTCACACACCAAGCATTTCTATAAAAATAATTTATTTACAGAAAGCAAAAACAAAAGCAAAACATTTAAAGGACTTAGCTCTCATTGAGAGCTACCTGGCTTGCTACATGCCGGCAGAGAGAAAAAAGAGGAAGTGAGAAGACAAGTCCGGGCAGGTCTCCCCCCAGGCTATTTTGCATGAAGCACGTGAGAGGAGACAATCACTTGCAACCTTTTCACCCAGCCAAATGATTAGGTATAAAAGTAGCTTAATCTGTTAGTAGGGAAACCTTAACAACTATCACGTCCAGGAGCCACTGAAATGAGAAATGTGTTCCTTTAATGTTTTGCCTCTTTGAAATGTATAGTTGCCAATTCAGGTTAGTCTCCATCTCTTCATCTAAAGCTTTTTCAGAGGTGCATAATATGTGACCCTAGAACTGCATTCTGACCTCCCCGTCCATTGGATATAGCCCACAGAGCCCCCACCCCCCAAGGCCGTTACTGAACTGTAATGTTTAATGTGTTGGAAGGGAAGCATTATATGAAATGCAATCACCTCAAATGTAGTAAATTTAATTAATTTCAAACTAAATTAATGAAATCAAATTTAGTAGTTATCCTAGCCTTGCCAACATCATTGTCTTGATATTCCCACTTTTTAGATTGTGGCCCCTTGACCCAATGATTTATGCACCATTGTTTTAGTTGATTATTTCACCAGTAAACCTATGAGATTGAACAGTTTTAGCAGCAAAATTGATAGGAAATGAACTTGAGCCACTGCATGCATATAATTCCCCTTACTGGATCGTAGTCCTCAAAGAATCATGTTGACTCTCTTGGTGTCAAGATACTTTCATGCAAATTTTCCTTCTGCCTTGGAATTTCTTTAATATTTAGTATGCATTTAATCTGATATTAATTGTTTACATCTTACAAAGATTTGGGAATAAATATAAGCAGAAATATATATAAACTCATTCAAATTGTACCAATTAATTGCCTTCTTTAATATATTTCATCATAAAAATGAATTGTTTCTTAACCCCTACAGTCAGACATCAATTCATCATCAATTAGAGATGGGAGGCAGTCTGTTCTTATAGCCTGTTTTTGCCTACAGCTCCTTGCTTCTTTAGTTCATTTCTCCACTAGCAGAAACGGTGGTGCTGATAGTCAGCTGTGTGTATTCTTCACTAAATTCAGGGGGAAGAGAGGATGAACAGTCTGTACCTTTATAGTAACTAATTTGCAATCAAAGGTATTAGGAAATGTGTGATATCCCTAGATGAAAAAAAAAAGATGATTTAGGAAGACAGCAGACACGCAAGCTATAATTACTCATGTTCAGGAGTAGCTCTGCAATTCCAACATAATGCAAAACAAGTAAAGATTATAGGAAAAAGGAAGCAGCACCAAATTTGAGAAGAAAGAAGAAGAAAGTGAATCAGAGTAGAATTACATGTTTGGACAGCCTTGGAAAAGGAAATGAATAAATGCATGACAGACCAGGAGAACAATGCCTGATAGTCATGAGGATTGTATATTACATTTAGTTTCAGAGCTAGCCTGTCTGGGAACATAGACTGATGGAAACACGAGTGGAAAGAAGCTTTCCTGTTTTGCTTGTAGACTCCCCCTGGGTATCTGGTTAGCCACTGTGGGAAGAGAATTCTGGACTAGATGGGCCTTTTTAGACTGACACAGCACAGGTCTTCTCTCCAACCCTATGATTCTTTGTCTAAGTACCTGAGACTTAGCCCTCTTGAAAGCAATGGGGCTTACTTCTAGGGAGGCAGATAGATCATTGCATTGTAAAGCATATTTTTCAGTGACAAACCTAACAAAACAAGAATGACATGAGAAAATCAAGTATTCAGGTATACCTCTGAAGATGAACCTATCTCCCTCACCTTTTCTTCCCTGAGATGTTGCACTGCAGGCAAAGACATTGACTAGGGCTTCAGTGCTAGTTTGGGCAGAGGAGTCCATCCTTTTCATATGGCATAGGGACTGTGCAAAAAAGAGGAGACAACCAGCCAGAAAGATTCACAAAATCTATGTATATTGAGGAGAAGATGATAAGAGATACCAGCCTGGGATCAGATGTTAAACAGTGTCAGGCCTGGTTAGTACTTGGGTAGAAGATCTCTATGGAATACCAAGGAAGTAGACTAGTCTGGGCAGTAAAAAGAACATTTCAGAAAAAGGATACAGCAAACCCCTTGTGGAGGCTGTAATCCAAGATATCAGAAGTACACCAAGTTGCCTGTCCCCTGGTAACGTGACTGTTGAACTTATTTTCAGCTATGTCATTTAATTTTCATTGATTGTATACCTTTGTCATGTTTTACTGATATTTATCTTTTTTAGGTCTTTGAGCATCTGTTCTGATGAGAAGGTGCTGTATAAATGTTCCATTTAGAGAATATGCTTTTTAGGAACCTGGAAAACTATCATGCCAATCTGGAAAACTAAGCTGCAAAAAGTGCTTGACTAGGATGCCCAGATTCAGTGGTGAAGAGGGCTGCAATGTCTTTAGGAGATTAGTAGGCAAGAGATTTTCAGCAGGTCTGTTTTGCTTACCTTTGAACAATGGGCCATTTATATCAAAACCCATTCTATCTATCTATCTATCTATCTATCTATCTATCTATCTATCTATCTATCTATTTATTTATCTAATTTGTCCCCGCCCATCTCCTCCCATCAGGGGACTCTAGGCGGTTTACAACAATTCTATACAACAACTGTTAAAGAAGTAAGGATCCTTCTTTCTTTGCATGACCATTTGAGGTTTTGGGGACCTGCCATTTTATGTAATTACAGGAAAAGTCAATAGAACCTTTGCAGGCTTATAGGTGGTTATAATTTTTTGACGGGTAGTCATTTATTGGCCTCATCTATAATGGATACTATGCATTTTTGTTATGCGGCAATACCCATTCCCCAGCCAGAGAATTTCCTAAGCAGATCTCTTTGTTTCTCCTCTCGCTGCAAAACTGCAAAGAAGTCCAGATTTGGCCCAGTGGAATTATTGCATCATTTAGTACATCTGGCCATGTGGTCACATAGCCTGCCATCACAAAAGAGACCTGCACACACAGTGCAATTCCAGGTAAATGATGTATAGGAAATGGAGGAAGCTTATCGTAGCCCATCATTAACTTCATTTTGAGACAGTCCCAGAGGCAGTTCTTTAGCCACCAGCATCGTCAGCTGTCAATTGTGTCAAGCCAATAACATATTAGTTAGCAAGGGAGCAATGTAGAAATCAGCCATAGATCCAAATGCCTAAAAGATATAGGAGAATGTGGTAATTATGTCCTGCAGCTGCCAGGGTTCTCCTTGGAGAGCTCACAGATATTGGTCGTGCCAGTGGAAACAGGACAGATGACACCCGCCCCAACCAATGCTGTTACAGTGGCTAACAATAGGCAAGGCTCCATTCTAACAGACAAGACACACTGTCTTCAAACTAGCCCCAACAATCAATCTTGATAGTACCCATATCAGCCTTAAATATTTGTGTACTGTAAATGGTCACCTAAGCCTGTGCAATGGATAAGCAACTGTGCCAGAGAGAGCTGAGGAGTGCAAAACCAAGGGATTTCCAAGTATTAAGCAAGCCCCAATGCCAATCCTTAGCCTATGGGGAAATGTTACAGAGGCTTTACAGCACAGGAAGGGAATTGTGGGTCCTCCAGATGTTCCTGAATTCCCAACATCCCTTGCCATTTACTATCCTGGCTGTAGCTGCTAATTTCAGCAACACCTAGAGAACCACAGAAGCCCACGATTACCTTAAGGGAAGTCAGAAGTCTTACCTCTAACTCTCCTCCATAAAATGGTGGCTAAAGTTGTTTGTACACCACCCAGAGTCATGCTACATGAGATGGGCTGCCATATAAATATGATCAATCAATCAATCAATCAATCAATCAATCAAGACTATTAAAAAGAACAAAAGAGCTGATCTATTTTGTAGCCCCTTGTTCCATAATACAAATACTATGTAATGTATGGCAGGCAAACTATAATTTCAGACTTATGCATTGCAGGTTGCATAGACTTACTCACCTATCTGCAAAGAAGAACTTAAGGTGATATGAAAAACCAGCCTTTCACCTCTTTATAGCTATTTTAGAGCAGCTATTTCCAAAGCTTTGTATGTATGGGCATTGGGGAAAGATGTAATTTGTGTTGGGTGCATATGTGTATAGGTGTCATTTGGTTTATATATGTGCAATATATGGCAGTGCAATGTATGCAGATATATGTTGTATATGCAATGTGTTTGAGAGAAAACATGATATCGTTCTGCCCACTGTCAACTGTGGGCCTTCCCACATTGGTTTTCATTCCCCACATTAGCATGATTTACACATAGCACAAAGCCACAATGGGGTTTCTTTGTTTTTGTTTTGGACACAATGAATAAATAAAAATAAATAAGTAACCTACATTCCAAAAAGTTAAAACTCTGCCTATGAAGATTGACACACATTGAATTCAAAGCCCACACTAATGTGTTTATTTATTTATTTGATTGATTGATTGATTGATTGACTTCTATAGCCGCCCTTCTCAGCAAGTGACTCAGAGCAGCTTACAACAATAAAAACTATAAAACAATTTCAATTAAAAACAATTAAATTAGAAAATAAATATACATGGCCACCAAGTAAGCAGTGCATAGATGTTAATATAACCAAGAAACGGGGCCATTCACACATTCCGGGCCCCAGACCTGGGCACATAACCAGGTCTTCATGGCCTTACAAAAGGCCAACATGGTCAGGGACATCCTAATCTCTGTAGGGAGAATATTCCAGAGGGCAGGTGCTATGGCTGAAAAGGCACGCCTTCTAGTTCCTGCCAGCCGACACTCCCTGGCTGACGGGACCCACAGCATACCCAACCTACTAGATCGAATTGGATGGGTAGAAACAACTGGGAGAAGACAGTCCCTTAGGTAACCCAGTCCCAAGCCATGAAGGGCTTTAAAGGTGACAACCAGCACCTTGAATTGCACCCAGAAGCACACTGGCAACCAATGCAGCTCACGCAGCAGTGGTGTTACGTGCATCGAATATCCTACTCCATTTACTACCCATCCAGCTGCATTCTGCACCAGCTGAAGCTTCTGAATGTTCTTCAAGGGCAGCCCCATGTAGAGCGCATTGCAGTAATCCAGACAGGAGGTCACGAGGGCATGAGTGACTGTGAGCATTGCTCACAGTATTTCTTCTTTTAATCTGTTGACCAAGCTATAGTGGCCAGATTCTCACATATAATAAACTATAAGTCATAGTTTATAAATCACAGTGCTCGTGTTCACATACTACACTGAGCCAAAGTCAAATCACTTTTGGCTTAGTGTGAACTTTACTATAACTGAATGCTTTGATTGAGCATGAACACAACAAAATTGGGATTTGTCAGATTAATTCAGATCCTCTTAGACCATTTTCCCTCCTTTCCTTTCACACTAAGCCATAATTAATTGAAGCATGAGTTACTAGATAAACCCAACTTCACATTAAGATTGATTTTCAACCTATGCCTATACTTGAATTTTGGTTCCTGGAATTTTCCATGTACTGTATAGGATGAGTATTTGCCAGATTCCCTGATGTGATAATTATACTCTGTTTTCTTATCAGAAGATAGTAACAGTTGATCTAATTGTAGCTTCCAATTTCTCTCTGCAAATGCCAGATCAAAGGCATTAACTGTTAAACATTCCAGTTCCTTGTTTCTACCAGTTCAGATGTTACATTTCTTTGCCTACTGGCTGGCCCACAACTTCCTTTCTGGCAAGATCTGGTAGCATCCTTGATTACTTACTCAGAAAGTTGCATTCACCTTGAGAGTTCTAGGACACTCCAGGTGAAAGGAAACAAGTGAGAAACCACTGCTCCTCATCATTTCATTGAAATGGAAAAATGGGCTGGGGATGTTCAACAGAAGGCTCACCTTTTTCTCCCCTCCTTTTCCAGTGATGTTTATTGATTTGTCTAGTTCATAGGGAGCATCCCTTAATGTTCTGCTTTCATGTTTCTGCTTTGGTGCATGGGTGCAGAAAAGAATATTGCAAATTGATCTGCCTTTTTGGCCTTTGTTGGGAATGAACTTCTATTACATTAGTTTCTCTGGCCTGTCATCTCACAGTTGCTTTGCCACTATATAATCAGCATGGCTAAACACCAGAGCTGAACTGATTAATTTCCAGCATTCCTCACTGAACCCATTGATGGGCTGTGTTTGATGATCTATGCAGTAGATGGCCACTTTTGATTGCTTGACCTTTACCCTTAAACCTCCAGTTGTCTATTCAAGCACCTGTTTAAGTTAACAGCACACACGTGAACCACTGTTTTTCTTAGAGAAACTATCAAAATAGATTACCATTCTAGAAGTACAAAAACTGCCAACCTTCCATGATGCTGACCATTGGAAACTCATATAGATTTCAGAAAGGTACTGTAAATGTTTCTAGAGAAGATGCTGATGCTAGGGAGAGTGGAAGGCAAAAGGAAGAGGGGCTGACCAAGGACAAGATGGATGGATGATATTCTAGAGGTGATGGATTCATCCCTGGGGGAGCTGGGGGTGTTGACAACTGACAGGAAGCTCTGGTGTGGGCTGATCCATGAAGTCACGAAGAGTCGGAAGTGACTAAACGAATAAACAACAACAGGTTGTTGGAAGAGAGTGTTTGTTATGCAGAGGAAGGCTGAGAGAAGGAAAATCAATGCTTTTGAACTGTGGTGTTGGAGGAAAATTCTGAGAGTGCCTTGGACTGCAAGAAGATCAAACCAATCCATACTCCAGGAAATAAAGCCAGACTGCTCACTTGAGGGAATGATATTAAAGGCAAAACTGAAGTACTTTGGCCACATAATGAGAAGACAGGACACCCTGGAGAAGATGCTGATGCTAGGGAGAGTGGAAGGCAAAAGGAAGAGGGGCTGACCAAGGGCAAGGCGGATGGATGATATTCTAGAGGTGACAGATTCATCCCTGGGGGAGCTGGGGGTGTTGACGACCAACAGGAAGCTCTGGCATGGGCTGGTCCATGAAGTCACAAAGAGTCAGAACAAACTGTAAATGTTTAGTACTTGTGGACATAGGAGATAGTTTAATTTTGAAACCTTGTTTTAGATTCTGTACAGATCAAATCCAAACCTCATGCTGACACACATATCCTATTAGCCATTTTTGGAAGACTTTGGGCTGATCCTGATTTATCCAAATTACAGGAATTACATGGCAACTACCTCAAATATTTAAAAGTTCAAAACACACAATTGCTATGGTTTCTCAGTAAATTCACCCACATACTAATGATGGCAATGTATATTTGGAAGACAAAAGTTTGAGAAGCAAATCCACTTTGCCACAGTGCATTTATCTGACAGACAGCTACAGGTCATCTTGTTTCTCTCTTGAGCATTCAGCGATGTAGCTTTTACACGGAAACATCTTAGGTGCACCCCTAAAAATTAATGCACAACTCCTGAGCTGCATAGTGAATTAAGACTGCAAATATATTCTGAAAGCTATCATCTGGAACAGAAAGGAGATCTGCAAATACAAGCGCTGAGCAGATCTTTGAGAGTGTGTTTTGCTTGCTTTGAAAGTGCAACTGAAGGACCTCCTCAAAGCTGTTTTGAGATACAGCACAACCCTCTCCTTTCCAAGAGTGAAGTGGCTGTGTTGTTCTGAATGCCTCCTCTGGAAGAGGCTTGTGTACATTACACTGTCTTTTTCAGCTATTGCAAGTGCTGGTCAAGGCAATGAGATGAAAAGAAGCATTTCATCAAGGCAAATCAAAGCCACCTCTCTCAGCCCTAGTAATTACTCTCTTACTCTCAGATTAAAATGATCTTTATATTATACATTATTCCTGTGATTCATAAAATTTATATTCTGCATTTTCATTGTTTTTAGTAATGTATACTTAGGGCCATATACCAATCATTTATTTTTAAAAAATAAACCAGTGAGTTGATTTTAGCACTTCATTTCATATTGGATCCCACAGTTCTACCGGTCAATCCTCAAATGACCCAGGTATGGGTAGATGAAGTCCCCAGCAGGGTGTCCCTTGCCAACACACACTTCAAAACAATCTGGCAACCCCACAGCTGCTTTGGTCCCAGTCTATAGATGCAGACATTCACAGCAATGCCAGCTGGCTTTTGTTGGCCATTACTGAGTTTTGGTTTAAAGAAATAAAATTAATTTCTATTCTTCCCTCTTTATCTTGGGAAATATTGGAAACTAATGCAAAATTTAGGGCCCTAATGCTGGGAAAGGTGGAAGCAAAGAGAAGAGGATGACTAGCAGCAAAGTGGATGAACTCAGTTACAGGGGTGATGAGTGCATTGTTGGAAGACCTAAAAGACCAGTTAGGGATAGATCATCAAAAGAGAAAATCTGTTTGGTTCCTATGTGTTGAAAATGACTTGATGGCACATAATTGATCAATCAATCAACCAACCAACCAAAAGAAAGCTATACACAAAAGCAGTAGAATCAGGCTGATCATCCACAATTGCTTGGAGGCACCAATATGAAGATCAGGGTTTTGGGACTCAGAAGGCCAAGAGTTGGAGGACTCAAGGGGTGAAGAGTAAGAAAGACCTCTGCCATAAAAAAAGGTGTAGTCAATGGGGAGGAGGTAATTAGTATACTCTTTTTTATCCAAGTTGGATCAGGCTCACCCTAACTAGGGTCACAATGCAACTTCTGCATTATTCAACGTTCCAACATACACCATCATATTTGTTGGAGATTTTTTTTTCCATCGAATATCAGTAATAAAGCCATGGCCCTGGTATCCAGTGACAGTGTCCCTGATCCTTTATTGTGGGTATAGATCCATTAGTACACTTCCATGTAGTGAGCTATGGGTTGCAGAAATAATGCACGTTCTAAAAGACAGTTTGCTGTGAAGAAAACATTAGAAAGAAATTCACAATAATAGAATCTGACTAAAGGCTATACTATGCTATAATGCTATATATACAGTACTATTAACAGATACATTGTGTTTTTTAGCCTTGTATCTCATGAGATTGATACCTTCAAAAACCAATTTATGCCTTTCATACTGTTCTCTGGTGTCACAATCAACAATAATATTTTTTTATGTATATATTATTAAAATGTAAATGCCACTTTTCAAAGCAAACATTTTGGCCTTCAAGATACAATCCTGTGCTGCAAAGTGTTTTGGCAAGCAGGCAGACAATAAATTGTAATAATACTTAGTTGACTATTACCCTGCGACCACCATCTGATCATATCAGTGTACCCATGTCTCATATTCCCCTTCAGGAGAACTCCTGATTCCACATTTATTCAGAATCTTAATGTTCATATTTACCTCTGAAATATTATCATAAGAGGGCAGGATAAGACCTGACCTGTATTCTGGAGTTTAATGCTGCTGTCCTCTACACAATTATTAGGAAGTAATCTCCATTGAACAAAGTGGGAGAGATGTTCTGAGTAAAAATAAATATGATTTTATTGGGATAACTTTAAGTTTCCTGTACAGGAATGGTGAAAATCAGGGGAACAATTTTCCATCCACTAACTGGTTCCTAGCTGGAGATGTAAATTTAATTATTTTATTTATTTATATTTCAAATTTTGCCACTGCCCATCTCCCTCAAAAGAGGGACTCTGGGCGGTTTACAATAAAACTAAAACTAAATACAGATTAAAATATAATCAAAACAGTACCTCTTAAATAAAAATATAAATATAAAATATAAAATCCAGGCTGGCGATATTAAAAGTTCTTAATTAATTAATAAATCAATTTGCTCCAGTGTCTATAGCTTGGTAGTAATTGTAGAGTTGATGCAAATTATATTTTTACGTCAGATTTATTGCATCCATAACATCAACTAAGTTTACGTTTGTGTCATCATACCTTGCAGACTTTTTTAGTCCGTGATTATCTAAAGCACAATTAATTCTCTTAATGCATCACCACTGAATTCTTATGAGGGAGACAATCTGAATGCTGACCTAATTTCTTTACTAGACTTTACATTATGTAGCAGAGAATCAGTAGTGTCCCAGATACCTGAAGCAAATATTTTAAAGATTAAAATCACTGATGAAATATGTACTTTTCACAGACTCATTTTAATACCTTGGTGATTTCCTTTTCTTTTCCTTCTTTTGAGCTTGTAAACTATTCAGCTAAATGAATTCTCTGCAATGAATAATGTTTTTGAGGAAAGTAAATTCAAAACTACAGAAGAGGAATCAAAACTGAATAATAATAGGAAAACATAACTTTAATCTGACTTGAGCTAATAAGGTGAGGCAACCTCAGGAAGAAAGTTTTCAAACAACCATACAGACTCCTGATTCAAAGGAAGTGTGGTCTCTCTTCGTTAAGCCAAATAAATACTTCTGTGCTAGAGGGAAGATAATGAAGAGTCCTTATTAAATTTTACTATAATACACTTTGAGCACTATGCATGCTTAACTTTAATAACAACAGGTAAGGCCCACTGAATTCAGTGAGGATAATAAAATATTTAAAACCACATAATACCTGTTTGCTTATTATGGGCCACTGAACATATATAACAATGGGCGTTACATGGGTATAGAGATGTCGCATCCACACTGTTCCATATAACAATGCTATTTACTCCTCCTTTGACATCTGTACATGAATTCTGATGTCTGCAGTGTGCAAAAACACACACTGAGTTAAAATAGATTTTCTGCCACATTTCACTTATGGTACCAACATTCTGCTTATGCTCTCCATTCATAACCTTATGTCCTGTTCATCTTTTAGTAACTTCATACATAGTATCTTGAAATGCATTGTCACCTCAATAGTTGCTTTAACAAATACATATTTATGGAATATGACTTCTGAAAATATTGGAGTACAATATTAAATATAGCATCCTCCAAAAACAAACAAGAATATGTTGTTTTGTAGAAATATTAGTATAATATGACTTTTATTCAGTTTTGCAAATGAGTTCTTTAGGGAGGCTTATAGATTCAATCTATATTTAATCATGCATAGAGGAGGCCACTGAGTCACATCTGACTCCTTGTGACTTCATAGACAAATTTTCACTATCTTGACCAGTCTTTGGTAATAACTTATAACTCCTCAGAGGACATTCCAATCACTTCTTTAATTCTGTCCATGTACTTGAGGCATGATCTCTCTTTCTTCTACTTTCTTCAATCCTTGCCAAAGATAATCACATTTTTGTCTATCATCTGCTCAAATCAGATGCCTACAGTAGATGTTTGCTGATAATCACCTCAAGGGAGGTTTTGCTTGGTGATCATCATCTCAATCACTCTGCCTTTACCTGGTCTAGGTCCAATTGACTGATTCTTAGTTGTCATCAAAGTGTCCTTATCCAATTTGCTATTTTATATTAGCTGTCTTGATCTTACGTCCCTCTGTCTTTCCTGACTGTTCATTTGGCAATTTCTTTCTCCATGTATGGTTCTATTCTTCTTTGTAAGATCTTAAATAAAACTTAGCTTATATGAGGAATTAATGTAATGGCTTGGTCATTTGCACATTTTCTTGCACAAATCTCCCTGTTTTGGTACAGGTATGTATACACTCACTATAAGCCACACAGTTTTGTTCCATATTTGTTGAAATAGAGCTGTTAGCACTTTAATTGCCTCTTCTCCTGCAGCTTTAAACAGTCCAGTGTATTTCATCTGTTCCTAGTGCTTTCTTATTTGGCAGCTGGTCTATTTCTTACACCACCTCATTTTCTAGGGGAAAGTAGACCCACTGAAATGTAATTCAGTTGGTCATGACTAAATTTTCACTGATTTCAATGCTTTTACTCTAAGCATAATATTACTACGTATCCATGATTATAATTAGTTGTAACAAGTTCTTATTGCCCTTAATTTTGCTCCACTGACAAGATAAATGGCTGTATTACCTGTAATTTGCCTACCCAACTAAGCACCAACTATCATGTACACAAAGTAATGAAATCATTTGAGAAGAGGCTCTGAAGAGCAACTAAGTCAATATCTATTTGTGGTATTGCCATTAGTGTCATCCATAAACTCAAGAACATGAGATAACACCAGTCTGCCCTCAGTCTACAAGACCTCCTTGGCTCTTAGTTGCCACAGTCTGACAAACATGAAGTTGTGTTGCCTGTTAATGGAACTGCCAGTGTCACTGTGAAACTAAAGGTAGAAAATGTGATTTTAGGCCAATATCATTGTGTGAGGTAATTGGACATACTCGGAGCAGTAGAAATCTATCGTCATCTAAGGGCTGATCTACAGTATAGGTTACAAAAAAGTCAGGCAACTTGTGGGAATGTATCATATAATGTTATTTCATATGAAAAAAAAATCCCTGTACATAAAAAGCAAGCATGGAAAGATGAATGCTACACTAAACAAGAACTTTTTTTCCTGACATCATCACTTTCAAGAGCTTGAGACACCTTAAAAGAGAGCATTTAGTTAGGTAGTTTCTTTACATATATTCTGATGTGGACTTTGAAAGTAGAATGCCTCATAATTTCCTTTCTAGAAAGAGAAGAATGTTTCCTATACATTTTGAAACAGAAGTGTTTTGAACTTTATGTTCAGCTGAAAAATTCTTCTTTTTAAATGTTTTCTCCATACCCACATTCCTCACATACCCACATGAATGGATAGATCCATCTTGAACAAAATGGCATTCTAGACTGACAACTGATTAGTATACAAGTGTGATTATATGCAAATTATCAATTTCTATTGACTTAATTGTGATCTAATGTAACATGTATAATTAACACATGCATTTAAACTAAATGTATATTTAATTAACATGCATATTTATAAAATGAATATATTTAGTGTATAATTTTTATTTGATTTTTAGGGGGAGGATACATTTTGATTGCACAATAGTGAGGGAGCTGATATCAGACAGAAAAGCTAACAAAAGCATGAAAAGGCAACAATAACCATTTCCAACCCAGACATTTGGTTATAATTTTCATTCCAGCCTCACTGTGTTTCTGATATTCCAGTGGCAGATTTCTCTTAAGACTGTTACATGTTAGAGGTTCACATACTAATTCTATGCCTGGATAGATATCTGATACATATTAGACTAAGGATCAGTTATTTCTGGATGCTTTCTTCATTCTTCAGAGCCATCTACTCATAAAGCACTGCAGCATATTAGGACTTCAGTCATATGCTACTTATCTGGGATAAATCCCAAAGAAAATGACATTTTTCAGTAGAGCTCTGTAGGATTGTATTACTAGTGTACAGATCTCATCACTGAGAAGTCCTGCAATTGCTAATGCAGAAAAAAAATGTTTTCCAGATAGCCAGCACTGTGGTTCAAATATTTCAGATCGTGCTGTTAATACAAGTTGAAATATTCACCTGAAAAAGGAGATTGAAAGGATTGGGCCCATCTTTTGGCAGAGTGAGATGTATATGCGATGCTAGAAAACAGAGCTGTGTGTGTCACTTGGCCTGCCCATTTCCTTAAAGTTAGCTTGCTACTTCAAATGCATAGAAAATATGAGTGTATGACCAAAGCTAAGTACAATTCTGTAAGAAATGAGGGGTGCCATCTGGTCTTTTAACTGAGGAAGTTCTGGACATAAAAATAATATATAACCCACTCCAAGAGAAGCTAGTTGTTGACACTGTACACTCAGTGTGATATTACTACTGTTGTTATTTAGGATAATTGAGTCCCATGCCAGTTTATCAACAAGAATGGAATGGCGACTTTCACCTCAAGAGCTTGCCTCTAACCAGTAATCCATCTCTAGAGTTTCTGGAAATATGCCAGAGGCATGCCAAAACATCTCAGAAGAATATATCGTCTGTTGAAATGAAAATGCCTACAACTTCCACCCCAAACAGAATGAACTTTAAAAGCAGAATTCCTTTCTCTTTTTTTCAACCTGGCAACGAGAAGTCCCATAAGCATTCAGTCAGAAATTAAAGATTACACTGCTCTGTGATGGTCCCAGCTGAAAACAGCAGAGCCTCTTAATCAGCATTTTAGACTAAAAGAGAGCAGGAACGAAAATGAGTTCCATTTAATATTCCAAGCAAAGAACAGTTTCAACAAGAAGAGTAAAGCAGGATGCTGTCCTGGTTAATATCAAACTTCCCCATACAGCACCTCATGTCTTTTTCATATTTCTACCACAAAATACATTCACATCTCTAAAAGACAACTCAAGAGAAATAAACAAGAGTTGTCTTGGATTTTCACCTTTTTTTTTCCCAGGCAAGAAATTATCTGTGTGCCAGGCATCCCTTAGATGGAACTCCATGTAACTGTTGATATGCGTCCCCAAAGAATTCTGAAGAAAAAGCTGCAGAGGCTTCAAAGGATCACAGAGAGGGACATCTGGAGATGTGCTGCTCTGCCAAGAAAAAGAGACTGTGGAGATGGCTGGAAATACTCAGCTTTGCCTTGTGGGCCATGACACCACTCTAGGCATCTGTTGAACCCACACTTGGTGCACACTGGTGCTTAAGATGATTTAATTAGCCAAAATTAGCCCTGAAGACCTGGTTTTGCCGTCTCGCCTGGGGTGGGAAAGGGAATAACCATTCTTGGGGATGGCTCGCACCCTAGAGTCTCTCCCACCAGCCTGGATTTTACATTTCTCTTGGATTTTATTTATTTATTGGGTTTTATTATAATTGTTTTATGTGATTTTAATGTTTATGTTTTATGGGGAATTTTATTGTAAACCTCCCAGAGTCCCTCTTCTGGGGGAGATGGGCGGTGGCTAAATATGAGTAATAAATAAATATAATAAATAAAATACTGTTTCATCACAGGTGCTGTCAGATGAGACTATAATGTTCACAGAGCAAGCACACACACTGGAACAGCCTACTCCACTCTGGTGCCCTCCAGATGTGCTGGGACTGCAACCCCCAGAATTCCCAGCCAGAGAGCCCAAAGACACACTTCTTTTCCAGCGTGATGAAATTATTCTAAGTAAAAGAGGTTAGGTCGATGGAATAATACAGGTAGAAAAACTCAATGCTTTGGCAAGAAGAAGGTAGCTAATAACACCTTACATTACCTCTTATTTACAGCATGTGTTGTGGAGCAAGTTGTGATAGACCTGAACATGAATTAATACAAAAAGACACATAGAGAGAAAAATCAGAGCATCTCTATTTGGAAGAAAATTACCTCAGTGGAAGGCTGAAATTGATTCTCTCCCTTTCTTTGGCCACCATCCACAACCTGTTTGATCTATAGCAGGCCCATTATCTTTAGAAGGACTGTTATAAATAAATCAGTGGTGGAGAACAAGTATCTCCTTACGGACATGAGTAACGAGTATACATGCAAACATACACATCTCTTCCTCCATACTTATCACAAAATATCAAGGAGCAGGATTGTTTAAAAGAAACAGTAGTTAGCATTTTCACCCACATTTACTACTACACATTTGTTTTTTAATGTAGGAATCTCGCAATCTTCCTGAATTAATAGGAACCTAATAATGTGCAGTAATGTTAGTGAAAAAAATATTTGGGTTCAAAATATGGGAGTGTGTACTCTACACTCCAATTGGTTTGATTTGGACTATATCTGTAGATAAATGAGTATCCCCTTGTTGTCAAAATACCTCTTCCTGATGCCACATGATGGATTTCTTTTAAAATTGGGGAAAATGTTCTTCAAATGGCACCATAGGTCTGTCATTTAACAGTGGATAAGATCCAAAAGTTCCAGTCCCAGGCCTTAAACCAAGTGTCTGTTTGGATCCAGCAACTGATAAATATAAATGCAAGGCAGAAATAAAGCTGAATGTAAACGTAACAATTGCATGGAGCTAAGTATCCCTTTATTGCTCTGAGTACATCATGGTTTTACTTTTTTTCCCCATAGAAAATTTGCCAGAACACAATTCAGATCAATATATTAAAATTGACATATTATAAGACTTTTATAGTAAAACAAAATCACCAGGTTATTGTCTCAAGTTTTCTTTCAAGGGGCTATTGCTGCCTTAGCAAACTATCAATTTAAATGATGGGGGAGGGAAAAAACAACACATAATAAGTGACAGATTTTTCAAATCAGATAAAGATGGGAACCAGATTATCTGTCTGAGGTGATAGATTGCAGCAATAATAAATTCACTTTAAGACACTGGATCAATTTTTAATCAAGCCAAGAATTATTATTGCAGTGAGATAAAATGACCCATGAGAAGATGCCTTAATTTTCCACCAATCAAATTATAGCCTTTCTAAATAAGATGTAATGAGATCCATGGAATATCCAGGTTACATAGCCTACCTAATTACCCATGTACCCTGTCATGGAGTGATATAGTAGTGGTAAACTGACCTCGAGATTCACCAAGATGAAAAGGTAATTAGTTTTTTCCATAGGGCTATGGTGAAAACAACAGCAATGACACTTGTCATCTCCTTCCACCAACTCAGAATCTCCAAGGTGTTTGTTCCCAGTTTACACAAGATATGACTTACCGCATAATTAACTACAATCATGAGGTAAAGCATATGTCTGGCACTATCTCTAAGTAGAGAATGCGGGCTTGGCTAAGACAGCAAACCATCTGGATTCAACATTAAAGTTTATTACCAGATCACCTTGCAGTGGTTCAGGGGCTAGGTGAAAGAACTTTATCATTAAACATGTCATCACGCTATGTATAAGGCAGACTTGCTGTTCCAAACATGAGTGTTAAGTTGCGTCTCTTCTGGCATTACAGGTCCATCTCACCTATCTAAATGGAGCTTCATATGAATTCTCAGCTTGCTATACATGCACACAGGGGTTTGAGTTCCTGACTGACTGCCCAATAGCAAACAATGAAGTATATGAACTTGATTTATATTGATTCTACCTGCAGATGTTTGAACAGCTTGATGTTATTGGCTGTTTTCATTTCAGAATGACAACAGACTTCGGAAACATCTTAGCTCTTGGATACCTAAAGATGAGAATGTCGTTCTCCCATTGTTCCATTATTTGACCTAGTTAAGATGTCTATACATGAGTGTATTGATGGAGTTTTTAAAGGTTAATAAAAGAATTCCAAGCAGCAAACAGCAATCTTGCAGAGTAGAAGCATGAACCAAAGGAGAACTTGCACATTAAGCTTAATTACATTCAGAAATAAATTCAGTCTTCACATGGTAGTTAGATGAAGAAAAATGGAGATAGCTTACTTTTATTCAGTAGATCTGGATGCAGGTAGATTCATAGTAGAAAGTGAATCATCACTGGTTCTTTGTAGACACTTTCTATGTGGAATAGTAAGTCTGTATGCAAGCAAGATGGTAGGGGGAGGAGATGAAAGCAGCAGCACCTTCTGCTTGCAGGTGTGCCCAAGAGGTAATGGAGATTGTTAATCCCCAAGCCCAAGAAGGAGGAGGAAGTGGAAATCAGGTGACTGATGTGACATCCCACAAGCACAATAGAGATGTGTTTGCTATAGAGACCCCCTTATGCTTATGAGACAACGCTGAGTTGACCCCTGATAATTCCAACATGTATGAGAGAGAGACAGAGACAGAGAATGTGTATGTGCGTGTGTGTTTATATAAATATTCTAGAGGAAGACCAATTTTGTGAAGGTGAAAAGAGATATTATTTTCTACAACTACTATCACAGATACCTGGAAAGATCATATTGTTGATTTCCCCACTGGCTTTTCAGATGGCTATCTCATGGTCTTACAGAACATTTATATTTATAGAATAGCATCAGAAGAGACTGCGTTTTCCTAATGCTCAGGAATTTTTCTCACTCGATAGAATAAGAGTCCAGATTTGTCTTCTTTTGCTATGCAATCATTTTTGTCACTGGCTCCTTTTCCCTTTCCTGTGTGGCTAGAAAGAAAGGCTGACAGTCATGAAAGCTGCCTCAGAGTTCAGTGGCTCTGAAGAGTGGACTTTGTCTCTCAGAATTTTTGATACTATCAGAAATGTAGAACCTACTTCCACAGCTAAGATTTTTAGACATGTTTCACTGTTTCCTAAGAACTGTGAAGGTTCTGTGCAGAGGTTCACTAGTTAATTAACTCTTATATTTAAGTTGGAATTTTCAATATTCCACCCTCCCCCCAAAACCACTATATTTCATTTGAAATTGGGTGGATTCATTCGTCAGAATGGTCCATTGTGCCTACCACTCTCATTCATTTCAAAAATGTGGGGAGAGGGAGTTACATTGTTTTCCCATGCTAATCAATGGGAAGCATAAATCTTAATTTACATTCCTGCTGTGAGTGAAATGGGGCACCATTTGATTCAGTCCAGATCAGATGAGATTACTCTCTGAAGTGCCAAATCAGGCCTTCACTATCTTGTGGCTGGTACTTAATTCTAATCTTCACAACATTCACTCTTAGTTTCCCTATCACTGAATTGTGTAGAATTCAAGGCTGTGCAGGTCTGCAGGATTTAAAAGATGCTCACCAAGATCATCCGGAAGCCTCTGGCAAAATCTTGAACTGAACACTCCAGAGACCACTTGTCCTGCCTGTGTGCCCTTTCCTTTGGGCATCATTGCCACTTAACAACAAAATGACAGACATAATTGGCTCATGCAAAGGAAGTCACCATAAAATTAATGAACGACAGTGATTCGTCCATCTGCTGCTCATTCTTTGTTAATTTATTAATAACAATTACCCCAAAATGGCAGGGATTATAATTCCATTTCTCTTCTTAACCTTAAAAATTGTGTCCATAATGGGCTTCAGAAAGTGATCTCATACTGTTTCAATCACATTAATGGTTTATAACTTGTAATGTGTCAATAGCCAAATAACCATAAAACTATTTCTGATGGTTTAAATTAGTTCTTGAAGAGAAGAGAGTGTTAAACTCTAAGCTTTGCTTTCTATGACAGCTTTTTAAAACTTTCTCATATCGTGTCACTCCAGTGTGTAGTTTTACAATACTTTACAATCTTTTTATGCTATTCAGTGCCATAGTCCTGTGGGTCTTCATCTGACTCACCCACATCAATATTGTGAAAAAAGGGGATCTATTTCTGGTGGGATACAAACAAATATATTTACTTCCCCAATAATCAATCCAAGGTGAAATTGTTTATTTCTGTTGGCATTATATCGATTCCACTAAAGATAATGCTGGCAATCTAAGAAGAAAACAGGTTAGAGAACAAATGGGGCTCAAAGAATATACTGCATAGTGTGCTTCTAATTAATGCATCTATACGGCTTCATACTGAACTGATACTCTTCTTTACTCTTCAATTCCTCCAAAAAATCTACAGGATCACCCCATAAAGATTTCTGCCCATATTTCCAGCACAACCCTCCTACATTCCTTCCTCTTCTTTCCCATTATTTTTTTTATATTTTGAATGCATGCCATAATAAAATATCTGCGTTGCCAGATTTGGGCTGCAAAAATCCAAAGGGCCACTAGATGGCAGCATGGAGATAAAGAAAGTTGCTGCCATCTAGTGGTCATCCAGCTTTTCACAGCTCTGGTCTGGTAGCCCTACAGCCTTCTCCAGTTAGATGTTCTTCAGAAGTGTTGGGACAGCATCTCCTAGAATTTCCAGCCAGCATGCTATAGCCTTGCCTTCTGCCTGAGGAATCATTTTGAAAATCAGTAGAGATTCTAACTGAGATGGTACCTTTTCCACCAGGTTCTACTTTTACATTATTATATATTACTTCTTTCCAACTCTGCCATTAAGTGAATTATAATACAGCTGGCCACTTCTGAGTTCACCATTTTTGATTCTCTCTTTTTTCTGCAAAGAAGGACAAACATGTAACATGTACTTGCTCAGTGAAGTATGCAGTAGGATAGAGAGCAGGCACCTAATCCCTCCCTATCTGAAATACTCTCCTTCCTCCTTGAGAAGATTGTTTGTGCTGGTCACATGAATTCAGGAACAGGCAATTTATTTGGCTTCAGGGCCACAGTTTTTAATGTTGCTATTTTAGCCTGCAAGGGCCATAGAGTTCCTATGAGGTAGGTGAAACTGAACTTTTTTATCTCTGAGGAGCTTTGAGGGCTTTTTAAGAGTGAAAATTGATGACTTGAGCCTTAAATCCTAACACAACTCTTTTGGATATTCATTTCTGGGAAAATACAGTACATACTGCAGCCACTTTGTCATTGAATTGTGGGGATGTGATCTCAGGGTGCCCAGGGGACTACTGATTGGATCTGGGTACCTCAAGTGTTTGCAGGTTGCCCATTCCTGCTCTAATAGCACCAATCATAGAAGCAGAGGCTGTGGCTGCACAGGTTCATGAAGAAATCCAACATCATTGCAAGCATGTCTGATAAGACTTTCTCCTCCTCTGTTCTCCCTTGTTGCCTTCCTAAGATCTGATCTGGAGAGTTCTCCAAGCTTTTGGAACAGATGTTAAGGACACGTAAGAGACGTCAACTGAAAGACCTTCTTTCAGAAATAGTTCTACTTTTGTGGATATCACTCTCAAGCAGAGGAGATCAAATGCTTGCAGAGTTAAAGGTGAAGATATACAAACCTTCTGAAGCATGATGGCAGAAATTTGGACATCCTTTTCTTATCTTAAAAAAAAGAAATCTGTTAATCGTGTATAGGAGGTCCATAAAATCAACTTTGGTCAGCTATATGGAGAAGGTGCCAATTTCATAGGCTTCCAACTACTATGGAAGCCTGCATGCAGAAGGCTGACACAGATAGACTTGTCCTTGTTCAATGCACATTCATACAGCTTCTGCCATTCTAAGAAGACTTGACTGCCTTTACAACTATTATACCCAGCATCTTTTTTTGTAGTATATGGCATTTCAGTGCTGCTATAATCTTCTCCTTGAACCTATGTAACTGTACACCCACAGGGATGGAATTTGTAGATTGATTCATCTGCAGAAAACTTCTTGTACAAAACATATAGTCACAGTTCTCATTTTATAAACTGTGATAAACAATATAATGCCTTTCCACTTTCATTTTTAATTGACTGTTTATGTAAGCATAAGGTGGAACGATGTGCATGAAGAGGGAGAAACCTACTTCTTCCCCTCCACCTCTTTGTATAGAAAGTATAATCTCTTTTCTCTCCCTTTCTCAGAACAGGAATCCTAAAGAAAAAACAGCATTAGTTCCAATGGAGGTTTTTTTTTATTTATTTATTTATTTATTTATTTATTTATTTATTTATTTTTCAAATTTCTATCACTGCCCATCTCTCCCAAAAAGGGGACTCTGGGCGGTTTTTCTTATGTATAATGTAGTATTGCTCCAAACTTCAGCCAGTCCATTGTTATTAATTCCCAGCACTTGATAATCAGATCTACGGTGCTGTTAAAGATAGGCATACAGCAGCCTTCCCCAGCCTGATGCCCTCCAGACATGTTGGACTATAACTCTCATGACTCCCAGCCAGCTGCTGGCTAGAAATGAGTCATAGTTCAACGCATCTGAAGGACACTGGATTGGAGAAGGCTGACACAGTGGTTCCATTTTCTGCTGCCATGATTAACAGTTAATGACAGACCTCTCATTCATGTCTAATCCTTTTTTAAAACCACCTAAATTAATGGCCATTACAGATCTTGTTCTAGTGAATTGCATAAATTGAGTGTGGGGGTAATGAGATGAATGCACATTCTTCTTTCACAAAGGATACAGAATGAGAATTGCATATGTCTGCGTATGAGTTTCCTAAGCTTTTGGTCCAATGTACGTCTACCAGTCTAGAATTCTGAGCCACACCTGAAATGACTGACATCATTTTGCAAACAAAGAACCACAAATCTAACAAAAGAACCACAAATCTAACAAAAGAACCACAAATCTCCAAAATTCCAAAACTTTTTGGAACAGCAGCTTTTGCATCTCAGGCTTGTTCTGCAGTTGCAGAAATGCCTGGAAATCAGAAGAGACCACCTCTTGTGTCTATTCTGTGGTGTCTGCCCAGCTGGAACAAGCCAAAGGTTGGTACACTCCAGGTCATCTCCTGAAACCCAGGAAGTGTGCATGCTGTGTCATGGCACCTGCCTCTGGAATGAGGTTCCCTTGATATCCATGTGGCTCCCACCCTGAGCCTGATGGTGGTTTGTGGCCCCTGTTGGGTACATTTCGGGGTGTGGGCATTGTTAGCTGGACTCACCATCCATTCTTGTTCTTTATTCCTTTTCTTATTTCTTTATTCCTTTTCTTATTTTATTCCATTTCTTTTTATAACTTTATTATATAGTATTTTCTATTTTGTTTTGTTTTATTGTACATTGCCCAGAGTCAGTTTAAAGTCGGGCAGGGCCTAAAAATTAATTAATTAAATCAATGGGGACTGGTTTTTTTGAGAATCAGGGGTTCTGAATGGGTGCCTCCAATTCTTCAGAAATATTCAGAAATATTCAATACTTTGAAGAAATGTCAACAAATATGGGTATGTGTAAGATTTACTCCATGCATTCTCATTCCATCAATTCAAGCCATGGTTTATTTTTGGTCAGGAATGTCTGAGAAGGAGATTTCAAAGGCACTCAGAAGACCATTTACTTCCCAGTATCTTTTACTGATCTCTTCAAAATACCTCCGCCCTGCAGTCCCTCACAAAGTAGTTTGAATCAAACCAGTTATTGTCTTTGCTTTTTCTGATTTTAGCATATACAGGGAACACTATAAATCAATGCTTACCTTTGCACCTCCACAGACCAATGGCAAAGTGCAAAGAACACAACACAATCCAATCAGTGTCCTGCTCCCAAGTTACTACTGATCATGGGGGAACAAAATTTATTTTACCTCCAGTCCACATTGAAATGAAACAAAACTCTACTCCTCCTCCTCCCCTTCCATGTTTTCCACAGATTATTTGTATGCAATTTGGGGTGGCTTCCAAAAATACTTAAGTGGTTTGCTGCGATGAGAAGCTATACAGAGGAGGATTTTAAAAAAAAATCTAAACAAAAATAGTAAAATCCTGCAAAGCCTTCCAGGATGCCTTGCTCCATCCTTCTATTACACTTGAAAGCCCTTATTATTTGGGAAGGTGAAATGAAAGAAAACCAGCAATTTTGCAATTGGGCACTTCTCCCAATAGCTGGGATCATGGTGACATATTGCTATGGTGACTAGATTGTGGATGCATTAGAATGAAAGAAACAAGCTGTAGGAATTGAATGCTGAACTTCTGTAAGGGGAGGGAGAGAGATTGAGAGAGAGAGACAGAGAGAGAGAGAGACTAACATCTGTCTTTAGTCCAGAAGTCAGGAGGCAGGCTGAGGCATACGTTTCTGCCAATGGGAACATGGATTGCTTACAAGTTATATAGTCCCTCAGCCTTCAAAGCAAAATACCAGCCCTGGGCTGGTTTAAAATAGACCAGAGCAGAGTCAGAAATAAATCAACTCAGCTTCCCAAACCAGATGATTGCATGAGATCAATCAGCTCCAAAGCCAATCCAAAACTGGTATAAATGTGGATGGAGAAGTGGCCTCACATCAGTTCTTTCAAAGAAAAAATATTGCAAGGTTGTTTTGAGGTGCTGAGTGATTTTTGTTTGTTTGTTTGTTTGTTTGTTTCTCCTTGAAAGGACCAAGTCACAGTCATCTCTAGAATTGCATTAACTCAAACAATACAGATTATTTTCTGTACCGTTCCAGTCCCTATGTTTGGGGTATTTCTATCTTTCCTCCTACTGACCACCTAAGGGAAAGAAAAAGAATATTATTAGAGACCAGTTCTACAGTCAGCTTGGAAAAGTAGATATTTGGTAACCAAAATGCAAAGTTAATTCATATCTCTCTGTCTCTCTCTACCAAACAGAAAAAAAAATTAATATTGGATTGAAACAAATATTTTGATGAGAATTTGCAGCTTAAAAAGAAAGCAAAATATATCTGTTGGAATACAGATGTTATTATCTAAGGCTAATATCTATTGTATTACATATCTAAGCTCTTATTTCCACTTGTGCAATATTTCCAACAATACTGTATCTTTGTCTAATTAGGACATTCATTAAAAGTAAGTAAACTTAATTTAAAGAGAAATTTCCATCAGTGTTCCATTAGATTTCCCGGTAAATTAACACTTTAAATCTCTAATGGATGTCTTCAAATGAAAGTGTTATTAACAAAATATGTGATAATGAACATAATTAAAGCTGTTGAAGGTGCCTTTTTTAAAAAAAAAAAAAGTGGTATATCTTGTTTTAAGAAGGTGCAAAAAGGAGTGAAATAAAAATCCCACCTCAATTTTTTACAATGTAGTTATGTATAAATATTGTACAGAATTCCTTAAAGATCACTATAAAATTGCAATCAGTAATAGGTATTTTTAAGAAAATTCATGGGATTGTGAAAACAGCTTTATAGATTTCAACAGCTTTTTCTAAAAGGAGGACACTTTTATGAACATTCTATACATGCTACAGCACTGTAAATATTAAACTTTAAATTCTTTCAGCTCAAAAGCATATCATGCAGGTTCACCTTCACATTGAAATCTATGATTCCCATTCAACAGACATTGTGCTGTTATGCTGTATTCACTAGGGCATTGGTAAGTATCCAGATTGGATGTGAGGGTCTTACTTTCTTTACTTCATTTACTGACACTTTTTTTACATGTCTTCTCTAGTTAGGATATCAGATTTAGCACTATTTGAATTCTATTCAATTGCAGTTGGGAACATATTTTAATTAGCAATGATAGTCTGTATTTCAAAGAAATACATCAAATGATTATACTATTAACATACTATTAAGTTTTACTGGACAGAGACTTGAGTATGAGGTCACAGTTTAATTTGACCCAAGCATTAAACCTATAATTATCTAATAAAAGTGCAGCCTCACCAAGAGCTAAGATGAGTGATTCCTCCATGTTGTTTTCTTGGCAATGGTATAGTATGGTTTGCTATCTTCTCCTTGCAGGATTTTTTTTTTCTAATTTTCTAGTCTAACCAACACTCCTGGCATTTCCTGATGGTCTCCCCATTGATGTCCTAACTATGGACCTGCTTAACTTTTCTGAGATTTAGCCTAGTCAAGACAAGCTAGATGCTGTCATATGGTAATTACTCACTACCTCCAATCAACACCCATGCATCATTTGGGATTATGGCTTGCAATAGAACAAAGAAAAGTCTGAGCAGCTACAGAATACTCTTCCTCCATAGTTATGTCAACATTCATGTGTCTGTTTGTAAAATCACAAGGAATGATCCTTCATATCCCACCTAGATTAGCACAAAGATTGATTACAAAAAAAGGAAGTGGTCATAATCAGGTGAAAGCACAGATGGACTGCAATCTGTCCGTCTTTAACTGATTGATGGAAACTGCTCTATTTAGGAAGTCTGTAACTTGCAAATTATCTGCTGTTTTTTTATATAAAGGATATATTTCATCTGTGCTCTATGCCTTTTTGAATTTAGATACTTTATCGTCACACTTTATTTTATGGTGAATCATTGTCTTTTTTACATTGTGATTTTAAATTGTTATAAGACACCCTGAAAGGTAAAGAGTGATTCAAAGATCAGGGCAGACATTTTTGTAGCTATAAATTAAAATCTGGGACAGAAAAGAAGAGATGACATATAGTAAGTTGGAGAAGGAGCTTCCAAGTAGAACTGTGCCCCAATAATTTGAATTACAATATTTAATTATATCAGCAATCCTCCAGGTACAACTGATTCCCACTGCATGCAGTATGGGTCATACTTCAAGGAAAAAAGTCGTCTATAGTTACTGCCATTTTAGAGTTTGAAGAGTCATCTGGTGGCAGTATCTTTCTCTTAATATCTTCCCATATTTGCCCGCCACTTCTTCCAGTCTCTCCCCACTTAAGAAAATGTTAAGGATGAAAAAGGGAATATCAGCATGATGTCTTTGGATAAGCAATGTCCCCGGTTTTTAGCCACATAACGATCTAATTGGATTTTTTCGTCTCATTTCTACTCTTTGGGGCCAAATTGGACAAGTTTGATTTCATTGATTTCATGCCATTTCCAAGCTTTCTTTTGAAATGAAAATACGGCTTTTCTTTTTCCTCTTTCTTTCTATTTCTAGGTTGCTGATGGAATTTTGCATTTATTCTTCCCAACAGGCAAAGTGAAGTTCCATTTATTCAAGTCTCAAAGTCTCAGTGCTGCCTGTAACGAGAAAGCAATGGCTGACAAAGATGTCTCTGATTTGGTCTTGCTGGGTCTTCTGTAAACACAGAAGAAAGCATTGAAAAGTACTTAGTAAAGCATCTCTTCTATAACTTCAAACTCAACTATTTTCACTTCCCAGATCTGACTGTCTCCAAAGCCCAGTGTTTCTGGAATGTTTTGATTTATGCTGTCCTCTTTAGATATTTAATTAATTTTGCACCAGCAATTCCAGTGTTCTCAGTCCATAGAATCATCCCTGGTTTGGCCCAGGAGTCTAGAATACATATTCATACTCTTAGAAGCCAGAAAGCTTACCATATTTAACAAGAACCATCTCTGACAGTAATTGGAGATTTGTATCAAGGCACATAAATGAGAACATACTCTAGTGGCCCTGTGCATCCTGCAAACACCAACATCAGAGAGCAAATTTTAACATAATGCCTCTGTGGAGATGAATTTTCAATAAACAAACAAGTTGAAGAAAGCCTCACTTTTGTCATGTGCTATTCCCACTGAAGAAAAATTAATATTCTGTTTTATATGCTTCTTGCAACCTCACCAGCCTCATTATTTACAGTAGCCCTTTCTCTTTCTTGTCTCATGTGCAGAAATGATCATCTTCTTGCCGACAGTGGGATTAATCCTTCTCTGCCTTGGTGCCAGCTCCTTATGCAAATTACAACCATCATTAAATGTGCAAGGCTGCTACGAGTGAGAGATCTAAAATAACCTATCCCCGCTCCTTACAAAATAAAACAGCTTACCTATTTTTATTGAACTGTTCTGGCGACAGGTCCAAATCATTATGCCTTTTTTTGGAGGACATTCAGATGGAACAAAGACTGGCATTCAACAAAAATGATCTAGAAGCAAATGATCCGAGGCTTTCCATGAATAGGTTGAATATTTGCCTCTCTGCATATGTGCATTAATAAGGAAGATCAGAACTAATCATCTCAACATTCCTTCTTCAATGTGCATGTCTTAATTGTTCTGGTGCATTGTGGAAACTGTACGTCTCTTTAGGTATAGTACATAATGTTCATAACAGACTTTGAAGAATAGTACAGTCCTACACGTATTTACTCAGAAGTCAGCCTCCGTTCAGTGGAGCTGCTTATGATTATTTCCCTAATCCCCCAAACACAAATCCTACCCAATTTTGTGGCATAAAAAAGGCACCAGCCAAATGGCCATTCTTCTTGATGTAGGCTTTGAAAAAGAGGTCCTTCTAAAGATAAGCCAAGTGGAAATAAACTTGAAATGGGAAGCAAAATGGCTGGGGGGAAGAAGTCCAGTACTTCTTTTACCCATGGAGAATCTAGGATCCTGTGATCACCAACAGATTTATATGATTCATATGATGCCAAGACCTGTTTCCTTCATTCTCTCTAATCCTGAACACTGAACTCTCCACAGTCTTTTATGGCACACTAGTTGTTCCTTTTTGAAAACTGATTCTTCTCTATCCGGCATTCCCCGGCCATGTCCCATCTCCTCAATTCATCACAGAGGCATCATCCACAGAAGACTGACCCAGCAGAAAGATGAAAGGGCTTTCAGGTGTGTGTTGCTTTTGTTAACTGATACAGGTGCTATCCTTCTGGAGTTTTTTACTCTTCCTAGCACAGAAAAACAAAATCTACCTTCAAATCCTCCAAAAATGAATTGGTTTGTTTTTTTTTAAATAGCATTGTTGGATTTTAAAGATAGTTTGCCCAATCAGAAGAGAATTAGTCACATTTAGGCTTGATTATTAAGGGGTTAATAATCTGATTTCAGGGCAACATGACTGTATCAAATCTGTTTGAGCCACCAAATTTACTCTGAAATATATTTTATAAAGTAACAATATATGATGGAGAATGTGTACAATTGCACTTGGAAACAGGTCAGTCGTCAATTCTCTTTTATTTATAGGTGTTCAGTATTTGACAGTGGCTTTCATTTCAGGCTTAATA
The DNA here is from genome assembly GCF_035149785.1 of Candoia aspera. Lineage (NCBI taxonomy): Eukaryota > Metazoa > Chordata > Lepidosauria > Squamata > Candoiidae > Candoia > Candoia aspera. The sequence goes on from NC_086153.1 coordinate 159,415,050, forward strand.
TCCAAGGTTTGGCAAAAAAAATCCTTCTGATAACAATGCCAAAGTCATTTTTAAGACCTTGATCTTCAGATTATGAAACTTGATGGTACTGCACAAAAACCATTGATCCTGTCAAACCTTTGTGACCCAGTTCTTCACATCTTCCAACACTTTGTGAACTAGAAAAAGTTCCTGATTATGATGGCTTACCTGTAGGCATGCACACGACAGAGAAACATTTTCTATCTTTCTGAAGGAAGGAAATATAAATATCCTAGAGGAAGTAGTTGGATTCACACTCTATACTAAGACATCAAGGTTTATTGAATAAAAGACAATGGCTGAGTGCAAACACTAAGTTACAAACCACAGGAGGTGGGTTCACACAATTTGTTAAATAGTAAGACTTCCTTATGGCTAAGTGTGATGGATTAACCCAGCCCTTTATGAATATAGCCCCCCGTTCAGGACTTTACTTTCCCATTATAGGACTTGCTGGTAGCAATCCATTACTACTGAGCAATCCTGGTTTCCTGGGACCCTCCATTCATTCTCTGAGTGTCTTGTAGGAATAGTAAGATTAAGATCTTTGACGGACAAACACCATCATTCATGCGTCACCTTAATAATGTGTGCTTTGTGGGGCTGCCTGAATTAATGTTGCATAATCTGACCCATGCTTAGAAGAAAGGAAATCCTTTTGAATTCACATGCACAGGTAAAGGTGCACAGAGCACAGCAACTGACTTGAAGCACCCTGGCATGTTTTACATTTTTTCAACGTGCTCGGAGGGGCGTAGCATCACTTTATGGGAGAGATTTGGGGGAAGGGGGCATTGCCTCTGGTGAGCTGTTCTATAGTATTAAACACTCAGAAGTACAACACTCATCTCATGTCCCCATTTGTACAACCTCATACTGCCTCCTGTGTTTTTTCCTCTTTTTGCAAATTAGCTATATAAATGTGAACCACCAGGGAATGAACAAGTATCAAAGTGAAGACCTAATCTACTATTAATAAATTCCCTGGGCCTCACTTAAATTGAGTGTTTGGGGTAAAGTTAATACTTTAAAAATGAGTCTTTTGCCATGGATAATTTATTCTAAATGTGGTCTTCATCTACCCCTAAAATGTATTTCATGCAGGTTTTGGAAAGTTCTTTGTGGAAATTGTCCCCCTTAGTTTTCACTTAGGAAGCTTCCAGTGTCAGTCAGGGAAGATTTTGACTTTCCAGATGAGTGTTTATACCATAATGTGTATCTTCTCCCTTGGGCTGACAAATGGGGAGTTTTGCCTGCTGGAAACATGCCATTATGGGCCATCTTGAACTCAGCAAATTTGATTCCTCTTGTAAATTGAAGAGTGTTATAGTCCACCTATCTGAAAAAGCATGGCTTCTATTTTAGCTACAGGAGTTGTATAGTCTTCAATTGTACACCACGTCCACTTTGAATCGTATGAACTAAATTAACATTTATGGAGAACTCCAAACTTGTAAACAGAAAGGCAATCCTTTTATTGGAAAACTATGGAAAAGGAGGGAAACTGTGCAGTATATTGCTTAAATCAATTAATAGGGTTTACAATTTTTGGCATTGCAACTTAAGGATCACTGGCAAAAAGTGCAGAATGCTAATGCAGACTCTGTACCTGTTTATATTTATTTCCCTTTTCACTATTGTTAACTGATTTAAATGTACATAAATCTGTGTATGTATGTGTTTGTGTATATAAACAAGAATTGATTCATATATGGGAGTTTTAAATTCTAAGCATTTTCTGTGTTCTTCTCTTTCCTTATTTTATTTTATTTTATTTTATTTTATTATTATTTTATTTTTATTTTATTTTATTTTTATTTTATTATTTTATTTTATTATTTTATTTTATTTTATTTTTCTTCTTGCATATGAAATAATGGAAATAAATGTTTAAAAACTGAACTCCCAAAGGGATAGAAACTCTGTTAGTCTATTGCAGCCAACCAAAAATGAATCCTGTGGCCCCATTAAGAATAACCAATTTATTACAGCATGAGCTTTTCATGGGCTACTGCCACTTCATCAGGAATGTGGAATTTTATGCTGAGACAGGCACAAATACACACCAACAAATCAACAAGGTCAGCTTGATACAAAGAGTAATCGGCTATAGGACAAAGCTGTAAGAGAAAACAATAGAACATCCCTTGTCATCTAAAGCTTCCTAGCTGAAACCATTCAAATAATACCATCACAGATGTGCCAGGCTTTTACTTGGTTACTGAAACTACTAGCTCTAAAATAGTTAAATTAAACTCAGCTCCCAGTGTCTACATAGATGTAACCATGCAGTTTTCTTGGCAACAGTGTGGAAGGGGTTTCTCTTAGTTTTTTCCAGGATGTTTGTCCACTTTCCACACTAGCCTACATTCCCTTGCATTCCCCAAGGGGGTCTCCCATGATAACCTGGCTGAGTCCCACTGATCTTCCCTGCTGCTGCCAGGATCCTGAGACCAGATATTAGCAGTGAATCTCAATCCTCCAGTTTCACATTCAAACTCAGCAGAAATCTCTCAGGCCCAAAACACAATGTGAGTAGATAGGAATTTCTGTTACAAGCTCAAATGAAGTCACACAGAGCAACTGATTGCCTTCTGTCAGTATAAGGGGACAACCTTATATTCACAGCAGTTTAAACCCACTGCTGATGCTTTACACCTTTCCCCCAAGTCAACAGTCTCCTTGCCCTGTACTTCATGGCCTTGAAACTGAATGATGGTTGGTTATTGATACTCACACTTCAATCAAAGCCTGTGACTCACCCATATTTTATTTTTATTGTATTATATTGCATTGTATTTTCAAAGGTATGACACCTCTCAAAAGAGAGAAGCTGATTCTGTCTCCAGTAGGATCTAATGTCATCATGCACATCTTTACAGTTCATACATCTGCTTGCTTTCAGTATAATAAATGCCATCAATATCAGGTATCAGCAATGATTTACTGCCCTGCACATAGAACAAACAGGTTGGTCTTTAAATACAAAATAAATCGAGACAAATCTGACACCAAAATATTCAAAAAACCAATAGGGGGAAATATCTCAGTCTCCCAGAACTTTCTGTCACTGATATTTAAAGTGAGCATCCCTGAACCAAAGCACTCTAATGCAGAATGTGATGAGTAAATTAACTAGAACTTATCAAGAGTTCCAACTTTGATTCATGGAATGAATAAAACCAAAGGCTTTTTAAACACATGTTAGACATGAACGAAAGAAACCCTGGTTGAAATCTATCCTTGGCCACAGAAGCTTACTGGCAGGCCTTGGGTCAGTCACTCTCTGTCAGCCTAGCCTCTCTTAGCCAAACCCTCAAAGGACTGTTTTTGGGGGGGGAAAGGAGAAGCAGGAACATCATGTATGCTGCCTTGAGTTCCTCAAGGAAAAGATGGGATATAAATCTAACAAATTAAAAAAAAAATTCAAAGGGTAGAAGACATGGAGACACAAGCAGACTTAGAGAAAGCCCTGTTGTTCTTGGCTCTAGACTCTATTCGATACATTGTCATCCCTGCCAGATAGCTTAGCCAGCTGGAGTCAGCGAATCATTGGAAAGCCTTCTCGTTTGCACAATGCCATGCACTCCCCTCAGCCATCCTGGATGGCAAATACAGTATAAAAAGATACCATTGGCCAAAAGGCTCTCTCCTTGTGATTCTGGAGAGGTAGCAACCACTGGACACATCCTTCTTCGATGTTCATTTTATAGAGACATTTGAACAAAATTTATTTCCCTGATGTTTATTAGGTACCCTGGCCGCTCCAACACCAACCAACTTCAGTTTCTGCTCAGAGATGAGCAGATCACAGTCACAGTGCAGGTAGCTAGATTCTGTGCAGCAGCACTAAAGATTCATTGGAACTTGGTGAATAAGTTATCGTAAATATTCTTATACCACTACCGCACTTAAACTTTAGTTATTATCACTTAATTTTAGTAATCAATAATTAACAACTATAGGATGTCACAACTTAAGGAGTATTAATATACTGCAATATAGGCCACTTTCTTGATCTTATGTATAAATGATGGCTAGACTAAACTATGATACGGATTGTATTTCTTTGACTATATTGGAGAATGTTTATTGGACACTTGTGCATTTTTAATTGTACTGGTCTATGACTGTAATAAAGATCATTTCATTTCATTTCATTTCAATAAAAAAATATTTTAATAACTCACCAGTGCAAGAACATCTTGCCACTTAGCAACTGTTTTGTAACCTGCCACTGCCAATAAGGTAAACGTCACTGCCTGAACCTTTCCATTTTGGTTTGCTTTGCTTCAGCCATTAATGAATGAACACCTTTTGCAAAACAACTTCCACTGTGCACTTTGGCAAAACATTTAAAGTAATAAAATTGAAAATGTGGATAAAGGGCTAATACATATTGTTCTGTGTTGGGGTGAAATTGTCTTTAAGAGTGCATCATACATAGTCTCTGGTTTTTATTGCATGGGTATAACAGGGGGTATTAAGTGATCTCTCTCCAATGAGAGAATGCTCTTTGATGCAGGGAAGCTTGCATTAATCAAATAGGAAGGGAGGCAAGTTTAGCCAGTTCCTTATCTCTAAAATGCATACCCAGGAGGACTGCAAAACTCTTTGGACAACATGGGAGTTAGCGATGAGAGCTGAAGGAGGGAAGGGAAATTAACAAAAGTTCCCTTCTTTCTTATTTCAGTGAAGATTGCCTCCCTCAGTGAAATATCTTTCATCAGCAAAGGGACAACATTGGGTACAATCTGATATCTGGGGGAGGTGGGCAAGAAGAGTAGTCATCTGGTTGTTCACTAAAGCTAGTTAGGACTGGTTTATACTGTATAATTAACAATTGTTGTATATTTAACCTAGATTAAAAGGTCATTTTACCTGGACTGTGCCAGTTCAACATATTTCTGCATGGGGGAGGGGGGAGGGGGCTGGCTAAGATACCTTGACTGGCCTAGATTTCTCAGGATAGGCTATTTTTTTAGCCACAAGTAGCATTTTCATCAGATGCATTCAAACCCAAAACATGAGGTACAATTGTGACCAGTGGATCTTTCTGGTTCTACGGATCAGTCCTGAATACTAAACAGTCAGACTGCTAATTTCTCAATTTCTCATTCCTGCCACTGTATTTACAGTTGCAAACTACCCCATCATGTCTTGAAGGTTCCTTCAAAATAGAACTGTTTTGTACAAGAAAACAGAAGCAGTTGTTTCCACTTTCAGTCTGATTAGAGCTAATGGACTCATCATAATCATGGCATCTTCTCTTCTCTCCCAGTTTTGGAAAAAAAAAAAATCTGCATTATCCAGTCCTGGAAGTAGCAAATGACAGCTTCATCCATTAGTTCATTCAACAGAAGAGGATTTTCTGACTGGCCTTTACCAACTACCTAGTTTCTCACAAAAGGGCATTTGCCAGGTGAATGATGGGTATTCTGTGAAATATTCTCCTTGTCATCACTTTTGGTCCTTTTATCTCAGACTGAGACACCCTTTGACAGATAAGTTCAGTCATTGGTGGAGGGAGGGAGGAGAGAAAGAACAGAGGCAGCCTTTCTCAAAGGCAAGCCCACACTGCTCCCGTGTGGCTTCAGTGGAGAAGCAACAGAAAGAAGGAGCAGCAAGGGAAAAAGAGACAGGAGAGGACTGAAAGCCTTAGGTAGCAGAATGGGGGAGCAGGAAAATACGGACCATCTGTTCTACAGCAAGGACACTGAGGGGATGGTTCAGGTCCCTTACTCTATGCAGCAACACTTGGCAAAAAATACAGTACCAGCACTGATCTACATCATATCTTTGTCACAACAGAACTTCTCAATTAGCAATCAGCAAACACCTGGCAATTAATAAATGCAAAACTGCTATTACAGTGATATAAGCATTAAAAAAAACCCACCACAGATTAAAAATCTGAATAGCTGTCAGTTTAGGAGGAATACAGAGAAGATTAAAATGGTTGGGACGTGGGGAGGCACTCCCATCTTTAGCAGAAATGAGGAGGAAGAAAATTCTCAATGATATTTTTGACCTTACAAGATTAGGAGCTGAGTTTATTCTAAGTCAGGTGATTGGTATATCTTGTTCAGTGCTGTTAGTCAACCTGACAATGGGCTCGTCCTCATGTCCTTCTAACTGCAGCATGAACATGGCTCACGAACAGTTTCTAAATGACATGGCCTCATGATATTGCCTTCTCCTCATCCCCAGCTCACAACAGACACAGCTCAAAGGTGTCTTTAGTTCCAGTAGAGTTTGCCCATTTCTTCCAACACAATTTCTGGCACAATCTGGCAGCCTTCATCAGGAATATGGTTGCTGATGTGATCAGGGATTGGGATCAGCATAGCTCCTATTGGCCATTTGTGGCACACACACCCTGCTCCAGTCACAGTGCACTCTTCTATATGTTGGCTTGAACTACAAAGACCAGATTCTTGGCTTCCACAAAGGTATGTGTCTGTGTCATGCATGACTGGCACGTCCCAAAGTATTTGTCAGGTGTCCTTGTATAAATGTGTTTAGTGCAGAAAACCTGTTTTTTAAAAAAATACAAGTTTAATGTTCTTTTAAAAGCCTGACAGACTTGTGTTTATGAGTGCTCTCTTCAGAGAATGCTAGTCCTGCCCTGCACAGAAGATTGATTTAAACCAGGAAAAAGAACCAATTGTGTGTCACTGATTCTGTCACCAAATAATGCATTATAGGTTATCCACACTTCTGCTGACAAGGAGTTTCATACGGTTGTATTTTTTAAGGTTTTCATTTTGGTTGCTTTGAGAATGTGGCTTCATCTTGCATATTCCTATGCCATTTGCCTACTCATCGGCTCCTTCTGCATGCTACTGACCACAGAAATTTGCCATCAACCCTGAGCTTGCTTGTTAGCCATCACTCCCTCCTACTTCACTACACCACCTTCCTACATGCCTGTTAGCCTGACTGACAGTTCTCAGGCATGGAGGACAGACAGGAGTAATGTGGGAGACCACACCCCCAATGCTTCTTGCAACCCCTCCTCCACACTTAAGACCTGTCAATCAAGCTGTTTCTGAATAGCATCCTAGTGTTCCTGACTCCCTCGTGCCCTTTTCCAGGCCCCACTCTGCCCTATCAGGTGTTAAAGTCAGTGATCGAGGGATTGCTTTTCTCACCAGCAGATAACACTCAGTGGATGGGGAGGTGAAGCCAGGGGAATCCACAAATCACTTTTCTTAACTTGTCCTACATTAAAACAATAAGGACAGGACAATCACCAGCCTCATTACTAAACTGTCAGGGCAGCACAAAGATGCTGGCCCATATTTCTCCTTCTGGAAGGACTGGAGGACAGCATATTAACATGGCCATTGAGGAAAAGCCCAGTGACAATCTACAGACTCAGGAGCAATGAAATGCCATGTTGAAGTGGAAGCTGCTTATAACTGGTTCCTGCTCCTGTACTATGCTATGGGTTTTTTCCCTTCCCCTGAGTCAAGGAAAGAGGAAAGCAAAGTTGTGGGATAGGAAAGATTTTAAATGGATTCAAATGAGACAAAGCATGAGCACAGTTTTGAAAAACCTTGAAAGATTTTATTTATTAAATAAATAAATAAATAAAATCTTTCAAGGTTTTTCAAAATTGTGCTCATGCATTGTCCCATAAATAATAATTTAACAATAAATAATAACAATAAATAATTTATTTATCATATTTTTATTACTGCCCATCTCCCCCTGGGCGGTTCACAATAAACAGTATAAAATACAATAAAATCAGAATAATATCAATAAATATACATATAAAATATAATAAAATCCAAGTGATGGCAGATCTAATTCCCCCCAAAAGGCACCAGAACCGGTCCTGGCAGGACTAAGGAACCAACCAGCCCCAAGAGTGGCTCTTCCTCTTCCCACTCCATGGTGACAAAACCAGGTCTTCAGCCATTTCCTGAAGTCCAGAAATGAGGAGGCCAACCTCACTTCTGGGGGAAGGATGTTCCAAAGGGCAGGAGCTGCTGCAGAGAAGGCCCACCTCCTGGACCCCGCCAGATGGAATTCTCTTGCAGACGGGGTCCATAGCATGCCCTCTCTGCATGACCGGGTGGGACAGGTTGATGTAATGGGGATGAGATGGTCCCTCAGGTAATCTGGACCCATGCCATGTAGGGCTTTAAAGGTGATAACCAACACCTTGAATTGGACTCGGAAGCAAACTGACACCCAATACAGCTTGTGGAGCAAGGGAGTAATGTGTGCTGATCTTGAGGCACCAAAAACTGTCCGCGCGACTGCATTTTGTAGCTTCTGGATACTCTTCAAGGGTAGCCCCATGTAGAGCTCATTACAGTAGTCTATATGGGAGATGACCAGGGTGTGAGTGACCATTCAAAGGGCCTCTCGCTCCAGGAAGGGGCATAACTGGCGCACAACACGACGTTGCGCAAAGTCCCTCCTCGCTACAACTGCCACCTGCTCTTCGAGCAGGAGTCGTGAGTCCAAGAGGACCCCCAAGTTATGCACCAGGTCTCTCTGGGGCAGTGCAACCCCATCCAGAACCAAAGATGGCAAATTCCTAGGAGCCGAGGGTCTGTTAACCCACAGCCACTCCGTCTTACCAGGGTTCAGCTGAAGGGGATGTTGTTCCCCATCCAGACCCCAACAGCCCCCAGGCACCTGGAAAGGGCAGTCACAGCATCACTTACTTCCCCTGGGATGGAGATGTATAGTTGAGTATCATCAGCATATTGATGATACCTCATCCCATGGAGACGGATGATCTCACCCAGCGGTTTCAAGTAGATGTTAAAAAGGAGAGGGGAGAGTACCGATCCCTGTGGCACCCCACAAAGGAGGGGCTGTGGGGCCAATCTCTCCTCCCCTATTAACATTGACTAGGACCAGCCCTGGAGGAAGGAGGTGAACCAGCGCAAAACTACGCCACCCACCCCCAACTTCCTGAGCCGCCCCAAAAGGATACCATGGTCGATGGTATCGAAAGCCACTGAGAGGTCAAGAAGAGCCAGGATGGATGCACTTCCTCCATCCCGCTCCTGCCAGAGATCATCCGTAAGTGTGACCAATGCTGTTTCTGTCCCATATCTGGGCCTGAAACCTGACTGAAAGGGGTCTAGATAATCTGCTTCCTCCAGGATCCTCTGGAGCTGCAGTGCCACCACCTTCTCAACCACCTTCCCCATAAAAGGGAGGTGGGAGACTGGATGAAAATTATCCAGCATGGTAGGATCCAGTGATAGTTTCTTGAGGAGGGGGCACACCAGCGCCTCCTTAAAGGCCGTCAGAAACACCCCCTCCTGCAAGGATGTATTTACCATCAACTGGACCCAACCACATGTCACCTCCTGAGCTGTCTTCACCAGCCAGGAGGGGCATGGATCTAATTGACAGGTGGTGACATTTACAGTCCAGAGGATCTTGTCCACTTCCTCAGGTCCAACAGGATCAAACTGTTCCCAGATAACTGGGTAAGTACATTCCCTAGGCATCTCCCCAGATCCTGTTTCACGCTTGGAGTCCGACTGAGAGCGAATCCGAGCAATTTTATCCTGCAGATGCTCCGAAAACTCCTCAGCATGGAAAGATCCTCTGTGCAGCTACATTATGAGACATCATACCTTTTAGAATAATTTAATTTGAGCTGAAAATTGTTCACCCCATTATGACACAACCAATGTGTTAAGTCATCATGTGGTTTGTGTGGTTTGGGCTTTGCATGTTGTGGAAACCCAACTACTGTGGCTTCTAAATTATGGTTGGAGCCAAACAGTCAAGACCCCAAGAAATATCCCCAAATGAATTAGCCCTGGAAATCCAGGCCATAGTATAAATACACAAAAAATGCTTGCAACACCATTCAGAAAGCTTTGGAACCAGTAGCAAACAGCAGCCTCCTGCAGATAAACTGCAAAGCCATAATGTGGTTGGTTCTTTAACTCTAAGTATGGGTGTTATATTCTTCTGGTGAATCTCAAGGGCCTAGAACAAAATACAGAGTTAATCCCTTAAGTTTAAAGTCTGCCTACCCAACACTTAGGTCACAAATTCTGTATGTACAACTTAAAACAAAGGCTGTTTCTCACAGGATTCTTTCTGAGGATGCCATATGTTTTTAGCCTGGATTTTACCCATGGAAATGTGGTCTGCATGTGATGAATTTAGCTCAGGTTTTAACACACTGTGGGCCTCTTCAGAAATACAAATGTCACAGTACATGCAATTAGTTTATTTCCCTTCCTCGTGCATCATCCAAATGTACTGCATCAGTTGTCTTTACCTCAAGTGGAAGTCTGGATGGATACCCGTGGCCACTCCTGAAGGGTTTTCCATTTTAATAACTGAGATACACATTTCAGACTAGTTTACTGCTATAGTTTTTTTTAAAGGCCTTTGTTTTCAGAATCACACGAACTCAAAGAGAGTTGCCAGCATTCTAGAATATGACTATGGGAGGACTGTAGAGATGGACACTCTTCTTGGCCCTGCCACTTGGCTTCCAACCCTCAGATCCCTGACTTTGCTGTTACACGTCCTCCACCTCATGCATTGGCCATTGGACATGCCAGCTAAAGACTGTCTCTACCCCTTATCGCCTTCAGATCTGTCAGGGGAAGGTCTAAAGAAGAACCTAGCATGAATTCATTGGTAGTTGTGTCCAACTCTCCTCACCATTGTCGACCCCAACAAAACAGGTGCTGTGATCTCAAGAAGATTTGGCTTGCATTCAAATGAACAGACACAGAACTCCTTTCCATCCTTGCCAGATGTCATGATATGATCATAGACCTGGAAGAAAGAGAGAGGCAGGGCAAGTCCTCAAACTGGTCCTTTCTCTGTTCATGCAAATGTATGGCTAGGGACTTATAAGAAAGAGGGGGATGGTAATCTACATGTTACATTATGCACTACTACTAAACAAACAGATATGAGGGCAGCAGAGGGAACATCAAAGTTTGTGGCTAATCTGAAACACATGGTGATCTGAAACACAAACCAGTCACACAGTATCAGTAGGAAGGTTTGATATAGCTTTCATAGCCCCCAGACTTAAATATTACTGAAAATCTGTGGAAAGATCTCAAGCATGCAGTGCATGCAAGGACACATAAGAATACTTCTGAGATATAAGGGTTCTGAGGAAATTCCAAAAGCAAGAATAGAAAGACTCTTAGCTGGCTACTAGAACTGTTGGGAAGCTGCTTTTTTGGTCCAAGGAGGTATTACAAAGTAGTTACTAAAAGGACATCCAAATACGGCACCTGCCATATTCACTCTTTTCCTATTCTGAATCAGCGTCAACCACAAATAAATGATAAGTCTGCATTCAAATGTGCAGAAAGATATAATGTTTAACTACGTACCAGGTAGAAGGTGTGTCGGCTTCAGTTCACTTAAGGATACATTGAAATATACAATTTAATCAGGAGTACCTCCTCATCTGGCCTGCCCAAGGTTATGTGACCTTCACCTTTGAAACACCTGTACAGTTGCACTCCAGTTCACTAAATCCCGCCATTGCTTAGCTTTTTGTTCAACAGGGAGCTGCCATTTCATAGTAACAAATACATTTTATGGGCAACATGGGTCATGAGAAAATGACATGTCTCACCCCACCTTCCAGAGCCATGGGAATCTGCTGGAGTAAGGTGGAGTGGGGCAATGGTGTGGCATCTTACCAGACTAAGGCCTCCATATTGACCACACGAACACTGTCAGTTTTAATTTCTTTTACTTCTGTTTGCTTTCTTTGTAAGTGTACACAATTGAATGAGAGCAGGATGTTCATTTTGCTGTGAAACTGAGTAGGCAGAATGAGACACAGGCTCACATTGAAGAACTGATTAGCTGATCATTCCCTATGCTCAACAATTGGCCTGGAAAAGTGAGTACTGATTGGCTATCAGAATTCTGCAAGCTCTATAAATCTGTAAACCTGTACATTCCCATAGTATCCTGGAATCCTAATAGACAGATATTATCCTGATAGATAATAAACATGACAGCATACTCAATCCCAGCTGCATTTTAATTGTAGAATGAGAGAGTCTGGGTGATGGAAAGGCTGACTTTCTGGAAGTCAAGAGTGATGTGGATTTCCCTCTAGCAAAACTGGGCTATTCCTTAAAAAAGACAATGCCTCCTCTCCCTTTCTGGAGTATGTTTGAAAAAAGCCCAGTTCCAGTTTATCCACTCCTAGTCAATGCAATGAGGGGATGCCGTGTACTCCAATTTCTGTATTCATTTTCAGTGCCATAGGCAGCCAGTGAGACAAGAAAAGTGAGACAAGAAAAGCATTGGTAGGTTCAAGAATAGGATAGCAGATTTGGAGTCTACTGAAGGGCAGAAAATGGCCCATTCTTGCATTTATTAAAATGTTGGTTAGTATCACGAGAAGCTCCACTTGATTAAGGCTCAGAGATCAAATGTGTCCAACCATCTCTGTATCTTTCTGTGTAGATTTCCATGGCACTCTGTTTTTTCCTCCCTTGTTTGGATGATAGAAAAAGGAAAGAACCCAAGGCTACACCTTTTTGGACAATCTGTCCTTTTGTTTTAGTTACATGTGAGGTGGTTCAAACAACTGCTTCTTCAATCTGGGTTAGCTAATTTATTGTGACAAAGTTTGAGAATCTCAGAACTACAGGATAATAGATACCGACTTTTATAAGTTGAAATTGTTAGCAAGCAGAACTCTAAAGCCACTGAATGGCCTAGAAAGATGTGTTATGGTGCATCAGGCAAATCCTCTCAAGTTCACATGATTACTGACCCGAGACATCACAATGGTTCCTCCAGAGCCATGAAGGTCAAATTGTGTTAATCCCATTGCCACCACAGATGATCTGGGATCAAGCAAAATAAGGCGCATATTATACAAGACAGATGAAGCATGCCTGTGGCTCGGGGCCCTGAAGTGAATTTTTGTCTCAGATTAAAGGGAGAAAAAAAATTAAAAGAATTTTTTTTTCTTCAAAGGAGAGAGAGAGAATGCCAGCACATACATATAAACATAATTTGCTTTTTTTTTTCCAGCTCTGAACTGAAAAGGTGCAATTACTCCCAGAATGTTTCCCTTAGAAGCACAGTAGAAATGAATAGAAGCTGAGAAGGAACCATCTCCTGCAACCCCAAAGGAGAACACTTTCCAATTGTCTTCCACAGAGGTGATCCCATTCCTCCAGTCTGGGTCCAGCTGAGCTGCAGCTACGCTTCCACGTAATAGGCATTCATCATTTCAAATGGAGTTCTCCATGAAGGAACTCAATAGAGCTAAAAACATTAACCAAGCAATTGCTTTGGGATTAGTCAACTGCACAGGTCATTGTGAATTCTCACTGCATCAGTCTATTCATGATGAGGACATTGTTCTCTCTCTCTCTCTCTCTCTCTCTCTCTCTCTCTCTCTCTCTCTCTCGTTACTTTATATCACTGATATTATCTGCTAATTCATGTGATGCTTTATTTAAGATATTTTACCTCCAATAGAGAAAGACCTAGTTATTATATGGGCATTGAGACAATTAGGTAGACATCAAAATAAGTAAGTGGCAATTTACATTTCAGTAAGTAGGCATCATCATGCACCCCTTTGAATCAGCCTTTTGGACTATTCTAAAATGTTTGTGTTAACTTTTATGTTTATAATCATTTTAATATGTGAGTTGTGTTTTCAGTTGGGTTTTAACTGGTTTCTATTATATTCTTCCCTGTTAGCCTTTTTGAGAACACATTTTAGATGGAAAGGCAGAATATAAATCTAATAGGATACTAAAACAACAGCAAAACTTCAAATCCAACAAAGAGCTAAACTCCTTGAAATTGTTGCACATAGTACAAAGCAACTGACTTCAAATGGTTAACCATTGGGCTTAAGTATCCTAATCTCTACGTAGGTTTGCAGCCTACTTATTTTCCTAGGTAATCAGTGATGCCCACCTTTGCAAAAGCACATAGTTAATTCTTTCCACAGGGTACTACATGCTTGTTTAGAAAGATAAAAATGAATTATGTGGGACAATTAAGATCTTCCAATAGTGATTCAAACTGAGTTTTTGATTTATTTCCACAGATGACAGCTTTTGAATAAGCTAGAACTCAATGGAATGTAAAGGTCCTTTTTTAATTCTGGCTCATACTGTATCTGAAAACTAGTTTTTTTTTTCCAGTTTGGAAGCACATAACTGAACTTTCTTCTTCAGCTTTCCTACATACTGAATATATCTGCATATCTATACCAAATTTCAGGACACCTTAGTTACCTCATGGTAAATAGCATAAGAATAGCAATAGATAGCATGAAGTTAAGCTTCTTGCAAAAGTAGGCCAAATGTAGAGGCCGCATATCACCGCCAACTCTAGCACAGAGTCGGACATGACTGGACTTAATGTCAAGGGAAACCTTTACCTTTACCTAATCTGAGAAAAACAGGTAGTGGATACTCTGGGGTGGATCCTTTGTGGAAGCAGGTCAGTAGAACAACTGCGAGGGCAGAGAAGGTGAAGAAGAGAGAAAGTATGTGCAGAGAGGAGTGAAGTGTGGAAAGAAAAAAAATGTGGAGACTGAAGGACAAAAAAGGAATGGAAATTAAGCAAATGAGAACATTTGAGGAAGTGTCATGTTCACTGATTCAATGTAATTTATACGTCGTAACATTTCACATGCCATGGCGCTGACGTGCATTTCTGTTTGGGAGGGAGCTGCTGTGAAACCTTGTGCCAAGCTCTGTATGTGAAATCAGTACAATGGAATGTGTTTGGGTTATGTTATCTGTTCAAGGCCTTTTCCCTCAGACCATCAGGAACTGTTAGGAGCACCTGGGTTTGTGAACTTGAGAAGATTCTACGGGGGGAGGGATTTCATTTGCACTAAGGGTTTTTAGTTTGAATTTGGCACGCTTTCATCATTCTCAGCTTTCTTTATGATCCTGCACACTATTCTTTAATAAATCAGATATCTTTGAATTCCTGCTCATGAGTCTGATAGTGTTTTAGAATAGGCAAACATTACATAAAGCTGAGAATCACCAAAGTTGTACCGTTAGCTCCTACCAAAATTAGTTTCTTGCGAGGGAAAATAGTTAACGATGGCTGAGTCCAAGCTCATGACTGGGGGACTTGAAGAGACAGCTAGCTTGATGCCTGAGTTGATGGTCAAGAGCGGAGAACTGAGCCTCACCCCAGAACCTTCAGACTCCCGGGATGAATCAAGTTCCAATTCTGATGGGGAGGAATCTGACGATGGGGAAGAGCCAGAGCAACCGGCACCCAGCGAATCGCTCGCAGAGTTGATCACCTTGGATGAAGTAGGGAAACCCCAGCCAGGGACGTCCCAGGCGTCCTGGAAGTATCAGTTCCTGCTAACCCCAGACAAAGAATCTACTACAGTGTCCACAGAGAGAAAGCCGAACACGGACTCTCAAACCCCTGAGAGACTAAGAGTGATGGAAGCCAAAATAGAATTGATAGAGTACATGCTAAGAAACCTGTCTCTGTCACTGGAGGGGCAGGGGAGGCGCGGAGGAGATCCCAGCTTCCCGCAACCATCCCCCATCCTCCCATCCGGGCTGCCGGTGGAGCAGGGCCGGACATGGCTCCGGGATAATCTCCACCCCACAGGGCTCGATCACCAGTGTCCCCACCCTGAAGAGGGAAAGCTAATGTAACCTGGGGCCCAACCACTCAAGTAGCTGCCGATTCCGCTCCAACCAGAGTGGGGGTGAGAGACTTTTCTGTCAAGTTTGATGGGGATCCAACAAAGTTATCTTTCTTTTTAACTAATGCTAAAAGTTACATGAGGCAGTTTGGAGCATACTTCCCTTCCGAAGAGGCTAAGATAACTGCCATTGCCACCAAGTTGAAGGGTCGAGCAGCTGACTGGTATGTTCGATTAAGTGAGGCTGACTCCCCTGCACTTGATTATTTTGATGAATTCATGTGAGCATTAAAGCTGCATTTTGAGGATCCTCTGGCCAAGGCAAGAGCTAAGAAGGCGCTGAAGGATCTTACCCAGGGCCAAATGTCCATAGCTGATTACACCCTAGAGTTTAAGGCTCTAGCTGGGAAAATCCCTGACTGGTCTCAGTCAACCCTAATAGAATGGTTTAAAGAGGGACTCAACAGGGACGTCCTACGGTGGGCATTGTTTAGAGATGACCCAGAGTCATTGTACGACTGGATCTGTCTGGCAGGCAAGGCTGAGCATGCTCAGCATACCTTCATGCAAACTAGAAAATCTGAAAGACCATCCACCACCATGAGGGGACCCCGAAGTGCTGCAACGGCTGCCCGGCCAAGCTATAAAGCCTGGGATGAGGAGAGAGATCGGTGCTATGTGTGGGGTCAGTGTCTTTGATGTGGAAAGGAAGGGCATTGAGCAGCTGATTGCCCAAAAGCCAAGGCTGAAGATCGAGCAGGGAAGCTGCCAGCCAAATCGCCCCCCCCTCACAGCTGATGACAGCAGCCAAGGGTGCAGCTGACACTGAGGAAGTAATCTACTTCTCGGGACAGGCTGAAGATGACTCTAAGGAGCCGGCGGGAAACGCCAGCCACCTGCCATGAAGAGCGCCTGTGGGCAGGTGTAGGAGGATGGGCGCAAAGATGCTATGGTGAGTGCTGACTGTCCCACTTTAGCAGTAAAAGTGAAATTGGGCTCCTGCATGAAAACTGCAGAGGTCTGGGCTTTAGTTGACTCTGGGTGTTCCAGGTGTTTAATTCACTCTGATCTGGTTGCTGCTTTGGACCTGCCTAGCTTTCCCCTCCAGCAGCCTTTGATCTTCACACAGTTGGATGGTTCAACGGTGGGGGGGGGGCAGCAACCCATTTCACTGTAACTGTCGCAATGCAAATGGGCAGCCACCGTGAGACTTTGAAATTCGTTGTAGCACCTGTTGGCAATCCCTTGGTAATTCTGGGGATCCCCTGGTTGACCTATCGAAGCCCCTATATAAACTGGGAGCACAGAACTGTGACTTTTAAAGATGGAATTTACCAAGCTCCTACAGCGGAGATAGTTGCACGTGCGGGGGTTGGAAGGGCTGCGATCGCCACGCCATGCCCTAACTTGGCACATTTAGAAGGCTTGCCCAATCAATACCAAGACTTTGCAGACATATTTGGGGAAATGGAAGCAAATCAGCTACCCCCCCCCCATCAGAAAACTGACTGTGCAATAGGGTTGGTTCCCAACACTCAATTGCCCAAGCCAAAAATCTATCCGATAACTCAGAAGGAGCTTGAGGCATTACGGGACTTCATTGACAAAAATCTGTCAAGGGGATTTATTGAACCTGCTAATTCCCCAGTTGGGGCCCCTGTGCTATTCCGGGAAAAGAAAGATGGCACGCTTCAACTCTGTACGGACTTTCGAGGGTTAAATTCCATCTCTGTTGTCAGCAAGTACCCTCTCCCTCTCATGAAGGACATGTTAGCTCATTTGTCAAAGGGCAAGATTTTCTCCAAGCTCAATCTTCGTGAAGCCTATTTCCGCATTCGCATAAGAGCTGGGGATAAGTGGAAAACTGCTTTTAATTGCCCACTAGGATTGTTTCAGTACCAAGTCCTTCCTTTTGGGTTAGCAGGGGCACCCAGAGTCTTCATGCAGTTGATTAATGAAGTTTTACATGCTCATTTGTTTAAAGGGGTCCTGGTTTACTTAGATGATGTTCTCATTTACACTGAAACCAAGGAGGAACACGAACGCCTCCTCAAACAGGTGTTACGCAAGCTTAGAGATGCCAAACTCTATGCCAAACTTTCCAAATGTGAATTTCACAAGACCCAACTTGACTATCTGGGCTATCAGGTGTCTGACAAGGGCATTGAGATGGACCCTGCAAAAATTCAGGTGATTCTAAGTTGGGAACGTCCCCGCATCCAGAGGCAATTGCAAAGTTTCCTAGGGTTCAGTAATTATTATCGCCAATTTATCCAGGGGTTCACTGAGATTGCCTTGCCCCTCACTGATTTACTCCATACCAAGGGCTTGGGGGAGACACGCAAAGTAAAACACCCTGGAGCCGTGCTGAATTGGATGCCTGAATGCCAGGCAGCATTTGAAAAGCTGAAATCCCTTTTCACTGCTGAGCCTATTCTACAGCACCCTGATCCTGAACACCCCTTTGTGGTCCAAGTTGATGCTTTTGACTCCTCAGTTGGGGCTATTTTGTTACAGAGGGATTCTGAAAATCACTTAAAACCTTGCACTTCTCTGTCCAGGAAATTTTCTGAAAACGAACGCCATTGCCATGTTTGGGAAAAGGAGGCATTTGCTGTAAAAGCCACTTTGGAAACCTGGCGTCACCTCCTTGAAGGCTCTAAATGCCCTTTTGAGGTTGGGACTGATCACAGGAACTTGGAAGCCCTCCACACCCCCTGGCGTCTCAGTCCTAAACAAATTCGCTGGGCTCAGTTTTTCAGTCATTTCAATTTCCAGTTAAAATTTATCCCGGGAAAGAAAAACTTTCTGGCAGATGCTTTGTCGCGTTTACCTCAGGACTTTGACCAGGGGGCAGATGTGGTTGGGACTGTTCTCACTGAGCCACAACTGGGCTTGGTTGCTGTCACTAGGAGCCAGACCCGTGCACGGGTAACCCCGCCCCCAGCTCAGTCTGAAAAGCAGAAAGTGCAAGTGCCTTCTCAGTTACAGAGGGACTTTATCCAGGCACTGAAATCTGACACTTGGTTGCTAGCTAATAGAGACAATGTTCCTTTTGAGAACGGTCTGGCATGGGTGGACCACCACCTTTATGTGCCTGAAACTTTAAGAGCTGATGTTTTGCAGCATTCCCATGATGATAAACTTGCTGGACACTTTGGTTTTGTCAAAACCTTACATTTGGTTCACCGCCAATTTTGGTGGCCCACATTGAGACGTGACGTAAAAGACTATGTTGCTTCCTGTCCTGTTTGTGCCATGTCAAAACAGAAAGGAGGGAAACCACAGGGGCTTTTACAGCCAGTGGCCAGTCCTACCCATCCTTGGGATGAGATTTCTATGGATTTTATTGTGGATCTTCCTCCCAGTCAGAAAAAAAACTGTTATTTGGGTTGTAAAAGACTTTTTCTCCAAGCAAGCGCATTTCATTCCCTGTGCCTCCATCCCGTCAGCCCCACAATTGGCACGCCTATTTCTCCTCCATATCTACCACCTCCATGGTAGCCCCTCCTGTTTGGTCAGTGACCGCGGGACACAGTTTACTTCCCAGTTTTGGAAATCATTTTTTAAATTGATTGGCACCAAACAAGCGCTGTCCACTTCTTCCCATCCTGAGACTGACAGTTCTACTGAGATTTTGAACTCCACTCTTGAGCAGTTTCTTAGAGCCTACATTAACTACCATCAGGACGATTGGGTGGAGTTATTACCTTTTGCTGAAGTGGCTTACAACAATGCTGTCCATCAAAGTACCGGGCAAACCCATTTTTGTGTGGTTTCTGGTCACGGCTTTGTTCCCATCCCTGAACTGCCACAGCCCCCTTCCCAAACATGTTCTGCATCTGACTGGGCTGTTAAGCTGTCTGATTCCTGGCCGGTAATTCAACAAGCTTTGGCTGATGCCCAAGCTGCTTACAAGTTCCAAGCCGATAAGCATCGTTCCTTACAACACGACTTCAAAGTTGGGGATCAGATGTATCTATCTACTAAATTTATCAAGTCGCCACAACCCTCTAAAAAACTTGCTCCCAAATTCATTGGTCCTTTCCCTATTGTTGGTCTTGTCAATCCAGTTACTGTTAAATTGGACCTGCCTCACAATTTGAAACGCTTGCACCCTGTTTTCCATTGCAGCTTTCTTAAGCCTATGCACCACTCCTCACGCTGGCATCCTCAACCTCCTCCTCCTGCTCCGATCATGATTGATGGTCAACAGCACTTTGAAGTCAAGGATATTGTTGATTCTCACAAGCTTTGGGGCACCCTTCAGTATCTGGTCTGATGGAAACACTTTCCTCATCCTGTCTGCCATGTTAATGCTCCTGACTTAGTTCGCCGTTTCCACCTTGCTTACCCTTTGAAGCCTGCTGCTTAATGTGTTCTTTCTTTTGGGGGGGCAGTATGTCATGTTCACTGTTTCAATGTAGTTTATACATCGTAACGTTTCACATGCCATGGCGCTGACGCGTGTTTCTGTTTGGGAGGGAGCTGCTGTGAGACCTTGTACCAAGCTCTGTATCTGAATTCATTACAATGGAATGTGTTTGGGTTATATTCTCTGTTCAAGGACTTTTCCCGCAGACCATCAGAAACCGTTAGGAGCACCTGGGATTGTGAACCTGGGAGGAGGAGGAGGAGGAGGAGGAGGAGGAGGAGGAGGAGGAGGAGGAAGAAGAAGAAGAAGAAGAAGAAGAAGAAGAAGAAGAAGAAGAAGAAGAAGAAGAAGAGGAGGAGGAGGAGGAGGAGGAAGAGGAGGAGGAAGAGGAAGAGGAAGAGGAAGAGGAAGAAGAAGAAGAAGAAGAAGAAGAAGAAGAAGAAGAAGAAGAAGAAGAAGAAGAAGAAGAAGAAGAGGGAGCTTATTATTCATATGGAAGGTTCTGAGGATGAGACTGGAGAAGAAATTTGATAGAGATGGTGGTAAAATATATAAATTGGACAAGTGGTATAATGGAGCTGATGGAAAACTTCCTGATCAGTGCCAATGTTGGCAGAGGAAGGGATGGTATTAAAAGAGAAAGTAAGAAAATTGTTGCCACCATTAGCAAAGAGGGCACTTGGAAGATGTTTCTTCCAAATTCCCTGACTGCCAGTGTCCTAAATGCCAACACTCAGAGAAGAGATTTTGGTGGGAGATTCTAGAATCTGGCATTTATTAGAAGCCTTCTGGTTTCTTCCAGCAAAGGGGACTAGTGAGGGAGATAAGTGAAAGGCTCCCTACTGTCCAAGCAAGAGGCAAAGGGTGGGGAGAGGGGGAGGGCCTGTCTCCAACAAGCCAGCCTTTGTGAAAGGAAAACCAAAGAGCTGGGGATTCCCATGTTGGGGAAGGTGTACAGAGTGGATTCTGGTTGGAGGCTAGGGATATTGTATTCTACTTTGTTGGCTGGTAGAGCAGCAGTAGTTGAATGGCCTATCCCAGCGTAACCAAACAGATGTATGCAGATGAGGATGGGTAGGTGGGAGGCAGAGTATCCAGCTCATCTTTGACTCCTGAGCAATGCTGCCAAATGTCCTTCTATTCTGTGCCTCCATATCCCTTAAGATGCTTTCCAATATCTTTTAACAATCTTCTTCAGACCAAATCAGGCCTCTGCTTCCAGCATTTCATCTTTGATTATTAGAAAATATAAAAGAACTTGGAGGTAAACATTATCACCTCTTAACTACTGTAAATGAATTTGCTGTTAAAGAGAAAGCTAGAAGGGAGGGATCAAATGGTTGGCACCTCTAGCAAAAGTAGACAAGACCTTTCCATAGTATAGGAACAATGCCAGACTTTTCTTCCTTTTCTTTTGCTAATCATTTGGGCAAGTAAAACAGGCTGGAAAGTGAACTAGGGCACAATGTGACTCCATAAATGAGAAAGTGACCCAGGTTGTAATAAAAAAGGCACACACTGTTGTTTTAGAGAACTGATGTACAGAGTCCTTGAAAAGCCAACATACCCTTAGAAAAGAGAATTTAGACCAATTATGCTATTTCTTCTCCTCCATCCTAACCTTCTTTTTAAATTCTGGGAAATTTAAAACAGTTTATGAGTTTCTGCTACAGCAGGGAGAAATATAAATCCAGCATTGTTACCATGCACTGACTGATCTACTTACCTACCTACCTACCTACCTACTTATCTACCCAAGACCTCCAAATAACAAGGGTAAGATTCAGCAAAACTCAGGAATTCAAAACTGTTGTAGTTAAATGACAGGAACAGGAGGTGCTTACAGTTTTGTTTGCTTTTTGTTTTTTTTATATGAAGTTTTGAAATGTGCTTAAAATGGCATTTGTCCATATAAAGTCGTCGTATGTGAGATGGGCGGCAAAGAAATTTAATTAATAAACAAATAAAGTAGGTCCATCTTCTTTCCCAGGGGCATGGTGGCTCATTGGTTAAGACGCCAGGCTTGTGGACCAGAAGGTTGCAAGTTTGGCAGTTCAAGACCTTAGCACCATGTGTTAGAGTGAGCTTCCACACTCACCTCAGCTCTTGCCAACCTAGCAATTCGAAAGCATGCAAATGCGAGTAGATAAATAGGTGCCGCTTCGGCGGGAAGGTAACAGCATTCCATGACTGTCAAGCTGGCCACATGATGCGGAAGTGTCCTTAGACAATGCTGGCTGTTCAGCCATGGAAACGGAGATGAGCACTGCCCCCTAGTGTGTCATTAGACATACTAATCTATCTTCTTTCCCAGCATTTACCCACATATATTTCTATATATAGTAATATATAATATTTCTATATGCTATTTTTCTCCAACCTCAAACCCCCCAATTGGATAGGACCAACTCCCATAATCCCCTCCAAGAAAGTTAAGTTAAAGAGCAGAATAGTAGAAGTCACTGATATATAAGACGGCTGCACTGTGGGCTGGCTGGGGTGAAGGTTGCACTATCTAAGGATTATGAGAGTTGAAGTTCAAGCCACTTAGATGGTACCAAGCTGGGGAGTATTGCCATATAATCAGGTGTGAATTTAGGAGACATATCAGTAACACTTTAAAATCATCAATCCAATTATTTAAGAATTTCTGCCTTAATATGGTGAACTTGTCTTAAGTGATCAAACCATTAATTTGGTGACTATATTTTTGGTTAAATGGTTTCTGGCCAATTTTCATGTTGTTCCTCATTCTCAGAGGAGTTCACTGCTACATTGCAGTTTATTTGGCTTAAGGATCACATTAACTTATCTGGTCTGCAGAATTTAAACATCTGACAAATGACAGTGCCGTTCATTTTATTCATCAGCTAATTGCTTTGCCACCTGGAGCTGAAGCTTTATATATTCAGCTTCTAAAAGATCTGAAAAGGATCTCAATTATTCTTTAATTTGTTCCTTGAATGCAAAGTAGGAAAATCTGGCTTAATCAAACATTGTCTCAATTCTTTTGGGATATGTCTAGTTACCTTATAACAAGGTAAGCTTTCATTTAATCATATGATACAATAATTCCCTGCGTTCAAGCCAAGTATCCTCTTAGTTGCAATCAATTTTCTACTGGAAAAAAATATATAAACATTGTCTCTTTGCTGAAATCCCTGCAGAGAAAAAGGACTGCTTTTTAATCCAACCTGCTGTTATGTCAACCACACTAACAATCTCTGTGCCAGAAACCATGAAACACAGAGATATGCATAAACCAATCTGCCCATATTGGCATACTGAGACAAGAGACTTCCTACGTGAGGAGGGGAATTGATTAAATGATGTCTTGGATCCGAGACCACAGCCAGGAATCAACAGCAAGGGCAGTTGAGTGCAGGGAAGGTGTGGCCTGAGAGGTAGAGAGGGGAAACTTAATGAAGCCTCCATTAGCAGCACCAGAATAGAAAAAGGAAGAGAATTATTCAACTGGACAAAGAAGAGATCAGTTCCAGGGTTCCACTAAAGATCTGACTCAACCAAGGGATGAACACTGCCCCAGTCTCCCCTATGGAAGCTGTGGTAAAAAGTGAAAGGTCCCTGTGCAAGCACCAAGTCATGTCTGACCCTTCTGGGGGGACACCACTTTCGCGACATTTTCTTGGCAGACTATAGCGGGGTGGTTTGCCATTCCCTTCCCCAGCCGTCACCTTCCCCAGCAAGCTGGGTACTCATTTTACCGACCTCAGGAGGATGGAAGGCTGAGTTGATCTGAGCCAGCTACCCGAGAGAGAATCCAGCTTCTGCTGGAATTGAACTCAGGTTGTGGGGAGATTTTCGGTTGCAATACTGCCGCCTACCACTCTGTGCCACACAAGGCTCTTATGGAAGCTGTAGCCAGCAGCAAAAGGGAATTAAGTACTGATGAAGAAGATGAAACAGCATTGCATTGCTTACATCTTGCTGATGAGGACTCACACACTTTCTCTGCTTATATAGCCAGAATGCATTTGCTGGCTTAAAAACTGCAACAAGCAAAAGAAGTCCAGTGCTTACATAAGGACTAGTAAAATACTCAGTTGCAAGTATATGATTGGTTTCCCACACTATTCTAAGCCACAATGTGTTTGCTTCTTTATTTTTGACTTAGAGCTACTATACATGTGAACCCATATTATGGTCTGGCACAATGACTTGTTCAACAAGTCATCAGGTTATCATTCTTAATGATGGACTTCAATGTTGGTACTCTTGAGGTGTCCCCATCCATGCATGGGGTACACTTAGATACATTACATCTCACTAAGCATTGCTTCTTATATATTAAATATAAACCAAGATGGCATGCTGGATAGAACAAGGCAACCAAATTTCCCCTACAAAGGTCAAAGAATGGTGCTCAGCCCAACGTAATCTCACAGAGCTATCCAATAAAAGATGGGTCAAAGGAACAGTCTGCATGCAAGTAATCCTATATTCCTTGGAAGAATAGGTATAGTGACATAAAACAATGAAATATATTAGGACCAAAGCACTCAGAACTAACTAGCACAGCATTAATGAAAGAAGGAGCACTTGGATCACTTTTGTAGGAACCAAGAAAGAGAAGCACTCAGCTCTGACTTAGAAGTGAGACCCTAATGAGTAGCATAATCCTACTAATAATAATACTTCATTAAATTTATAAAGGTAAATTTATATGATGCCCAACTCCCAGTGACTCTGGGAGGTTTACAATTGTTAAAACATTTAAAAACAAAGAATACAAAAAACATAAAAACAGCACAAGACAGAAGAACAATGATGGCACTGAAAACAAACTCAGAGGGGAACAGACAGGAAAAAAGGGGCATCAGTCATTCTCTTCAAAGGCCTGGGTGAAGAGCCAGGTCTTTAAGGCCCTTTGAAACACCAGCAGGGTGGGACCCATTCAAATTTCAGGGGGAACCTCATTCCAGAGGGCAGGTGTTGCTACAGAGAAGGTGTGCTTCCAGGGTCCCAATAGGTGGCATTGTTTACTTGATGGAACCTGGAGCATGCCAATCCTGCCAGATCGAACCAGTCGGGCAAATACCATCGGAGACAGGTGGTCCCTCAAGTAACCAGGCCCTATGCCATGTAAGGCATATAAGTAGTGACCAGCACCTTGAATCACACCCAGAAGCAAACTGGCAACCAGTGCAGCTCACAAAGCAGAGGTGTTACATGGGCATGCTGAGGCATGCCTCACTGCCCGCACCACTGCATTCTGGACCAGCTGAAGCTTCCGGGTGATCTTCAAGGGCAGACCCACGTACAGCCCCATAATCTGAGAATGCAGAGCCAGACTTGGATTACAAAGAAGTACTAGATTAGTCTTCTTTATCACTGTACCCTTAATTGTACCTTTCAGCTCCCCAAATTTCCAGCCACTATTCATATTGACTCAGAATTTTGAGAGCCTCTGGTACATATAAAGATTGAAGCCGTACACACACAAACACAGAGACAGAAATTCTCATGTGTATATACGGAAGGTTAGATACTGCTTCATTCCAATAGGGCTCTCTTATCATAGATGTACACTGCTGGACTAACCCTAACCATTCTGACAGCACATTAACATAATAAATGAATGAATAATGTAGCTATCAGAGAAACTGCATGAAAAATACCTTAATGTAAACTGTTAGCTAGCTCATCCAGTCTCTTCTGTAAATTTGTCCTTCAATGGCATATAAATTTGGCTGCTTTTACATACGTATTAAGTTTCATTGTCTGAATGTTTCCCTTCTAAACAATGCACACCAATTAAATACACTTACATATACTTTTACTGAAAGCACAATATGGATATTCCTCACATTCACAATAAGTAATATGAATGTGAAAGATTGGTTCAAAATGAGATGGGAGGGCAATTTGTTTTTGCGGCTTTTTTTCTGACTCCTATAATACGTTCATAAACAATTCAGTAGCACATCAAGGGCTAAAAACAGTAACTCCACCTCCACAAATCAGTTTATTCCAGGGGAAGTCCAATGCAAATTGGTGATGGATTATGCCTTCAATCATAATCTATATATCAGAAAAGAATATTGCTGCAGAAAATATGTATTTAAACCTTAAGTAAATTGAAATAGCAGTTTGATGAGCTGCCTTATCAAATTCAAATTCAGCAAGGAGATAATCTCAAGCTATAACCAAGTACAATAACATAGTGGTGTAATTACAGTAATGACCTACAGCTATTGTGTCTTTAATTAAGTCTTTATTGGTAGGTATTCACCACTTAATATTAACTCTAACTACTGCAGCATATCTTCTGCATTTTCACAAAGAATTCCTGTCAAAAAGATGAAAAAGAATACTTCAATTTAAGTGCCATTCTTGGAATGAAACTATTCAGATGCAGTAACAATGCAATACTATAACACAAAATGGTGGGTTCAAATGCAATAGATGTCTCCTACACTAGTGGAATGCTGCATTTGGCACTGCCTTGACAAACAGATATGTGGGACTCCCCCAATATTCTAGCAGCGCGCAGTCAGAACTGGAAAAAATCAAACAATCAATAAAGTATTTGTTAATTTAATTTTTTTCCCAGTCAAAAAGTAAGAAGCACTTCAACTTCAGCTAAAAAGATCACAACAATGTTCTTAGTGGCCACAAGAATATAATAAGCACTGTTGATTTGTTTTTTGGAATCCCTAACAAGCACCTAGGCATAAGTGCAGACGGCTTTTAAGGAGTGCGTATTAGAGGTAGGGAGTGATAAGAGATGGATATTTTCTGTTGTTACAATAACACTATGATTAACACAAACAGGAATCTTTGAATAGTTCTGTCATTTGTTCTTGACTTTGACAGACTCAGAGGCACCAGAGAAAAGAGCTGTTTTCTACTTGTTTATTTAAGCATGCTTATTTTCTTCCTCCAAGTCCATAACCTATTCTTGCCTGCTCACTGTCTTCCTCAGCCATGAATACCTTTTTACACAAACAAGCACACATGGACACTTCTCCATACACAGGTAGTGAGGCTTATGCAACATGAATCTTTGATCGTCTGAAGTTCCCCATTTAACTACTATATCTGGCAAATGTTTTTCTAGCATAGAGTCTTCAAGAAGAAAAAGAAGGAAGTTATAACTGAATTAGGATGAGATGCACAAGTTGAGTGCAGAAGTCTGATGCAGCCTTCCTAAAAGCCTTGGTTACAACCCCCAGAGACCTCCAAAATTTGTTACTAAATTATCCTTTTCAATTTGATAGAAGGGGAAAATTAGTAAATACATGACTGGATACTAATCATATTACCTTACACTTAAATTTAATTCAATGTAAATGTAAATGAGATCGATTATCATTTTTGTCTTGCCATCACCCACTAATTTTTAGAAGGCAGCCAATTGCAAGGCCAAGTTTAGACTTTGGCCTGGAAAAAGTTGTGGATCCATGAACTGATCCATCTAGCTTGTTCTGCCTTCTTTTGGTTGGTTGATTCTTCTCATTTTATTGATGTAAGAGTCAGGTTGCTTTCAGATGGATGATTCCTAGCTCTGTCAGTCACAGGGTATTGCCCAGCTATTCCATGTTTCTTTCCTAAATGGATTTCCTGTGGCAGAAAAAAGACAGAAGCCACAACAAAGCAAAGAGTTACAATCAACTGGAAACATAAACACACACACACACACACACACACACCATTATTTCACAATAAGCAATCAGTCTGGAAACACCTTAAGTTGCAAGGCTATTTTTAAAATGCCTTCATTTAAGTGAAAGAATACTGAAAATGAGGAAGAATCGTTTTTCCTCTCTCGGGTCATGTGACCACATGAGTTTTCATTATTCCTGGGTAGCAAAGCAGAGAGCTGTTAACAGAAGGAGGTATCTAAAACAGTACAGAAAGCTATACTAGAACTAACAAGAGATGCCATGTTATTTTGATAGTCATTCAGCATCTTGAGAATTTTTCTTCATTAGTTGTTCATCGTGTCATCAGAAAGGCCTAGCAACCCTGGCTTTAACTCTCTCCTCATGAAGCTGGTCTTACTCCTGCCCTTGATTTGCATTGAACCACTAGTCACAAAATGCAGGGGAGAGGGCAGAGACTGGGGACAAAATATTATTGCACCAGCAACTTGTTCTCTCACCACAGCAAGGGCTGGATTCCACTTGAGTCAACTTTTGTGGAAAGATTCTCAGTCTTTTCAATCCTTCTAGCAGGTGGCTGCTGCCAACTATGTTGATCCAAAAATGCAAGGGTAGCATACTACCGGTTCAGCAGTAGTGGCCATCTGTAATGCCTTCTGTGTTTGTTATATTCAATGGCCTAATTCAGCTGCTTCTGGATTCCTCTGTTCCATTTACAACATTCAAGAATGTTAATTTTTTTCATCAAGCAAGGTATTTCTTTCTATCATTGGAAGTTCTACATATTTATTTTGACAGTCAATTCTCTTCGGGGCCCAGTAATAATCTGAGCTTACAGCAGTCATAATTTTAACCAACCTATTCAAAATGAAAGATAAACTCTGCCACAGCAAAATAGTTAGCCATGGCATTAAAGAGAGAGTGTGTGTGTATCTATGTACATAAACAGAAATTAGTTGCATTTGCTACGCTTTACAGCTATATATGCTTATTGTTACTTAAACATAGCATCAATAAAGCCAGCCTAGAAGGCTCAGATCATGCTGGCTTTCCCAAGCCATTGTGACTCTGATCCAAAACAAGACTTAGGCATTCAGAGGAATGTAGTTCTCTGCTGGTCAGTCAGAGAGGCATTATAAGCATGTGACACGACTCCAGTTAGAAAGTAGTCACCCAACTGGGCAAGTGAAATGATCCCAAAGATTTGAAAAAGTTGTTTCTGCAGCTATAACAGGAAGATGGCAGTGAAATGTCCAAGAGTATGTATGTATGTATGTATGAATGTATGAATGTATCCATTTTTTAAAGCCGCCCATTTCACTGATACGATTTTGGGCGGCATACAATAAAACAACCAGTTAAAACAAATATAAAAAAAATTAAACATGAATATAAACAAGACCACAGGAGAATGGAAAAGCATGACTCCTGTTCAGTGGAGACAAAGCAAGGATTGTTGTACATAATCAGTTCATGAGCAGATCAACAAAACAGAATAAATGCAACACCCTTGAGCTTTTCCTGGTCTTCGGTATATGTAATACCCTTTCAGAAAAGGAAAGGTTCTTCATCAGGGGCTGAACCTATTTCCTGTTGAGAAAGAGGAGGTTCAACAGCGAGGCAAAAAGTTCAACAGGGAGGCAATATGCAAAGATGATGTCTCTTTCTCAGTTTTCTCTGGACAAAGAGGACATATGCAAATCTCATATTTTTTTTAAAAAGTAAAGAAATAATACCTGATTTTTTTTAATACTCCTTCCATTTTGCACTGGGCTACAGTAAAGGCATAAGGGAAGAGAGATAGGAATGTGCATATTTTATACCTGTTTGCTCTTTCCACATCATGGAAAGGCTTGAAGGTGAAGGAATCTGGTGTGTCGTGAAGGAGTCACCAACAAAGGCAGTCAAGTAAACCACAGGCTTTTTTCCCGACTTTATTTACTGTGAGTGGGAAACAGTCTTGTCACTGATCAAAGCACAAAACTTTATAAAACCTGCCTGCCTGACACTTTGTGTTACTTACAGGAGATCCAGATAATTCAGGCAGAAGGTCACTTCCTCCAACAGAACTTGATTGAAAATGCTGCATCCTCTGAGCCTGCTCTCCTCTTCTTTAGGCTAAAGCACAGTGTTAAGAAACCACTTATATCACTTATAAGTGGAAAATTAAATTCCAATCTGAAATAGCATGTCTCGAGAAAAATTGAGTGGAAGTGCAAGATGATCGTGCGTCCATCTTAAGGAAAGCGTATTTTTACATCCCGGCATCTCCTTACCAAAAGGAAGCATACCTGTCTATTCATCACTGGCATATGCACTTTGCTGAAGTTTATGAAGAGGAAATGTCACATTCCTGTAGTGTGTACACACAGACACTAATTTTGATTGTTCGGCAGAGGTAGGCAATTCAATGGTCTTCCAGTGTTTTGGACTTCTAAAGTGCTGAAATCCAAACAATTGGGGGATACCGGTTTCCTATTTCTGCTTTACATCTCTCATATCATTTATTTCTACTAAGTAAGTTTGGTCTTGAGAAAATGATCACAAAAGAGAAAATGACCACCAGCTCAGGTTGTTTCTCTTGGGGAGGATTACTATTTCTCTTGGGGGTAGAAATGTACAAGCAAGAATTCCGGAAATGGCAAAAGTTGGCTATAGGGTCCTAAAGAACCTTTTGGAACTTCTCTCTGTCCTGCATTTATCTTACGGTGCTCAGAGAAGTTTAAATAAACAATATGCAAATATTACTCCTGCATATCTCTCCACTCTCCCATTCAATGGGAAGGAAAGGAGCTTTTCATCATCATCATCATCATCAATTATTAAATATTTATGCTGCCCAACTCCCAGCAACTCCAAAGTGTTAAAAATATTTCAAAACAAAGAACAATACAAAAACACAGAAACAATGCAAAAGAAAAGAACAGAGATGTCAGAGAAAACACCCAGATGGGAACAAGGAAAAGGAAGAAACAGGGTGTCAATCATCTTGAGAGCCAGTTTGGTCTAGTGGTTAAGGCGCCAGGCTAGAAACCAGGAGACGGTGAATTCTAGTCCCGCCTTAGGCATGGAAGCTGGCTGGGTGACCTTGGGCCAGGCCCTCTCTCTCAGTCCAACCCACCTCACAGGGTTGCTGTTGTGGGGAAAACAGGAGGAGGAAGGAGTGTTAGGTATGTTCCCCGCCTTGAAGTATTTATAAAAATATTAAAGGCAGGATAGAAAATAAATAAGTAAATGATATTTGCCAAAGGATGAGAAAAAATTCAGTGAAATTTCTACTTATCTTAGCTACAGTGGGAAGGAATGTAAGTATTCCACCCCTACTGCACAATTACTTCTCCAGCTGCAGTGTCCTTGACTTCCCACAATTTCATAAAATCTTGAAGAAATAAAAGGGAACTCCAGGCATAGGGTAAGGGCATTCAGACTGGGAAGCATGGGTGTTTGGAAGAGCAACAGAAAGGTAACATAAGAGCAATGGTACGGCAGTACCCTCTGCCATTCTGCAACATGAAAGTAAGCTCTGAAACAAGATGGCAGACAAATTTTAGCTAATACCACATTACTAACTCTTTGTTCATTCTTTCATCTTTTATGTGTTAATAGTATTCACTGTAGCAAAATAATAGAAATATTAAGAGAGCCAGTTTGGTCTAGTGATTAAGGCTCCAGGCTAGAAACCAGGAGCCTGAGAGTTCTAGTCCCACCTTAGGCATGAAAGCTGGCTGGGTGACCTTGGGCCAGTCCCTCTCTCTCAGCCCAGATGTCAGGCTCGGGTGACAAGCTGGTTGGTCAATTCCTGTCACAACCAATGGATCAACATTTGGTTGATCCAAAAAGTGGACCCTGCACCAGCAGGAAAACACTAAGAAAAAAAATGGAAATATTAATAGCTCTGGCTGCCAAGGTATAACCCTGACTCAACTAAAATGTATGTATCACTTGAAATAATATAAAGGCCCTTGGGAAATGGTGCTAAGAGAAATAGGCACAGGTTTGTCTTTCTCTTTCCTTCCTTTCCTTGCATGAAAAGGTGTCGCAGATCATAAAACTTCAAACGTTTTCCACATCTTGTTGGTACTTTATGGTTATCAGAAAATTTCCCTCCTCCCTTCCCCCCACCCCCCAAAATCCAGTAACCCTTTCAGGGCCTTTGTCCTTAGCCAGTGTATTTTCCTTGCACGTTCTTAGGTTGGCACTAAAATAACAGCCACTCTGGCATTGCCTGAGACGACTGCTTGCCAAGCTGGACCATAACAGCCAGGCACACAGAATCTGCTTCTGCCCACTGACAAATAGATTTTCAAGCCAGGGTTCTGCCAGTTGACATAATGGGGCAGCAACAGTGAGTTCTCACAGTGCCCATTAGGCCTTAAGCTACTGATGGAGTCACCAAGATCGTATTGCAATAACCTCTCCAAAAAGAACAAGCTTCATTAAAGGCTTTTCATTTGGGAGAGGCCATAGTTGGAAGGAGACAAGTTATTCTTTACTTTTGCTTTTAATGAAAGAATGATTTCTCTTTTAACCCACCAGATGTTTTGCCAAGTTGAGGAATAACACATTTGCCTCCCTGCCCTAGCATGAAGACTGAAGACAGAATTTGCAGTCAAAGGGCAACAGCTTGAATTTAATTTATAAAGGATATGTGATAAGCACTGAAACGTTGCCTTTCTCAACATCCTGCATGTAAGAGCTCAGAAAAACTCTCAGCATTTTCATATTTGAATACCTATTGGCCAATGGCTAATCCTATTCTGCTATTTGCCTGGATTTCCACATAACACGGTATAGTTTTGTGTAGTTTGGCTTAGCATGGTTTGTAAGAAGCACATCCCCACCGTGGATTGCCTTGGGTGTGGCTCTCACTGCCATTCACGGTTCCCAAGACTGCCCCAGCAGTCCTTGAATATTAGGAATACTCACTACCTAAGCACCTAGAAGGTGGGAAGATAGTTTGAATGCATAGATGACTACTCTAAGAACTGCAATTACAAATAAGTAAACTGCCTTTCCTTCTTTATGATCATTGTGCATCACACCCATGAGTGACTAACAAGCTCACTAGTAGGTGATGGGCTAGATGCACATCAGTGTAAGACAGCATAAAACAACTCTGTCAAACAATGTATTGGCCTACTTTCCAACATCAATTCAGTATTTTGGGGCAACTCTAGCTGGACAAACCGAACAGTTTGCAAAGTTCCCACAAGAAGGCTCCTCTGAGAATGAGATTCTGCTCACATGGAATGACACTTGGTTGTTTTTGGTAGATGTTGCAAGTGGTAGAATCTGCAATCTGATCCACCCATCTTACTAGGCTTTCTGATTCAAACTTGGCAAAAGCCACCCAGATGCTTGACACAGCATGGCTACATCAGTACCTTTATTGCATGCTAGACGGAAGGTGCTTTAAGCCCTTGACCATCCACTGTCAACATGAAACTGCAGTCCATTCCTATGCTCGCTGCCGTTTAAATCCAGCACTTTTTTTCTTCACCATTCCCTTAGCTTAATGGATACTGTAGAGAGTAAGGAAAATGACCTTAATGGAGATATGTAAGCTACATTATCAAAATAACAAGAGAGAAAACATATCTTAAGTCCACAGCAGGCAGATAGCATTTGTAAGAGGCTCTCCCTAATTCACAGGGAGAAAGTAGAGGAGGCACAGCACAGATTTGCGAGATTCTGTTGTTACAGCCAATCTCAATAAAAGTAGTGTTAGCCTTCCTGTAGAGCTGATTTCTTGGTCTGGTCTACCTAGTGGGGCTGATAGATACCTCACTTTTCACTTCTCAGGCTTGTAGGTGAGTGCTTCTTGTTGACATAATTGGCTGGATGTTGTGAAATATCTTTGTAGTGACCACATAAAAGGCCAGTGCCCATCAGACAGCTGGGATATGCAATACTTATTCCATAGACTTGGAAAGATTGTCAGAGGAAATGGCAGCAGGAGATACTTTTGGTGGAAAAATAACAGCTGGTCACAATTTCATCTTAGCATGATGGAACTGAAGGTAACGGGGATTGGTCCTAAGGGCACGCAGTTCATTGGTCCTCCAAGCCAACGCAATTATCATAAACCACCCCAACTTTATTATTGCTATTCTTATAGATAACACACTCCAATAAGACTTCTACAGCAACCAGAAGTGAGGCCTTTCCAATTGTTCAAATAATTTGGTCAGCAATGAGGTAAGGATTATCAAAAGTGACAACAACAAAAAAACAAGTGCAAAAATAGGAAGAAAAGAATTCCAAAAAACTTTAAGGAAAAGTTTCATCACTGGATGATAAAAAACAGATGAAAAGCATATACAGGCAGGCGATGGGCAGAAATAGTGTTGTATGAGACCTAACCCTTAAGACTACAATGATATAAGAAAGAAGACAGCCTGCAATGAATTTGACCCTGCATTAAACTGATTGGACTCTGCAATTGTCAAATAACAAGTTTACTGCCTTGCATAAAACTGACTTGTGGAGGGCTTTCTTGCTGCTGTAAAACTTGTATTACCGTGTTTAAGCAGAATTTAAGCAAATCCTCCACATCATTAGGTGCCAATATCAGAAATCAGGATGGGGTACTCGTTCACTTGGCATATTTCAGGCCCAGTTATGGGATGGAAATGGCATTGGTTGCACTTATGGATGACCTCTGGTGGGAGCGAGATGGAGGCAGTGCATCCATCCTTGCTCTTCTTGACCTCTCAGCAGCTTTTGATACCATCAACCATGGTATCCTTCTGGACCGACTTAGGGAGTTGGGAGTGGGCGGCGTGGTTCTGTGCTGGTTCACCTCCTTCCTCCAGGGTCAGTCCAAGTCAGTGTTGCTAGGGAGCGAGAGATCCAGCCCGCGGCCCCTTCTTTGTGGGGTGCCTCAGGGTTCGGTACTCTCTCTGCTCCTTTTTAACATCTACATGAAACCACTGAGCGAGATCATCCATCACTACGGGGTGAGGTATCATCAATATGCAGACGATACCCAATTATACATCTCCATCCCAGGTGAAGTAAGTGATGCTGTGGCCACCCTTTCCAAGTGCCTGGGGGCTGTGGGGGCTGGATGGGGGACAACAGGTTGCGGCTGAACCCGGGGAAGACGGAGTGGCTGTGGATTAATGGCTCCTCAATTTCTGGGAAATTGTCATCTTTAGTTCTGGATGGGGTTGCACTGCCCCAGACAGACCCGGTGCGTAACTTGGGGGTCCTCCTGGACTCACGGCTCCTGCTCGAAGAGCAGGTGGCAGCTGTGGCTAGGAGGGCCTTTGTGCAACTTCATGTTGTGTGCCAGTTACACCCCTTCCTGGAGTGAGAGGCCCTTCAAACAGTCACTCATGCCCTGGTTATCTCCCATAAAGACTACCGCAATGCTCTCTACATGGGGCTACCCTTGAAGAGTATCCAGAAGCTACAGCTGGTGCAAAATGTAGCCGCACGGGCAATCTTGGGTTTCCCAAGATCAGCACACATCACCCCTTTGCTCTGCGAGCTGCATTGGTTGCCAGTAGGCTTCCGGGTCCAATTCAAGGTGTTGGTTATCACCTTTAAAGCCCTACATGGCACGGGTCCAGGGTACCTAAGGGACCGTCTCCTCCCCATCACATCAGCCTGTCCCACCCAGTCATGCAGAGAGGGCATGCTATGGACCCCGTCTTCAAGAGAATTCCATCTGGCGGGGTCCAGGAGGTGGGCCTCTCTGCAACAGCTCCTTCCCTTTGGAATATCCTTCCCCCAGAAGTGAGATTGGCTCCCTCCCTCCTGGACTTTAGGAAACAGCTAAAGACCTGGTTCTGTAATTATGCCTGGGGCGGGAGGGAGAGTAGCCATTCCTGGGGATGGTTAGTTTCTTAGAAGGACCCTGCTCTGCCTGCAAATCATAAATAACTTCCAGCCATCAAGGGTTTTATTATATTTATTTTATTATGTATTATAGTGTTTTACAGTTTTATATTTTTATTTATGTTTTATTTTAAACCACCCAGAGTCCCTTTTGGGAGATGGGCAGTGATCAATTTGATTAATAAATAAATAAATAAATGTACAGGAGATCAAGACAGTAAAAGAGGAGCTGATGAGATGCCTGGGAAAATTGAGGCTGTGAACAGAAATATCCTAGCTGTGGCTGCTATAAGATCTAGCAACTGCTGGATATTATATGCAGAAACCCCAGAGGCAAGAGAAGTTCTTGAACTATGAACAACAGCTGAGAAGCCTGAACCTAAGGAGGAAATGCAAAACCCTCCCCAGCACTGAGAATAACACTAGGACACTTGAGGATACTGGTGGACAAATCAACAACTTCTACCACGGGCCTAGGTTAGAGAGCCAGTTGAGGACAAAGTCAGCCTGCTTTTGCAAATAATTTCTTGACAAAGCCACCACTGACTACTCCTCAAAGATACTGGTATATTTGATCTCCACAAAGATGCAGGTAGGCTAGTGAAGACTCAAGGAATAGTGGTAAGCCCAAAGGGAAGTCCACAAAATGGATAACTGTGTATGCCCACTGTAAATCTTAGGTAAGGGCAGTATTGAGGTCTGATAGCTATGAGAAAATATTCATCCTTTAAATTTATCAACACAAAACAGTCTCTTTTTACAACCATGGTAACATATCATGAAGGTAGATCATGTGAAATTTTTTACCTAGGTAAATTCATTATAGATCCAAGATGGAATCTTTTTTCAGGACTGTTAAGTCCTTTGAATAGGAGACTTTCCCCCCTGAGGGGGCTTCTTTATCCTTGGCAAGCACATCAGTGACCTTAGTCTGTAATACTATCATAAAACAAAACCGGTCATGAACTCTCAAATATGCTTTTGAGTGGCATTCTCAAGTGTACCTGTTCGTGACAATGATGAGTTCCCATGACTCAGTAATGATCTCATCCAGGCAGGGCATGGTTACAAAGTTGGGACAGACAGCAACTGGAATCAGAAATGTAAGTGCTGGGGTTCGCTGAATCTGCTGTGCAAAGCAGGTTCTGCTGCATGGAGTAGAACTGAAATGTCAGAGTCAAGGTGATGAAGGTTGCCTCCCTGGCACCCTTTGTAAAGGACAAAGACAGCCCCAAATGAATCAGCTTACAAGATCATGGTTGATATGAGAGCAAGACGCAAAAAGGACTAGTGTACATTCATTCACGTTCTGTGATTTCTGGACCCAGTCTATTGTAACATCGGTCAGATGCCCTGTTAAAAGGAAGTTCCTCACAGGAATCAGATATTTGACTACAATCCTGCAGACCTGCAGCCTGAGACCAACCAATGCAGCTAATGGCATAGCATCACTGTCCATTGCAAGTTTAACAATCTGAATCTCTACTTGGCATGATGGTGGGCTTCAGAGAAGACAAAAGCTGATTCTCTGTTTTCATCTAGTAAGTATTTGAAAAAAGCATATGCCCAGTCCCAATGACTTTGTTGGTAGCAGCCCTGAATACCTGTCAAGGGTTATACTATACAATCTGACAGAGCTGCTTTAAAAGATGAGTAATCCCTACTGAATCAAATGTTCTGCCTTCTCTACTAACCAATGCCAAGTTCTGACAACCTGGGACCAGTGCTGGAGTTCTTCAAGAATGAAAGAAGTTGAGGATGATGATAGAAAAGAATTGCAGCTATCACGCTTGACGTGACATAGGTTTCCAGATACTTAGCCATTGGAGGAACAATACCTAAACTTACTATAGTCTGCAATTCCATTCAGGGATTTACATTGTGTTGAGCATGGTACTTGCTAGTCGTTTTTAGCTTAAATTCAGTACTGATTATTAGCTCCTTAATGTGACATACTGTAACCTCCGTGACATTTTTAAATCCCTGGTTTATCTGCATTGTATTCTTTTACTCTTTTTTCATCTTCTGTCTCATACTTATTTTCTTCAAAACGTTTAATAAAAATACAAAGAGCCCCATACAAAGAGGGAATGAGATCAGGACCTACAAACACAAAAGGAGTTGAAGGAAGTGTGTTTCCTTCTCTTGTAAAAATAGCAGGGTCGCCTGAAGACAGAAACGCATTTCGTTCTTGCAAGAACGGCTTGTCCTCAGCATAGGAAGTGTGCGGTTCTGTGTTGAAAAGTTTTTCCCCTGCATAGTTCTTAGATGCCACTTTTAAGAAGGAATGACTTCCCAAATATGAATGCTTTCTTCTAAATATTTATTCCTCATCTTGGAAGACAATATTACATAATGTGTTTTTAAAAAAAAAATCCCTAGCCCTTTGAAAAAAATGAGAAAGTACTCAGCACTCCAAAAAGTATTGGATTTTTTTTTTCCCTAAACTTTTCTGCATTTTTTTATGAGCCTGCACATTTCTATGCATCCCTATGGCTGGCTGGCTGGCTGCCTGCCTGCCTCAAAAAGTTTTTTGCCTCTTCTCTGAGACAAAACCAAAGCCCCTTTACTCAGCATGATCAAAATCATCAAAGGAGTTGCCACTTGGAAATCAGACTGGGGCTGCCAGTTGTGGGCTGTAGAAATGACAACCCTAGAGCAGTGTTTCTCAAATTTGGCAACCTTAAGATGTGTGGACTTCAACTCCCAGAATTCTCCAGCCAGCTGGCTGAGGAATTCTGGAAGTTGAAGTCCACACATCTCAAAATTGCCAAGGTTGAGAAACACTGCCCTAGAGGGTCTTTGGTGCCATCTAGTGGTCACCTGGAGGATTGCAGCCCACAGCTGGTTGTCCTCACTCAAGCTCTTTGCTCTAAGAGGAAGTGATCTCTGGGCAGGAAATTAGTCTCTTTTCTGCTGCATGCCTCCAAAGGCCTGAAGCTACAAACAATCACACCATTCATCTTAACATCAGTGTTTCTTTGCAGAGGTGAAGAACCACATGAAATGGACAGCCAAAATGATAGAGGAAAAGACCTGACGGAGCAGTAATTTGAGCCGGCAGGGCTCTAAGTGGTAAAATTACACATGACCTTTCCAATACCTCCTTTCCCCCCCACCCCCACTTACAATATTATCCTTTTATGTATCCATGTGGTAATCACTGCAATTACTGCACACTTTTCCTTGTCATCGGATTAGTGATTGCTTTTGGAACAATACTGCCCCACCTATAAAAAACGTTCCAATTGACTCCCTTTCACACTTGTTCTTTTCTCTGGCCCTCTGCTCTCATCTTTCTCTCTCTTTCTCCTGCACGCAGACGCAGACGCACACCTTTATCACCCACCTATTCCTCTTCCCCAGTATTGATTCTTCCATTCTTGCATATTTAAAAAAAAAAAACTGACACAGAAAGCACTTAAGAGAGCAACACTCAGAGCCGGTCAGGTCAGCATGAGACCACATTTCTAGGGCTTTGGCTGGCTTGATCAAAAGTACATGAGAGGCACCCAAGAACTTCGATAGTTTCTGGTTAGAGCAAGGAACCTGCCAACATGGGGGAACAGCTCAATGCCTTTGCTATCCTACCACAGCTATCGTTTTGTAGGTTTTTCTAAAAGCACTTTATGGTTTCCAGATTGTGTTTCAACCTCATTGTCTCTGTGACAGCTGAACTGATTCACTTCTGGCTCAGCTGCAGCACAGGAGGAATTGCCATGAAGACGGTTCTGCCCAGGAATGACTTCTTGGGGTAAGAAGTTCCCCTTTGGCAGGAACCCACCCTCATCCTGCATCCCGGCTCCTTGGCTCTTCCCTCACCCTGTCGCGGCTACGGTCGTGTGGCTTGAGGCCACTTTTACTAAGTTTTAAAACTGAGCCAGCCCTGGCACAGATTCACATAGGAAGTAAGGACAAATGCAAAGTAAGGATGACATGCTAGCCTAAGGCTATTCTTGGACTTGCCAGTGGGCTATCAGGAGAGAGTGCTGCTCAGCAAATCCAGTCATCCTAGCATTTCCAGCATGGCAGCAGTGGGTTGAAGTGAATTGCTTAACTGAAGGTTTGGGGAATGAAAATGGAGACTGGGTAGAACTGCCCTGAAAGTCCAATAGTCATTTCATATATCTAGCCAGGATAAAGGCCAGATTAAATAGGATGGGTTTGGTATATATGTTGGTATGTGTATATATGTGCCTTTGATAGGATGTGTTCATCATGTCTATGTGTGTGGCTGTGTCTCTGTGTGTGTGTGTATGTTTGTATGTGTGTGCCTTCAAGTTAGTCTCAACTCTTGGCAACTTCCTGCACAAGTCCGTACAGTTTTCTTGCAACAATTTCTGAAGTGGTTTGCCCGTGCCTTCTTCCTAGGGCTGGGAGAGTAGAACTGGCCCAAAGTCACCCAGCTGGCTTTGTGCCTAAAGCAGGACTATAACTCACAGTCTCCTGGTTTCTAGCCCAATGCCTTTAATTACTACCTCAGACTGGCTCTTATGATCATGATCTTTATTGTGATTTATTTAGATATGAAACAGGAAGAGTTTTTATTGTTGCGTGTACCTTCATGCAGTCAATTAAACTATCACCCTTTCACATTTTATACCTTGGCATGTCTCATTGGAAGTCTTTTCAGCTAGCCCAGCTCTGACACTGTAGGTGAGCTGGGCTAAGCAGACCTTGGGATCTTCCCCAGGTAGCATGCGGACCCATCTAGGATAAGCGCCACATGGCTTTGCTCCCACACTTTGCTCCCACCACAGGTTTCAGCAGTTCTTCTGCCCAAAGCCCATTGGGGCAGAGCTGAAGGCAAAAGAGCCTGTTATGAATAGATTTTGAAAGCTGTACTCTCAAGTTGCAGGGCAGGCAGTACCCCATTGATTGGGTTAGGCTTAGAGATTTTGAAAAACCATGGCCTCTTCTGAAGTCAAGGCTGTGTGGTGCCTCCCTACCATTTTACTATTTTTTTTTTGGTGGAACAGAGAAATAGTTTTGCCACCTGTCTGCAGAAGGGCTGGCTTATATTTGACAGGCAGGTCAGATAGATCTGCGGTCCAATCTACTCAGATGGTTATATTTATTTTATATGCTGTCTTTGGTTTTCCTCTAACAGGCAAATGGGTTAGGCAAACATCATCGGGCAGAATGGATCAGTACCAGCTCAAGGAAATATGGTGTCCTTAGGCCACATTGACTAACAGCATCACCTGACACCAATGTGAAGATCTGCACTTTTAGAATGATTCAGGAGGAGGGGCAATGTCGGCATCTCCTAAACTTTGGTGTCTTAGGCCAGTGCCTAATCGGTGTTAACCTAAAGTTGGCCCCCAGTGGACTAAGCACCCAACATTCACCTGCCCTAGCTAAATAACATCTCAGTGTGGCTGAGAGGTACTGATCTATCCTGCACATCTTGGATTTGGAAAGAAAGCACTAGGACTCGGCTCTCAGTTTTACATTCCACTGCCAGATGACAAGAAAATTGTAATTACCCTGTCTTTGTTCCAGGAGAGAGAGATGCAGCAGAAAAGAATGTGCACAGAGGATCAAATTGAAATGCTTGTCTTTAAAGAAAATGCTACTAATAAAAATTCACCCGGCCAACATAATATTATGAAATAAATAATAGCCAGGACTTGGGAATATTTGGTTCTGCCAGTGGGAGATCAGTAAGAGACCATTCATCCAGTTGCAGTGAAAGTCAGTCCTTCAGATTCCTATGTATGTTGTGATTCCCCGAAAGGGCAGGATGACAGCCCTGAGTACGGGATTCAACCTCCAGAAAAACTCAGCTTGCTTGCTTGCTTTTTAAATATGCAAAGGCACAATCCAAAGTTAAACATGCCAGATTTGGGTTAATTTCAATGGACAGTTAAGCATACGTTAAAGTATCCCTCCCTACTCAAAAAAGACTTGATTGCTTAGCTCTGTGTGTGTTGTACTTCTGGTTTCTAGCCCATAAGGTTGTGGTGATAGTCTTAGAAGGGGGTGGGGAAGGGACCGGCAGTCATGCTACAAGAACTGCTCAATCAACAGCCCTAGTTATTAAAGGGTCTACACATTTGGCCCTTATGCCTCCCACAGATCATAGAAGTGAAATGATTATGCAGAATAAAGGTATCTGGCAAATTAGCTTTAGGGTGCACATTTACACTCAGGAGAGACGATATGTATTCACTTGGGGAAGCCTTTTTAAGCATGGAATATACATCTGCTTATGGCTCTCTTGGCTTTGTTTGGCCTATACTTTGCGCTTAGAAAGCAGGTTCCTCAGACTGCAAAGGAAGGACCACTGGCAGCTGGTAACATAGACTTCACATGCTGCCCTTCCTTTCATTCCGAAGTGGATGGGCACAGAATTTTAGATGCACAGTAATATCGTACTCAAGCAGCTTCCTGCTACTGTGAAGGCTAGAAACCAGGAGTAGGAGAATCAGTCTTGATCTGGGAAGTTTCCCAACTGATCTGGGTGGAAACAAAATTTATCCAGTCTGGACTTCTGAATGGATTCAGGCTTTCAAAACCATTCAGAAAAAGTGCATTGGTGCATGAACCAAAGCTTGTCAGATCTACAAATCAGGTCCAAATTTGTTCCAAAGTGCCTGAGAGATGTCCAATTTAATTTGATATTTTCAATCACTTTGGAGATTCAGTGGAGAAATTTAGATCAAACTGTCAGATCAATAGAGTCACCTTCAGACTGAATCTCCAATTCCAGTGTTTGCACAGCACTACTAGAAACCTTGCTTATTAATATCCCATTATTATATTTAAATATCTCCAGTTTTTTAAATCATGCAACTAATTTTAAGAGGCAAGAATTAACATATTCCATGACATCTTACATACAAGGGTTGAATGGAAATGATGCCTCTGCCTCCATAACTTTAACTGAAATAGAGATATTTTAATTTATGAAACAGGAAAATAGTCCATGAAATGAGCTCTTCAGTTAGCTGTATTTACTTCTCCACATAATCACTATTCGCTACACACTTCTGCCAGCAGCAGACAAACTTCTTAAAGCCATCACAAAAGAACTCCATATTTTGTCTCCTCAACCAGGTCCTGAGAGTCCTTTGATTCAAACTTTGGGCTTCATTTGAAGCAAACAGATGCCCACAAACATATTGTTTGTTTGTTTGTCTATCCCACCTTTATTCCTTAATTTTGGGAAAATGTGAAAGTTGCCTGGTGCCTAGTCTGGACTGTAAAGTGGATGGAGTAAGATGGTGGGATTCAACTGTACAATTGACTCTTGGGTGGGTCACAATGTGTGAGGCCTACCTTAATCACTGTTTCAAAGTTTTGGGTGTTGCGATGTAGCACTCTGAGTTGATAATAGTGATGTTCAAGAACATCCATGTGAATAACACTATCTGCATCCCCAAAAACTGTAACCATGAGTTTTCCTACCAAACCCTGGATTCTGATTTGTGGTTTTTTGTTTGTTTGTTTTTGCAGGTGAAGTTTTGTGATGATATTCCATGGACTGACACTTCATTTCTGGACATAATGATGAGCTAATGTTTTGTTAGCTGTCACAGTGCTGTGAAGAAATTCCTCACCATCATTTTTGTAGTGTGACAACAATTGCTGACAAATTTCAATTCTTGAAGCTTTAATCTCTACCGTCAGCATGTGAGAAATCCATCTTGCACGAAGTTCCCATATTGAAGAAGATCCATAATGTGATGCACATGTTCTTGTGAAATGCCAAGCTTGACAATGTTTTCCCTTTGAGTGATCTGCCAATTGCCTTTAATGAATTCATCAAACTTTCTAATGTGAAAGTCATCACTTGCTGTCACAAGTCATCCACTTCATTCTTGATCACACAAATCAGCTTTTCCCAGCTCACCATCTTTACATGTTTGGGCCCAGCAATGCACAATACTCACTTCAACACAGTCATCACCATAAACAACCTGGATTCAGTGGTGAATTTCAGTTGGGGGGCTCCTTCAGTAGTCAAAAATTCAATCACATCACATTGCTTAAAGCACACTGATGAATATTCACTGCAGGCTTCCATTCCATAAAGGATAGCTTACACAACCTTTTCTCACAGCAATTTCCCACCAACTGAAGTGAAAGAACACATCAGAACTAGCATGTCAGTAATGCCATGCATTAGTGACTTATAATATTGGAGGCATTACTTTCCCTCAACCCCTGTAGATAAATGACAGTGTTTCAATTATATTTCATAACATATAATATATTGCTTTATCTAACATCTATATGACATTTTGGTCTTTTGGATAACTGCTGCTGGAATTCAGATGGAGACTAATCATTATACCATAATTGAGGATGTATTGTAAGCCTGTGATGATTTGATACACAAGAATACAACAGATTCATTGGGAGCCCTCTGCTCCCCACTTGCCCTCTCTTCACTCTGTGTAATGGAAACAGATTTGCAGAAGTAGCTGCTCTGATAATGCACAGCTCAGTCTTCCGATAAAAAACTCTCAGCTGTAATTTGCATGCTGAGCTTGCAGACAGTCTGTCTGAGCATAGGAAGAATGCCTTTAGGCTAGAGCTGGCACAAAAGACCAAAGAAGG
Organism: Candoia aspera; assembly: GCF_035149785.1. Taxonomy (NCBI): domain Eukaryota; kingdom Metazoa; phylum Chordata; class Lepidosauria; order Squamata; family Candoiidae; genus Candoia; species Candoia aspera. The sequence goes on from NC_086153.1 coordinate 159,459,136, forward strand.
ATGTGCCTGTGTTAATAAGCAGAGATGACTCTAATCCATGGATAGGTTCATAACAAGTTATAGCACACACAATGTGGAAAATTGACATGAAACCAGGAACAGATCATCTATTCATATTGCTTTGTGCTCCTCAACCTCTGTTCCTTCCAATTTTAACACCTCTGTTTCTCAGCCTGATGTACTGATTTACCTAATGGTTGTGTGATCTCAAGCTTACGCTATTTTATCTTAATATCTGGGGCATGCAACATATTCCAAAGGAAAACTAGCAGTGCAATTCCATCCATTGGAAATACGTCTTATATGTGCCTCATCGTTCGGAACACTTACTGGATAGAATGTTTTTTAAATGTATAAATACCAAGGCTCGTGCAGTGTGTCTGCCTCATCAACATCTGTTCAGAGGCCAAAAGTAGGTTGAGGGATTAGGCATCCTCTTCCTCTATCCCTTTCTTTCCCAGTAATAAATCCAATCCCCAACCTTAATCACAGTGAAGAGATACATTAACTCCCTGGATGTGAGAAACATTTTGAATTCAAACACTTTGAGTTCAAGATGGTTGAACCAACCTTACCAGAATTGTTCTGACCACTATTCCAATTATTCCAGATGGGGTTTTAGCTCACAACAGCCCTGTTTTGAGTTTCCAGGCATTGTAGCTACTTGACAAGACAGCCAGGACAAATTGCCTGTTCATTTCCCACCACAAAACCAGCTTGACTGAGCTTTAGAGTGACAGGAGAGGGATAAAGTGCCATCTAGCCCATACCTGCCATATCATGTGATTGCCAGGGCTCAGCAGCTTGCAGAGTTACAGGAAGACTATATAGGGTTTGTCGGGTGTGTGTAACAAGAAGTCTGTAACTTTTTAACCTTCTTCTTCATTTTCAATAGTGGGGTTGCATTCTGGGCTGGCACCATTAAGTTCAGGGAGCAAAGTTCACTTTTCAAAACACTGCAGGTCTTGTCTAAGGGGCAATGGGAATGCTGCCTCTAATCCTATTGATTTGCTGCCATAGTAACACAAAGGGTGTGAGCCATCATAACAAGATTTTGCATGCATGATCCTAACATGAAAAAAAGTATGCACTTGGAAGAAGATCCTGTTTGATAAGAGATATTTTATTCATTGTGTATTTAATGTTGCAGGAGATCTAACACATCCAACACTGTGCTGAGAATCTCACATCTTTTTAACAGTGGTTTTTTTACAAAAATATACTCATTGTGGTGTTGCCTTTCTAGGTAAGTAATGTTATGCAATAGGGTGAGAAACATAAGAGAATGGAATTTAAGCGTACAATAAGAAAAAGAGAAGGAAATATTGGTACATCTGGTTTACATCTGGCTTACATCAACACCATTCTCTATACCTCTGCATGTTTTTCTCTCCTTTTTCCCATCACTTTGATACGCTGCTTCATACATTGCCTTTTGTTCTTTAAGCTTCTCACCTCTTTATTGTTGAGAAGTTCAT